>NC_139333.1:34881515-34912885 GCF_056507025.1 Lutjanus erythropterus | reverse complement strand
CACCCACAACACACATACACACACACACAAGTGAACACATCAGAATGTTAGGTGGCTGTGATGTCATCAAAGGCAACGTGATGACGTCACAGACACTGTGCTTTGATCTAGCATGGGCTCTGTGATGCCATCAGTGTTAGGTTATAACCCTAGCACCATGTCATTATCATACCTCCCCTGGTTTTCGGGGGATAACTTTTGAAGGGATGGTGGTAGAGACTTGAAACCAAGCTCTGCACCCCCATTTTCGGACATTCCGGATCCAACGGTGCCACCCTCGAGTCTCTACGAGGTCGGGAAGTGGGTCAACCAGAACCTCGAGGACTCTGGTGCATACCTCGACAGGTTTTGGGGGATAACTTTTGAAGGGATGGTGGTAGAGACTTGAAACCAAGCTCTGCACCCCCATTTTCGGACATTCCGGATCCAACGGTGCCACCCTCGAGTCTCTACGACGTCGGGAAGTGGGTCAACCAGAACCTCGAGGACTCTGGTGCATACCTCGACAGGTTTCGGGGGATAACTTTTGAAGGGATGGTGGTAGAGACTTGAAACCAAGCTCTGCACCCCCATTTTCGGACATTCCGGATCCAACGGTGCCACCATCGAATCTCTACGACGTCGGGAAGTGGGTCAACCAGAACCTCGAGGACTCTGGTGCATACCTCGATGGGTTTTTGGAGGATAACGTTTGAAGGAAAGGTGGTAGAGACGTGAAACTAAGCTCTGCACCCCCATTTTTGGACATTCCGGATCCAAGGGTACCACCATCGAGTCTCTACAACGTTGGGAAGTGGGTCAACTAGAACCTCGAGGACTCTGGTGCATACCTGGACGGGTTTTTGTGGAATAACTTTTGAAGTGAATGTGGTACAGACTTGAAAGCAGGCTCTGCACCCCCATAACTTTGTCTGCACACACACACACTCACACACACACACACCCACACCCACAACACACATACACACACACACAAGTGAACACATCAGAATGTTAGGTGGCTGTGATGTCATCAAAGGCAACGTGATGACGTCACAGACACTGTGCTTTGATCTAGCATGGGCTCTGTGATGCCATCAGTGTTAGGTTATAACCCTAGCACCATGTCATTATCATACCTCCACTGGTTTTCGGGGGATAACTTTTGAAGGGATGGTGGTAGAGACTTGAAACCAAGCTCTGCACCCCCATTTTCGGACATTCCGGATCCAACGGTGCCACCCTCGAGTCTCTACGAGGTCGGGAAGTGGGTCAACCAGAACCTCGAGGACTCTGGTGCATACCTCGACAGGTTTCGGGGGATAACTTTTGAAGGGATGGTGGTAGAGACTTGAAACCAAGCTCTGCACCCCCATTTTCGGACATTCCGGATCCAACGGTGCCACCCTGGAGTCTCTACGAGGTCGGGAAGTGGGTCAACCAGAACCTCGAGGACTCTGGTGCATACCTCGATGGGTTTTTGGAGGATAACGTTTGAAGGAAAGGTGGTAGAGACGTGAAACTAAGCTCTGCACCCCCATTTTTGGACATTCCGGATCCAAAGGTACCACCATCGAGTCTCTACGAGGTCGGGAAGTGGGTCAACCAGAACCTTGAAGACTCTGGTGCATACCTCGACGGGTTTTTGGAGGATAACGTTTGAAGGAAAGGTGGTAGAGACGTGAAACTAAGCTCTGCACCCCCATTTTTGGACATTCCGGATCCAAGGGTACCACCATCGAGTCTCTACAAGGTTGGGAAGTGGGTCAACTAGAACCTCGAGGACTCTGGTGCATACCTGGACGGGTTTTTGTGGAATAACTTTTGAAGTGAATGTGGTACAGACTTGAAAGCAGGCTCTGCACCCCCATAACTTTGTCTGCACACACACACACACACACACACACACACACACCCACACCCACAACACACATACACACACACACAAGTGAACACATCAGAATGTTACGTGGCTGTGATGTCATCAAAGGCAACGTGATGACGTCACAGACACTGTGCTTTGATCTAGCATGGGCTCTGTGATGCCATCAGTGTTAGGTTATAACCCTAGCACCATGTCATTATCATACCTCCACTGGCTTTCGGGGGATAACTTTTGAAGGGATGGTGGTAGAGACTTGAAACCAAGCTCTGCACCCCCATTTTCGGACATTCCGGATCCAACGGTGCCACCCTGGAGTCTCTACGACGTCGGGAAGTGGGTCAACCAGAACCTCGAGTACTCTGGTGCATACCTCGACAGGTTTCGGGGGATAACTTTTGAAGGGATGGTGGTAGAGACTTGAAACCAAGCTCTGCACCCCCATTTTCGGACATTCCGGATCCAACGGTGCCACCCTCGCGTCTCTACGAGGTCGGGAAATGGGTCAACCAGAACCTTGAAGACTCTGGTGCATACCTCGACGGGTTTTTGGAGGATAACGTTTGAAGGAAAGGTGGTAGAGACGTGAAACTAAGCTCTGCACCCCCATTTTTGGACATTCCGGATCCAAGGGTACCACCATCGAGTCTCTACAAGGTTGGGAAGTGGGTCAACTAGAACCTCGAGGACTCTGGTGCATACCTCGACGGGTTTTTGTGGAATAACTTTTGAAGTGAATGTGGTACAGACTTGAAAGCAGGCTCTGCACCCCCATAACTTTGTCTGCACACACACACACACACACACACACACACACACCCACACCCACAACACACATACACACACACACAAGTGAACACATCAGAATGTTAGGTGGCTGTGATGTCATCAAAGGCAACGTGATGACGTCACAGACACTGTGCTTTGATCTAGCATGGGCTCTGTGATGCCATCAGTGTTAGGTTATAACCCTAGCACCATGTCATTATCATACCTCCACTGGTTTTCGGGGGATAACTTTTGAAGGGATGGTGGTAGAGACTTGAAACCAAGCTCTGCACCCCCATTTTCGGACATTCCGGATCCAACGGTGCCACCCTCGAGTCTCTACGAGGTCGGGAAGTGGGTCAACCAGAACCTCGAGGACTCTGGTGCATACCTCGACAGGTTTCGGGGGATAACTTTTGAAGGGATGGTGGTAGAGACTTGAAACCAAGCTCTGCACCCCCATTTTCAGACATTCCGGATCCAACGGTGCCACCCTGGAGTCTCTACGAGGTCGGGAAGTGGGTCAACCAGAACCTCGAGGACTCTGATGCATACCTCGATGGGTTTTTGGAGGATAACGTTTGAAGGAAAGGTGGTAGAGACGTGAAACTAAGCTCTGCACCCCCATTTTTGGACATTCCGGATCCAAGGGTACCACCATCGAGTCTCTACAAGGTTGGGAAGTGGGTCAACTAGAACCTCGAGGACTCTGGTGCATACCTCGATGGGTTTTTGGAGGATAACGTTTGAAGGAAAGGTGGTAGAGACGTGAAACTAAGCTCTGCACCCCCATTTTTGGACATTCCGGATCCAAGGGTACCACCATCGAGTCTCTACAAGGTTGGGAAGTGGGTCAACTAGAACCTCGAGGACTCTGGTGCATACCTGGACGGGTTTTTGTGGAATAACTTTTGAAGTGAATGTGGTACAGACTTGAAAGCAGGCTCTGCACCCCCATAACTTTGTCTGCACACACACACACACACACACACACACACACCCACACCCACAACACACATACACACACACACAAGTGAACACATCAGAATGTTAGGTGGCTGTGATGTCATCAAAGGCAACGTGATGACGTCACAGACACTGTGCTTTGATCTAGCATGGGCTCTGTGATGCCATCAGTGTTAGGTTATAACCCTAGCACCATGTCATTATCATACCTCCACTGGTTTTCGGGGGATAACTTTTGAAGGGATGGTGGTAGAGATTTGAAACCAAGCTCTGCACCCCCATTTTCGGACATTCCGGATCCAACGGTGCCACCCTCGAGTCTCTACGAGGTCGGGAAGTGGGTCAACCAGAACCTCGAGGACTCTGGTGCATACCTCGACAGGTTTCGGGGGATAACTTTTGAAGGGATGGTGGTAGAGACTTGAAACCAAGCTTTGCACCCCCATTTCTGGACATTCCGCATCCAACGGTGCCACCCTCGCGTCTCTACGAGGTCGGGAAGTGGGTCAACCAGAACCTTGAGGACTCTGGTGCATACCTCGACGGGTTTTTGGAGGATAACGTTTGAAGGAAAGGTGGTAGAGACGTGAAACTAAGCTCTGCACCCCCATTTTTGGACATTCCGGATCCAAGGGTACCACCATCGAGTCTCTACAAGGTTGGGAAGTGGGTCAACTAGAACCTCGAGGACTCTGGTGCATACCTGGACGGGTTTTTGTGGAATAACTTTTGAAGTGAATGTGGTACAGACTTGAAAGCAGGCTCTGCACCCCCATAACTTTGTCTGCACACACACACACACACACACACACACACACACACCCACACCCACAACACACATACACACACACACAAGTGAACACATCAGAATGTTAGGTGGCTGTGATGTCATCAAAGGCAACGTGATGACGTCACAGACACTGTGCTTTGATCTAGCATGGGCTCTGTGATGCCATCAGTGTTAGGTTATAACCCTAGCACCATGTCATTATCATACCTCCCCTGGTTTTCGGGGGATAACTTTTGAAGGGATGGTGGTAGAGACTTGAAACCAAGCTCTGCACCCCCATTTTCGGACATTCCGGATCCAACGGTGCCACCCTCGAGTCTCTACGAGGTCGGGAAGTGGGTCAACCAGAACCTCGAGGACTCTGGTGCATACCTCGACAGGTTTTGGGGGATAACTTTTGAAGGGATGGTGGTAGAGACTTGAAACCAAGCTCTGCACCCACATTTTCGGACATTCCGGATCCAACGGTGCCACCCTCGAGTCTCTACGACGTCGGGAAGTTGGTCAACCAGAACCTCGAGGACTCTGGTGCATACCTCGACAGGTTTCGGGGGATAACTTTTGAAGGGATGGTGGTAGAGACTTGAAACCAAGCTCTGCACCCCCATTTTCGGACATTCCGGATCCAACGGTGCCACCATCGAATCTCTACGACGTCGGGAAGTGGGTCAACCAGAACCTCGAGGACTCTGGTGCATACCTCGATGGGTTTTTGGAGGATAACGTTTGAAGGAAAGGTGGTAGAGACGTGAAACTAAGCTCTGCACCCCCATTTTTGGACATTCCGGATCCAAGGGTACCACCATCGAGTCTCTACAAGGTTGGGAAGTGGGTCAACTAGAACCTCGAGGACTCTGGTGCATACCTGGACGGGTTTTTGTGGAATAACTTTTGAAGTGAATGTGGTACAGACTTGAAAGCAGGCTCTGCACCCCCATAACTTTGTCTGCACACACACACACACACACACACACACACACGTACACCCACAACACACATACACACACACACAAGTGAAGACATCAGAATGTTAGGTGGCTGTGATGTCATCAAAGGCAACGTGATAACGTCACAGACACTGTGCTTTGATCTAGCATGGGCTCTGTGATGCCATCAGTGTTAGGTTATAACCCTAGCACCATGTCATTATCATACCTCCACTGGTTTTCGGGGGATAACTTTTGAAGGGATGGTGGTAGAGACTTGAAACCAAGCTCTGCACCCCCATTTTCGGACATTC
This sequence comes from Lutjanus erythropterus, assembly GCF_056507025.1. NCBI lineage: Eukaryota > Metazoa > Chordata > Actinopteri > Lutjaniformes > Lutjanidae > Lutjanus > Lutjanus erythropterus. Next base: position 34,907,260 of record NC_139333.1, on the reverse strand, counting down.
CGGATCCAACGGTGCCACCCTCGAGTCTCTACGAGGTCGGGAAGTGGGTCAACCAGAACCTCGAGGACTCTGGTGCATACCTCGACAGGTTTCGGGGGATAACTTTTGAAGGGATGGTGGTAGAGACTTGAAACCAAGCTTTGCACCCCCATTCCTGGACATTCCGGATCCAACGGTGCCACCCTCGCGTCTCTACGAGGTCGGGAAGTGGGTCAACCAGAACCTTGAGGACTCTGGTGCATACCTCGACGGGTTTTTGGAGGATAACGTTTGAAGGAAAGGTGGTAGAGACGTGAAACTAAGCTCTGCACCCCCATTTTTGGACATTCCGGATCCAAGGGTACCACCATCGAGTCTCTACAAGGTTGGGAAGTGGGTCAACTAGAACCTCGAGGACTCTGGTGCATACCTGGACGGGTTTTTGTGGAATAACTTTTGAAGTGAATGTGGTACAGACTTGAAAGCAGGCTCTGCACCCCCATAACTTTGTCTGCACACACACACACACACACACACACACACACACCCACACCCACAACACACATACACACACACACAAGTGAACACATCAGAATGTTAGGTGGCTGTGATGTCATCAAAGGCAACGTGATGACGTCACAGACACTGTGCTTTGATCTAGCATGGGCTCTGTGATGCCATCAGTGTTAGGTTATAACCCTAGCACCATGTCATTATCATACCTCCACTGGTTTTCGGGGGATAACTTTTGAAGGGATGGTGGTAGAGACTTGAAATCAAGCTCTGCACCCCCATTTTCGGACATTCCGGATCCAACGGTGCCACCCTCGAGTCTCTACGACGTCGGGAAGTGGGTCAACCAGAACCTCGAGGACTCTGGTGCATACCTCGATGGGTTTTTGGAGGATAACGTTTGAAGGAAAGGTGGTAGAGACGTGAAACTAAGCTCTGCACCCCCATTTTTGGACATTCCGGATCCAAGGGTACCACCATCGAGTCTCTACAACGTTGGGAAGTGGGTCAACTAGAACCTCGAGGACTCTGGTGCATACCTGGACGGGTTTTTGTGGAATAACTTTTGAAGTGAATGTGGTACAGACTTGAAAGCAGGCTCTGCACCCCCATAACTTTGTCTGCACACACACACACTGACACACACACACACCCACACCCACAACACACATACACACACACACAAGTGAACACATCAGAATGTTAGGTGGCTGTGATGTCATCAAAGGCAACGTGATGACGTCACAGACACTGTGCTTTGATCTAGCATGGGCTCTGTGATGCCATCAGTGTTAGGTTATAACCCTAGCACCATGTCATTATCATACCTCCACTGGTTTTCGGGGGATAACTTTTGAAGGGATGGTGGTAGAGACTTGAAACCAAGCTCTACACCCCCATTTTCGGACATTCCGGATCCAACGGTGCCACCCTCGAGTCTCTACGAGGTCGGGAAGTGGGTCAACCAGAACCTCGAGGACTCTGGTGCATACCTCGACAGGTTTCGGGGGATAACTTTTGAAGGGATGGTGGTAGAGACTTGAAACCAAGCTCTGCACCCCCATTTTCGGACATTCCGGATCCAACGGTGCCACCCTGGAGTCTCTACGAGGTCGGGAAGTGGGTCAACCAGAACCTCGAGGACTCTGGTGCATACCTCGATGGGTTTTTGGAGGATAACGTTTGAAGGAAAGGTGGTAGAGACGTGAAACTAAGCTCTGCACCCCCATTTTTGGACATTCCGGATCCAAGGGTACCACCATCGAGTCTCTACAAGGTTGGGAAGTGGGTCAACTAGAACCTCGAGGACTCTGGTGCATACCTGGACGGGTTTTTGTGGAATAACTTTTGAAGTGAATGTGGTACAGACTTGAAAGCAGGCTCTGCACCCCCATAACTTTGTCTGCACACACACACACACACACACACACACACACACCCACACCCACAACACACATACACACACACACAAGTGAACACATCAGAATGTTAGGTGGCTGTGATGTCATCAAAGGCAACGTGATGACGTCACAGACACTGTGCTTTGATCTAGCATGGGCTCTGTGATGCCATCAGTGTTAGGTTATAACCCTAGCACCATGTCATTATCATACCTCCACTGGTTTTCGGGGGATAACTTTTGAAGGGATGGTGGTAGAGACTTGAAACTAAGCTCTGCACCCCCATTTTCGGACATTCCGGATCCAACGGTGCCACTCTCGAGTCTCTACGAGGTTGGGAAGTGGGTCAACCAGAACCTCGAGGACTCTGGTGCATACCTCGACAGGTTTCGGGGGATAACTTTTGAAGGGATGGTGGTAGAGACTTGAAACCAAGCTCTGCACCCCCATTTTCGGACATTCCGGATCCAACGGTGCCACCCTGGAGTCTCTACGAGGTCGGGAAGTGGGTCAACCAGAACCTCGAGGACTCTGGTGCATACCTCGACAGGTTTCGGGGGATAACTTTTGAAGGGATGGTGGTAGAGACTTGAAACCAAGCTCTGCACCCCCATTTTCGGACATTCCGGATCCAACGGTGCCACCATCGAGTCTCTACGACGTCGGGAAGTGGGTCAACCAGAACCTCAAGGACTCTGGTGCATACCTCGATGGGTTTTTGGAGGATAACGTTTGAAGGAAAGGTGGTAGAGACGTGAAACTAAGCTCTGCACCCCCATTTTTGGACATTCCGGATCCAAGGGTACCACCATCGAGTCTCTACGAGGTCGGGAAGTGGGTACCAGAACCTTGAAGACTCTGGTGCATACCTCGACGGGTTTTTGGAGGATAACGTTTGAAGGAAAGGTGGTAGAGACGTGAAACTAAGCTCTGCACCCCCATTTTTGGACATTCCGGATCCAAGGGTACCACCATCGAGTCTCTACAAGGTTGGGAAGTGGGTCAACTAGAACCTCGAGGACTCTGGTGCATACCTGGACGGGTTTTTGTGGAATAACTTTTGAAGTGAATGTGGTACAGACTTGAAAGCAGGCTCTGCACCCCCATAACTTTGTCTGCACACACACACACACACACACACACACACACCCACACCCACAACACACATACACACACACACAAGTGAACACATCAGAATGTTAGGTGGCTGTGATGTCATCAAAGGCAACGTGATGACGTCACAGACACTGTGCTTTGATCTAGCATGGGCTCTGTGATGCCATCAGTGTTAGGTTATAACCCTAGCACCATGTCATTATCATACCTCCACTGGCTTTCGGGGGATAACTTTTGAAGGGATGGTGGTAGAGACTTGAAACCAAGCTCTGCACCCCCATTTTCGGACATTCCGGATCCAACGGTGCCACCCTCGAGTCTCTACGACGTCGGGAAGTGGGTCAACCAGAACCTCGAGGACTCTGGTGCATACCTCGACAAGTTTCGGGGGATAACTTTTGAAGGGATGGTGGTAGAGACTTGAAACCAAGCTCTGCACCCCCATTTTCGGACATTCCGGATCCAACGGTGCCACCCTGGAGTCTCTACGACGTCGGGAAGTGGGTCAACCAGAACCTCGAGTACTCTGGTGCATACCTCGACAGGTTTCGGGGGATAACTTTTGAAGGGATGGTGGTAGAGACTTGAAACCAAGCTCTGCACCCCCATTTTCGGACATTCCGGATCCAACGGTGCCACCCTCGCGTCTCTACGAGGTCGGGAAATGGGTCAACCAGAACCTTGAAGACTCTGGTGCATACCTCGACGGGTTTTTGGAGGATAACGTTTGAAGGAAAGGTGGTAGAGACGTGAAACTAAGCTCTGCACCCCCATTTTTGGACATTCCGGATCCAAGGGTACCACCATCGAGTCTCTACAAGGTTGGGAAGTGGGTCAACTAGAACCTCGAGGACTCTGGTGCATACCTCGACGGGTTTTTGTGGAATAACTTTTGAAGTGAATGTGGTACAGACTTGAAAGCAGGCTCTGCACCCCCATAACTTTGTCTGCACACACACACACACACACACACACACACACACCCACACCCACAACACACATACACACACACACAAGTGAACACATCAGAATGTTAGGTGGCTGTGATGTCATCAAAGGCAACGTGATGACGTCACAGACACTGTGCTTTGATCTAGCATGGGCTCTGTGATGCCATCAGTGTTAGGTTATAACCCTAGCACCATGTCATTATCATACCTCCACTGGTTTTCGGGGGATAACTTTTGAAGGGATGGTGGTAGAGACTTGAAACCAAGCTCTGCACCCCCATTTTCGGACATTCCGGATCCAACGGTGCCACCCTCGAGTCTCTACGAGGTCGGGAAGTGGGTCAACCAGAACCTCGAGGACTCTGGTGCATACCTCGACAGGTTTCGGGGGATAACTTTTGAAGGGATGGTGGTAGAGACTTGAAACCAAGCTCTGCACCCCCATTTTCAGACATTCCGGATCCAACGGTGCCACCCTGGAGTCTCTACGAGGTCGGGAAGTGGGTCAACCAGAACCTCGAGGACTCTGATGCATACCTCGATGGGTTTTTGGAGGATAACGTTTGAAGGAAAGGTGGTAGAGACGTGAAACTAAGCTCTGCACCCCCATTTTTGGACATTCCGGATCCAAGGGTACCACCATCGAGTCTCTACAAGGTTGGGAAGTGGGTCAACTAGAACCTCGAGGACTCTGGTGCATACCTGGACGGGTTTTTGTGGAATAACTTTTGAAGTGAATGTGGTACAGACTTGAAAGCAGGCTCTGCACCCCCATAACTTTGTCTGCACACACACACACACACACACACACACACACACACACCCACACCCACAACACACATACACACACACACAAGTGAACACATCAGAATGTTAGGTGGCTGTGATGTCATCAAAGGCAACGTGATGACGTCACAGACACTGTGCTTTGATCTAGCATGGGCTCTGTGATGCCATCAGTGTTAGGTTATAACCCTAGCACCATGTCATTATCATACCTCCACTGGTTTTCGGGGGATAACTTTTGAAGGGATGGTGGTAGAGACTTGAAACTAAGCTCTGCACCCCCATTTTCGGACATTCCGGATCCAACGGTGCCACTCTCGAGTCTCTACGAGGTTGGGAAGTGGGTCAACCAGAACCTCGAGGACTCTGGTGCATACCTCGACAGGTTTCGGGGGATAACTTTTGAAGGGATGGTGGTAGAGACTTGAAACCAAGCTCTGCACCCCCATTTTCGGACATTCCGGATCCAACGGTGCCACCCTGGAGTCTCTACGAGGTCGGGAAGTGGGTCAACCAGAACCTCGAGGACTCTGGTGCATACCTCGACAGGTTTCGGGGGATAACTTTTGAATGGATGGTGGTAGAGACTTGAAACCAAGCTCTGCACCCCCATTTTCGGACATTCCGGATCCAACGGTGCCACCCTCGCGTCTCTACGAGGTCGGGAAGTGGGTCAACCAGAACCTTGAAGACTCTGGTGCATACCTCGACGGGTTTTTGGAGGATAACGTTTGAAGGAAAGGTGGTAGAGACGTGAAACTAAGCTCTGCACCCCCATTTTTGGACATTCCGGATCCAAGGGTACCACCATCGAGTCTCTACAAGGTTGGGAAGTGGGTCAACTAGAACCTCGAGGACTCTGGTGCATACCTCGATGGGTTTTTGGAGGATAACGTTTGAAGGAAAGGTGGTAGAGACGTGAAACTAAGCTCTGCACCCCCATTTTTGGACATTCCGGATCCAAGGGTACCACCATCGAGTCTCTACAAGGTTGGGAAGTGGGTCAACTAGAACCTCGAGGACTCTGGTGCATACCTGGACGGGTTTTTGTGGAATAACTTTTGAAGTGAATGTGGTACAGACTTGAAAGCAGGCTCTGCACCCCCATAACTTTGTCTGCACACACGCACACACACCCACACCCACAACACACATACACACACAAGTGAACACATCAGAATGTTAGGTGGCTGTGATGTCATCAAAGGCAACGTGATGACGTCACAGACACTGTGCTTTGATCTAGCATGGGCTCTGTGATGCCATCAGTGTTAGGTTATAACCCTAGCACCATGTCATTATCATACCTCCCCTGGTTTTCGGGGGATAACTTTTGAAGGGATGGTGGTAGAGACTTGAAACCAAGCTCTGCACCCCCATTTTCGGACATTCCGGATCCAACGGTGCCACCCTCGAGTCTCTACGAGGTCGGGAAGTGGGTCAACCAGAACCTCGAGGACTCTGGTGCATACCTCGACAGGTTTCGGGGGATAACTTTTGAAGGGATGGTGGTAGAGACTTGAAACCAAGCTCTGCACCCCCATTTTCGGACATTCCGGATCCAACGGTGCCACCGTCGAGTCTCTACGACGTCGGGAAGTGGGTCAACCAGAACCTCGAGGACTCTGGTGCATACCTCGACAGGTTTCGGGGGATAACTTTTGAAGGGATGGTGGTAGAGACTTGAAACCAAGCTCTGCACCCCCATTTTCGGACATTCCGGATCCAACGGTGCCACCATCGAGTCTCTACGACGTCGGGAAGTGGGTCAACCAGAACCTCAAGGACTCTGGTGCATACCTCGATGGGTTTTTGGAGGATAACGTTTGAAGGAAAGGTGGTAGAGACGTGAAACTAAGCTCTGCACCCCCATTTTTGGACATTCCGGATCCAAGGGTACCACCATCGAGTCTCTACAAGGTTGGGAAGTGGGTCAACTAGAACCTCGAGGACTCTGGTGCATACCTCGATGGGTTTTTGGAGGATAACGTTTGAAGGAAAGGTGGTAGAGACGTGAAACTAAGCTCTGCACCCCCATTTTTGGACATTCCGGATCCAAGGGTACCACCATCGAGTCTCTACAAGGTTGGGAAGTGGGTCAACTAGAACCTCGAGGACTCTGGTGCATACCTGGACGGGTTTTTGTGGAATAACTTTTGAAGTGAATGTGGTACAGACTTGAAAGCAGGCTCTGCACCCCCATAACTTTGTCTGCACACACACACACACACACACACACACACACCCCCACCCACAACACACATACACACACACACAAGTGAACACATCAGAATGTTAGGTGGCTGTGATGTCATCAAAGGCAACGTGATGACGTCACAGACACTGTGCTTTGATCTAGCATGGGCTCTGTGATGCCATCAGTGTTAGGTTATAACCCTAGCACCATGTCATTATCATACCTCCACTGGTTTTCGGGGGATAACTTTTGAAGGGATGGTGGTAGAGATTTGAAACCAAGCTCTGCACCCCCATTTTCGGACATTCCGGATCCAACGGTGCCACCCTCGAGTCTCTACGAGGTCGGGAAGTGGGTCAACCAGAACCTCGAGGACTCTGGTGCATACCTCGACAGGTTTCGGGGGATAACTTTTGAAGGGATGGTGGTAGAGACTTGAAACCAAGCTTTGCACCCCCATTTCTGGACATTCCGCATCCAACGGTGCCACCATCGCGTCTCTACGAGGTCGGGAAGTGGGTCAACCAGAACCTTGAGGACTCTGGTGCATACCTCGACGGGTTTTTGGAGGATAACGTTTGAAGGAAAGGTGGTAGAGACGTGAAACTAAGCTCTGCACCCCCATTTTTGGACATTCCGGATCCAAGGGTACCACCATCGAGTCTCTACAAGGTTGGGAAGTGGGTCAACTAGAACCTCGAGGACTCTGGTGCATACCTGGACGGGTTTTTGTGGAATAACTTTTGAAGTGAATGTGGTACAGACTTGAAAGCAGGCTCTGCACCCCCATAACTTTGTCTGCACACACACACACACACACACACACACACACACACCCACACCCACAACACACATACACACACACACAAGTGAACACATCAGAATGTTAGGTGGCTGTGATGTCATCAAAGGCAACGTGATGACGTCACAGACACTGTGCTTTGATCTAGCATGGGCTCTGTGATGCCATCAGTGTTAGGTTATAACCCTAGCACCATGTCATTATCATACCTCCCCTGGTTTTCGGGGGATAACTTTTGAAGGGATGGTGGTAGAGACTTGAAACCAAGCTCTGCACCCCCATTTTCGGACATTCCGGATCCAACGGTGCCACCCTCGAGTCTCTACGAGGTCGGGAAGTGGGTCAACCAGAACCTCGAGGACTCTGGTGCATACCTCGACAGGTTTCGGGGGATAACTTTTGAAGGGATGGTGGTAGAGACTTGAAACCAAGCTCTGCACCCCCATTTTCGGACATTCCGGATCCAACGGTGCCACCCTGGAGTCTCTACGAGGTCGGGAAGTGGGTCAACCAGAACCTCGAGGACTCTGGTGCATACCTCGATGGGTTTTTGGAGGATAACGTTTGAAGGAAAGGTGGTAGAGACGTGAAACTAAGCTCTGCACCCCCATTTTTGGACATTCCGGATCCAAGGGTACCACCATCGAGTCTCTACAAGGTTGGGAAGTGGGTCAACTAGAACCTCGAGGACTCTGGTGCATACCTGGACGGGTTTTTGTGGAATAACTTTTGAAGTGAATGTGGTACAGACTTGAAAGCAGGCTCTGCACCCCCATAACTTTGTCTGCACACACACACACACACACACACACACACACACCCACACCCACAACACACATACACACACACACAAGTGAACACATCAGAATGTTAGGTGGCTGTGATGTCATCAAAGGCAACGTGATGACGTCACAGACACTGTGCTTTGATCTAGCATGGGCTCTGTGATGCCATCAGTGTTAGGTTATAACCCTAGCACCATGTCATTATCATACCTCCACTGGTTTTCGGGGGATAACTTTTGAAGGGATGGTGGTAGAGACTTGAAACTAAGCTCTGCACCCCCATTTTCGGACATTCCGGATCCAACGGTGCCACTCTCGAGTCTCTACGAGGTTGGGAAGTGGGTCAACCAGAACCTCGAGGACTCTGGTGCATACCTCGACAGGTTTCGGGGGATAACTTTTGAAGGGATGGTGGTAGAGACTTGAAACCAAGCTCTGCACCCCCATTTTCGGACATTCCGGATCCAACGGTGCCACCCTGGAGTCTCTACGAGGTCGGGAAGTGGGTCAACCAGAACCTCGAGGACTCTGGTGCATACCTCGACAGGTTTCGGGGGATAACTTTTGAATGGATGGTGGTAGAGACTTGAAACCAAGCTCTGCACCCCCATTTTCGGACATTCCGGATCCAACGGTGCCACCCTCGCGTCTCTACGAGGTCGGGAAGTGGGTCAACCAGAACCTTGAAGACTCTGGTGCATACCTCGACGGGTTTTTGGAGGATAACGTTTGAAGGAAAGGTGGTAGAGACGTGAAACTAAGCTCTGCACCCCCATTTTTGGACATTCCGGATCCAAGGGTACCACCATCGAGTCTCTACAAGGTTGGGAAGTGGGTCAACTAGAACCTCGAGGACTCTGGTGCATACCTCGATGGGTTTTTGGAGGATAACGTTTGAAGGAAAGGTGGTAGAGACGTGAAACTAAGCTCTGCACCCCCATTTTTGGACATTCCGGATCCAAGGGTACCACCATCGAGTCTCTACAAGGTTGGGAAGTGGGTCAACTAGAACCTCGAGGACTCTGGTGCATACCTGGACGGGTTTTTGTGGAATAACTTTTGAAGTGAATGTGGTACAGACTTGAAAGCAGGCTCTGCACCCCCATAACTTTGTCTGCACACACGCACACACACCCACACCCACAACACACATACACACACAAGTGAACACATCAGAATGTTAGGTGGCTGTGATGTCATCAAAGGCAACGTGATGACGTCACAGACACTGTGCTTTGATCTAGCATGGGCTCTGTGATGCCATCAGTGTTAGGTTATAACCCTAGCACCATGTCATTATCATACCTCCCCTGGTTTTCGGGGGATAACTTTTGAAGGGATGGTGGTAGAGACTTGAAACCAAGCTCTGCACCCCCATTTTCGGACATTCCGGATCCAACGGTGCCACCCTCGAGTCTCTACGAGGTCGGGAAGTGGGTCAACCAGAACCTCGAGGACTCTGGTGCATACCTCGACAGGTTTCGGGGGATAACTTTTGAAGGGATGGTGGTAGAGACTTGAAACCAAGCTCTGCACCCCCATTTTCGGACATTCCGGATCCAACGGTGCCACCGTCGAGTCTCTACGACGTCGGGAAGTGGGTCAACCAGAACCTCGAGGACTCTGGTGCATACCTCGACAGGTTTCGGGGGATAACTTTTGAAGGGATGGTGGTAGAGACTTGAAACCAAGCTCTGCACCCCCATTTTCGGACATTCCGGATCCAACGGTGCCACCATCGAGTCTCTACGACGTCGGGAAGTGGGTCAACCAGAACCTCAAGGACTCTGGTGCATACCTCGATGGGTTTTTGGAGGATAACGTTTGAAGGAAAGGTGGTAGAGACGTGAAACTAAGCTCTGCACCCCCATTTTTGGACATTCCGGATCCAAGGGTACCACCATCGAGTCTCTACAAGGTTGGGAAGTGGGTCAACTAGAACCTCGAGGACTCTGGTGCATACCTCGATGGGTTTTTGGAGGATAACGTTTGAAGGAAAGGTGGTAGAGACGTGAAACTAAGCTCTGCACCCCCATTTTTGGACATTCCGGATCCAAGGGTACCACCATCGAGTCTCTACAAGGTTGGGAAGTGGGTCAACTAGAACCTCGAGGACTCTGGTGCATACCTGGACGGGTTTTTGTGGAATAACTTTTGAAGTGAATGTGGTACAGACTTGAAAGCAGGCTCTGCACCCCCATAACTTTGTCTGCACACACACACACACACACACACACACACACCCCCACCCACAACACACATACACACACACACAAGTGAACACATCAGAATGTTAGGTGGCTGTGATGTCATCAAAGGCAACGTGATGACGTCACAGACACTGTGCTTTGATCTAGCATGGGCTCTGTGATGCCATCAGTGTTAGGTTATAACCCTAGCACCATGTCATTATCATACCTCCACTGGTTTTCGGGGGATAACTTTTGAAGGGATGGTGGTAGAGATTTGAAACCAAGCTCTGCACCCCCATTTTCGGACATTCCGGATCCAACGGTGCCACCCTCGAGTCTCTACGAGGTCGGGAAGTGGGTCAACCAGAACCTCGAGGACTCTGGTGCATACCTCGACAGGTTTCGGGGGATAACTTTTGAAGGGATGGTGGTAGAGACTTGAAACCAAGCTTTGCACCCCCATTTCTGGACATTCCGCATCCAACGGTGCCACCCTCGCGTCTCTACGAGGTCGGGAAGTGGGTCAACCAGAACCTTGAGGACTCTGGTGCATACCTCGACGGGTTTTTGGAGGATAACGTTTGAAGGAAAGGTGGTAGAGACGTGAAACTAAGCTCTGCACCCCCATTTTTGGACATTCCGGATCCAAGGGTACCACCATCGAGTCTCTACAAGGTTGGGAAGTGGGTCAACTAGAACCTCGAGGACTCTGGTGCATACCTGGACGGGTTTTTGTGGAATAACTTTTGAAGTGAATGTGGTACAGACTTGAAAGCAGGCTCTGCACCCCCATAACTTTGTCTGCACACACACACACACACACACACACACACACACACCCACACCCACAACACACATACACACACACACAAGTGAACACATCAGAATGTTAGGTGGCTGTGATGTCATCAAAGGCAACGTGATGACGTCACAGACACTGTGCTTTGATCTAGCATGGGCTCTGTGATGCCATCAGTGTTAGGTTATAACCCTAGCACCATGTCATTATCATACCTCCCCTGGTTTTCGGGGGATAACTTTTGAAGGGATGGTGGTAGAGACTTGAAACCAAGCTCTGCACCCCCATTTTCGGACATTCCGGATCCAACGGTGCCACCCTCGAGTCTCTACGAGGTCGGGAAGTGGGTCAACCAGAACCTCGAGGACTCTGGTGCATACCTCGACAGGTTTTGGGGGATAACTTTTGAAGGGATGGTGGTAGAGACTTGAAACCAAGCTCTGCACCCCCATTTTCGGACATTCCGGATCCAACGGTGCCACCCTCGAGTCTCTACGACGTCGGGAAGTGGGTCAACCAGAACCTCGAGGACTCTGGTGCATACCTCGACAGGTTTCGGGGGATAACTTTTGAAGGGATGGTGGTAGAGACTTGAAACCAAGCTCTGCACCCCCATTTTCGGACATTCCGGATCCAACGGTGCCACCATCGAATCTCTACGACGTCGGGAAGTGGGTCAACCAGAACCTCGAGGACTCTGGTGCATACCTCGATGGGTTTTTGGAGGATAACGTTTGAAGGAAAGGTGGTAGAGACGTGAAACTAAGCTCTGCACCCCCATTTTTGGACATTCCGGATCCAAGGGTACCACCATCGAGTCTCTACAAGGTTGGGAAGTGGGTCAACTAGAACCTCGAGGACTCTGGTGCATACCTGGACGGGTTTTTGTGGAATAACTTTTGAAGTGAATGTGGTACAGACTTGAAAGCAGGCTCTGCACCCCCATAACTTTGTCTGCACACACACACACACACACACACACACACACGTACACCCACAACACACATACACACACACACAAGTGAAGACATCAGAATGTTAGGTGGCTGTGATGTCATCAAAGGCAACGTGATGACGTCACAGACACTGTGCTTTGATCTAGCATGGGCTCTGTGATGCCATCAGTGTTAGGTTATAACCCTAGCACCATGTCATTATCATACCTCCACTGGTTTTCGGGGGATAACTTTTGAAGGGATGGTGGTAGAGACTTGAAACCAAGCTCTGCACCCCCATTTTCGGACATTCCGGATCCAACGGTGCCACCCTCGAGTCTCTACGAGGTCGGGAAGTGGGTCAACCAGAACCTCGAGGACTCTGGTGCATACCTCGACAGGTTTCGGGGGATAACTTTTGAAGGGATGGTGGTAGAGACTTGAAACCAAGCTTTGCACCCCCATTCCTGGACATTCCGGATCCAACGGTGCCACCCTCGCGTCTCTACGAGGTCGGGAAGTGGGTCAACCAGAACCTTGAGGACTCTGGTGCATACCTCGACGGGTTTTTGGAGGATAACGTTTGAAGGAAAGGTGGTAGAGACGTGAAACTAAGCTCTGCACCCCCATTTTTGGACATTCCGGATCCAAGGGTACCACCATCGAGTCTCTACAAGGTTGGGAAGTGGGTCAACTAGAACCTCGAGGACTCTGGTGCATACCTGGACGGGTTTTTGTGGAATAACTTTTGAAGTGAATGTGGTACAGACTTGAAAGCAGGCTCTGCACCCCCATAACTTTGTCTGCACACACACACACACACACACACACACACACACCCACACCCACAACACACATACACACACACACAAGTGAACACATCAGAATGTTAGGTGGCTGTGATGTCATCAAAGGCAACGTGATGACGTCACAGACACTGTGCTTTGATCTAGCATGGGCTCTGTGATGCCATCAGTGTTAGGTTATAACCCTAGCACCATGTCATTATCATACCTCCACTGGTTTTCGGGGGATAACTTTTGAAGGGATGGTGGTAGAGACTTGAAATCAAGCTCTGCACCCCCATTTTCGGACATTCCGGATCCAACGGTGCCACCCTCGAGTCTCTACGACGTCGGGAAGTGGGTCAACCAGAACCTCGAGGACTCTGGTGCATACCTCGATGGGTTTTTGGAGGATAACGTTTGAAGGAAAGGTGGTAGAGACGTGAAACTAAGCTCTGCACCCCCATTTTTGGACATTCCGGATCCAAGGGTACCACCATCGAGTCTCTACAACGTTGGGAAGTGGGTCAACTAGAACCTCGAGGACTCTGGTGCATACCTGGACGGGTTTTTGTGGAATAACTTTTGAAGTGAATGTGGTACAGACTTGAAAGCAGGCTCTGCACCCCCATAACTTTGTCTGCACACACACACACTCACACACACACACACCCACACCCACAACACACATACACACACACACAAGTGAACACATCAGAATGTTAGGTGGCTGTGATGTCATCAAAGGCAACGTGATGACGTCACAGACACTGTGCTTTGATCTAGCATGGGCTCTGTGATGCCATCAGTGTTAGGTTATAACCCTAGCACCATGTCATTATCATACCTCCACTGGTTTTCGGGGGATAACTTTTGAAGGGATGGTGGTAGAGACTTGAAACCAAGCTCTACACCCCCATTTTCGGACATTCCGGATCCAACGGTGCCACCCTCGAGTCTCTACGAGGTCGGGAAGTGGGTCAACCAGAACCTCGAGGACTCTGGTGCATACCTCGACAGGTTTCGGGGGATAACTTTTGAAGGGATGGTGGTAGAGACTTGAAACCAAGCTCTGCACCCCCATTTTCGGACATTCCGGATCCAACGGTGCCACCCTGGAGTCTCTACGAGGTCGGGAAGTGGGTCAACCAGAACCTCGAGGACTCTGGTGCATACCTCGATGGGTTTTTGGAGGATAACGTTTGAAGGAAAGGTGGTAGAGACGTGAAACTAAGCTCTGCACCCCCATTTTTGGACATTCCGGATCCAAGGGTACCACCATCGAGTCTCTACGAGGTCGGGAAGTGGGTCAACCAGAACCTTGAAGACTCTGGTGCATACCTCGACGGGTTTTTGGAGGATAACGTTTGAAGGAAAGGTGGTAGAGACGTGAAACTAAGCTCTGCACCCCCATTTTTGGACATTCCGGATCCAAGGGTACCACCATCGAGTCTCTACAAGGTTGGGAAGTGGGTCAACTAGAACCTCGAGGACTCTGGTGCATACCTGGACGGGTTTTTGTGGAATAACTTTTGAAGTGAATGTGGTACAGACTTGAAAGCAGGCTCTGCACCCCCATAACTTTGTCTGCACACACACACACACACACACACACACACACACCCACACCCACAACACACATACACACACACACAAGTGAACACATCAGAATGTTAGGTGGCTGTGATGTCATCAAAGGCAACGTGATGACGTCACAGACACTGTGCTTTGATCTAGCATGGGCTCTGTGATGCCATCAGTGTTAGGTTATAACCCTAGCACCATGTCATTATCATACCTCCACTGGTTTTCGGGGGATAACTTTTGAAGGGATGGTGGTAGAGACTTGAAACTAAGCTCTGCACCCCCATTTTCGGACATTCCGGATCCAACGGTGCCACTCTCGAGTCTCTACGAGGTTGGGAAGTGGGTCAACCAGAACCTCGAGGACTCTGGTGCATACCTCGACAGGTTTCGGGGGATAACTTTTGAAGGGATGGTGGTAGAGACTTGAAACCAAGCTCTGCACCCCCATTTTCGGACATTCCGGATCCAACGGTGCCACCCTCGAGTCTCTACGAGGTCGGGAAGTGGGTCAACCAGAACCTCGAGGACTCTGGTGCATACCTCGACAAGTTTCGGGGGATAACTTTTGAAGGGATGGTGGTAGAGACTTGAAACCAAGCTCTGCACCCCCATTTTCGGACATTCCGGATCCAACGGTGCCACCCTGGAGTCTCTACGAGGTCGGGAAGTGGGTCAACCAGAACCTCGAGTACTCTGGTGCATACCTCGACAGGTTTCGGGGGATAACTTTTGAATGGATGGTGGTAGAGACTTGAAACCAAGCTCTGCACCCCCATTTTCGGACATTCCGGATCCAACGGTGCCACCCTCGCGTCTCTACGAGGTCGGGAAGTGGGTCAACCAGAACCTTGAAGACTCTGGTGCATACCTCGACGGGTTTTTGGAGGATAACGTTTGAAGGAAAGGTGGTAGAGACGTGAAACTAAGCTCTGCACCCCCATTTTTGGACATTCCGGATCCAAGGGTACCACCATCGAGTCTCTACAAGGTTGGGAAGTGGGTCAACTAGAACCTCGAGGACTCTGGTGCATACCTCGATGGGTTTTTGGAGGATAACGTTTGAAGGAAAGGTGGTAGAGACGTGAAACTAAGCTCTGCACCCCCATTTTTGGACATTCCGGATCCAAGGGTACCACCATCGAGTCTCTACAAGGTTGGGAAGTGGGTCAACTAGAACCTCGAGGACTCTGGTGCATACCTGGACGGGTTTTTGTGGAATAACTTTTGAAGTGAATGTGGTACAGACTTGAAAGCAGGCTCTGCACCCCCATAACTTTGTCTGCACACACACACACACACACACACACACACACCCACACCCACAACACACATACACACACACACAAGTGAACACATCAGAATGTTAGGTGGCTGTGATGTCATCAAAGGCAACGTGATGACGTCACAGACACTGTGCTTTGATCTAGCATGGGCTCTGTGATGCCATCAGTGTTAGGTTATAACCCTAGCACCATGTCATTATCATACCTCCCCTGGTTTTCGGGGGATAACTTTTGAAGGGATGGTGGTAGAGACTTGAAACCAAGCTCTGCACCCCCATTTTCGGACATTCCGGATCCAACGGTGCCACCCTCGAGTCTCTACGAGGTCGGGAAGTGGGTCAACCAGAACCTCGAGGACTCTGGTGCATACCTCGACAGGTTTTGGGGGATAACTTTTGAAGGGATGGTGGTAGAGACTTGAAACCAAGCTCTGCACCCCCATTTTCGGACATTCCGGATACAACGGTGCCACCATCGAGTCTCTACGAGGTCGGGAAGTGGGTCAACCAGAACCTCAAGGACTCTGGTGCATACCTCGATGGGTTTTTGGAGGATAACGTTTGAAGGAAAGGTGGTAGAGACGTGAAACTAAGCTCTGCACCCCCATTTTTGGACATTCCGGATCCAAGGGTACCACCATCGAGTCTCTACAAGGTTGGGAAGTGGGTCAACTAGAACCTCGAGGACTCTGGTGCATACCTCGATGGGTTTTTGGAGGATAACGTTTGAAGGAAAGGTGGTAGAGACGTGAAACTAAGCTCTGAACCCCCATTTTTGGACATTCCGGATCCAAGGGTACCACCATCGAGTCTCTACAAGGTTGGGAAGTGGGTCAACTAGAACCTCGAGGACTCTGGTGCATACCTGGACGGGTTTTTGTGGAATAACTTTTGAAGTGAATGTGGTACAGACTTGAAAGCAGGCTCTGCACCCCCATAACTTTGTCTGCACACACACACACACACACACACACACACACCCACACCCACAACACACATACACACACACACAAGTGAACACATCAGAATGTTAGGTGGCTGTGATGTCATCAAAGGCAACGTGATGACGTCACAGACACTGTGCTTTGATCTAGCATGGGCTCTGTGATGCCATCAGTGTTAGGTTATAACCCTAGCACCATGTCATTATCATACCTCCACTGGTTTTCGGGGGATAACTTTTGAAGGGATGGTGGTAGAGATTTGAAACCAAGCTCTGCACCCCCATTTTCGGACATTCCGGATCCAACGGTGCCACCCTCGAGTCTCTACGAGGTCGGGAAGTGGGTCAACCAGAACCTCGAGGACTCTGGTGCATACCTCGACAGGTTTCGGGGGATAACTTTTGAAGGGATGGTGGTAGAGACTTGAAACCAAGCTTTGCACCCCCATTTCTGGACATTCCGGATCCAACGGTGCCACCCTCGCGTCTCTACGAGGTCGGGAAGTGGGTCAACCAGAACCTTGAGGACTCTGGTGCATACCTCGACGGGTTTTTGGAGGATAACGTTTGAAGGAAAGGTGGTAGAGACGTGAAACTAAGCTCTGCACCCCCATTTTTGGACATTCCGGATCCAAGGGTACCACCATCGAGTCTCTACAAGGTTGGGAAGTGGGTCAACTAGAACCTCGAGGACTCTGGTGCATACCTGGACGGGTTTTTGTGGAATAACTTTTGAAGTGAATGTGGTACAGACTTGAAAGCAGGCTCTGCACCCCCATAACTTTGTCTGCACACACACACACACACACACACACACACACCCACACCCACAACACACAAACACACACACACAAGTGAACACATCAGAATGTTAGGTGGCTGTGATGTCATCAAAGGCAACGTGATGACGTCACAGACACTGTGCTTTGATCTAGCATGGGCTCTGTGATGCCATCAGTGTTAGGTTATAACCCTAGCACCATGTCATTATCATACCTCCACTGGTTTTCGGGGGATAACTTTTGAAGGGATGGTGGTAGAGACTTGAAACCAAGCTCTGCACCCCCATTTTCGGACATTCCGGATCCAACGGTGCCACCCTCGAGTCTCTACGACGTCGGGAAGTGGGTCAACCAGAACCTCGAGGACTCTGGTGCATACCTCGACAGGTTTCGGGGGATAACTTTTGAAGGGATGGTGGTAGAGACTTGAAACCAAGCTCTGCACCCCCATTTTCGGACATTCCGGATCCAACGGTGCCACCATCGAGTCTCTACGACGTCGGGAAGTGGGTCAACCAGAACCTCGAGGACTCTGGTGCATACCTCGATGGGTTTTTGGAGGATAACGTTTGAAGGAAAGGTGGTAGAGACGTGAAACTAAGCTCTGCACCCCCATTTTTGGACATTACGGATCCAAGGGTACCACCATCGAGTCTCTACAAGGTTGGGAAGTGGGTCAACTAGAACCTCGAGGACTCTGGTGCATACCTGGACGGGTTTTTGTGGAATAACTTTTGAAGTGAATGTGGTACAGACTTGAAAGCAGGCTCTGCACCCCCATAACTTTGTCTGCACACACACACACACACACACACACACACACACACACACACACCCACAACACACATACACACACACACAAGTGAACACATCAGAATGTTAGGTGGCTGTGATGTCATCAAAGGCAACGTGATGACGTCACAGACACTGTGCTTTGATCTAGCATGGGCTCTGTGATGCCATCAGTGTTAGGTTATAACCCTAGCACCATGTCATTATCATACCTCCACTGGATTTCGGGGGATAACTTTTGAAGGGATGGTGGTAGAGACTTGAAACCAAGCTCTGCACCCCCATTTTCGGACATTCCGGATCCAACGGTGCCACCATCGAGTCTCTACGACGTCGGGAAGTGGGTCAACCAGAACCTCGAGGACTCTGGTGCATACCTCGATGGGTTTTTGGAGGATAACGTTTGAAGGAAAGGTGGTAGAGACGTGAAACTAAGCTCTGCACCCCCATTTTTGGACATTCCGGATCCAAGGGTACCACCATCGAGTCTCTACAAGGTTGGGAAGTGGGTCAACTAGAACCTCGAGGACTCTGGTGCATACCTCGATGGGTTTTTGGAGGATAACGTTTGAAGGAAAGGTGGTAGAGACGTGAAACTAAGCTCTGAACCCCCATTTTTGGACATTCCGGATCCAAGGGTACCACCATCGAGTCTCTACAAGGTTGGGAAGTGGGTCAACTAGAACCTCGAGGACTCTGGTGCATACCTGGACGGGTTTTTGTGGAATAACTTTTGAAGTGAATGTGGTACAGACTTGAAAGCAGGCTCTGCACCCCCATAACTTTGTCTGCACACACACACACACACACACACACACACACCCACACCCACAACACACATACACACACACACAAGTGAACACATCAGAATGTTAGGTGGCTGTGATGTCATCAAAGGCAACGTGATGACGTCACAGACACTGTGCTTTCATCTAGCATGGGCTCTGTGATGCCATCAGTGTTAGGTTATAACCCTAGCACCATGTCATTATCATACCTCCACTGGTTTTCGGGGGATAACTTTTGAAGGGATGGTGGTAGAGATTTGAAACCAAGCTCTGCACCCCCATTTTCGGACATTCCGGATCCAACGGTGCCACCCTCGAGTCTCTACGAGGTCGGGAAGTGGGTCAACCAGAACCTCGAGGACTCTGGTGCATACCTCGACAGGTTTCGGGGGATAACTTTTGAAGGGATGGTGGTAGAGACTTGAAACCAAGCTCTGCACCCCCATTTTCAGACATTCCGGATACAACGGTGCCACCATCGAGTCTCTACGACGTCGGGAAGTGGGTCAACCAGAACCTCGAGGACTCTGGTGCATACCTGGACGGGTTTTTGTGGAATAACTTTTGAAGTGAATGTGGTACAGACTTGAAAGCAGGCTCTGCACCCCCATATCTTTGTCTGCACAAACACACACACACACACACACACACCCACACCCACAACACACATACACACACACACAAGTGAACACATCAGAATGTTAGGTGGCTGTGATGTCATCAAAGGCAACGTGATGACGTCACAGACACTGTGCTTTGATCTAGCATGGGCTCTGTGATGCCATCAGTGTTAGGTTATAACCCTAGCACCATGTCATTATCATACCTCCACTGGTTTTCGGGGGATAACTTTTGAAGGGATGGTGGTAGAGACTTGAAACCAAGCTCTGCACCCCCATTTTCGGACATTCCGGATCCAACGGTGCCACCCTCGAGTCTCTACGAGGTCGGGAAGTGGGTCAACCAGAACCTCGAGGACTCTGGTGCATACCTCGACAGGTTTCGGGGGATAACTTTTGAAGGGATGGTGGTAGAGACTTGAAACCAAGCTCTGCACCCCCATTTTCGGACATTCCGGATACAACGGTGCCACCATCGAGTCTCTACGACGTCGGGAAGTGGGTCAACCAGAACCTCAAGGACTCTGGTGCATACCTCGATGGGTTTTTGGAGGATAACGTTTGAAGGAAAGGTGGTAGAGACGTGAAACTAAGCTCTGCACCCCCATTTTTGGACATTCCGGATCCAAGGGTACCACCATCGAGTCTCTACAAGGTTGGGAAGTGGGTCAACTAGAACCTCGAGGACTCTGGTGCATACCTCGATGGGTTTTTGGAGGATAACGTTTGAAGGAAAGGTGGTAGAGACGTGAAACTAAGCTCTGCACCCCCATTTTTGGACATTCCGGATCCAAGGGTACCACCATCGAGTCTCTACAAGGTTGGGAAGTGGGTCAACTAGAACCTCGAGGACTCTGGTGCATACCTGGACGGGTTTTTGTGGAATAACTTTTGAAGTGAATGTGGTACAGACTTGAAAGCAGGCTCTGCACCCCCATAACTTTGTCTGCACACACACACACACACACACACACACACACCCACACCCACAACACACATACACACACACACAAGTGAACACATCAGAATGTTAGGTGGCTGTGATGTCATCAAAGGCAACGTGATGACGTCACAGACACTGTGCTTTGATCTAGCATGGGCTCTGTGATGCCATCAGTGTTAGGTTATAACCCTAGCACCATGTCATTATCATACCTCCACTGGTTTTCGGGGGATAACTTTTGAAGGGATGGTGGTAGAGATTTGAAACCAAGCTCTGCACCCCCATTTTCGGACATTCCGGATCCAACGGTGCCACCCTCGAGTCTCTACGAGGTCGGGAAGTGGGTCAACCAGAACCTCGAGGACTCTGGTGCATACCTCGACAGGTTTCGGGGGATAACTTTTGAAGGGATGGTGGTAGAGACTTGAAACCAAGCTTTGCACCCCCATTTTCGGACATTCCGGATACAACGGTGCCACCATCGAGTCTCTACGACGTCGGGAAGTGGGTCAACTAGAACCTCGAGGACTCTGGTGCATACCTGGACGGGTTTTTGTGGAATAACTTTTGAAGTGAATGTGGTACAGACTTGAAAGCAGGCTCTGCACCCCCATAACTTTGTCTGCACACACACACACACACACACACACACACCCCCACACCCACAACACACATACACACACACACAAGTGAACACATCAGAATGTTAGGTGGCTGTGATGTCATCAAAGGCAACGTGATGACGTCACAGACACTGTGCTTTGATCTAGCATGGGCTCTGTGATGCCATCAGTGTTAGGTTATAACCCTAGCACCATGTCATTATCATACCTCCACTGGTTTTCGGGGGATAACTTTTGAAGGGATGGTGGTAGAGACTTGAAACCAAGCTCTGCACCCCCATTTTCGGACATTCCGGATCCAACGGTGCCACCCTCGAGTCTCTACGAGGTCGGGAAGTGGGTCAACCAGAACCTTGAAGACTCTGGTGCATACCTCGACGGGTTTTTGGAGGATAACGTTTGAAGGAAAGGTGGTAGAGACGTGAAACTAAGCTCTGCACCCCCATTTTTGGACATTCCGGATCCAAGGGTACCACCATCGAGTCTCTACAAGGTTGGGAAGTGGGTCAACTAGAACCTCGAGGACTCTGGTGCATACCTGGACGGGTTTTTGTGGAATAACTTTTGAAGTGAATGTGGTACAGACTTGAAAGCAGGCTCTGCACCCCCATAACTTTGTCTGCACACACACACACACACACACACACACACCCACACCCACAACACACATACACACACACACAAGTGAACACATCAGAATGTTAGGTGGCTGTGATGTCATCAAAGGCAACGTGATGATGTCACAGACACTGTGCTTTGATCTAGCATGGGCTCTGTGATGCCATCAGTGTTAGGTTATAACCCTAGCACCATGTCATTATCATACCTCCACTGGTTTTCGGGGGATAACTTTTGAAGGGATGGTGGTAGAGACTTGAAACCAAGCTCTGCACCCCCATTTTCGGACATTCCGGATCCAACGGTGCCACCCTCGAGTCTCTACGAGGTCGGGAAGTGGGTCAACCAGAACCTCGAGGACTCTGGTGCATACCTCGACAGGTTTTGGGGGATAACTTTTGAAGGGATGGTGGTAGAGACTTGAAACCAAGCTCTGCACCCCCATTTTCGGACATTCCGGATCCAACGGTGCCACCCTCGAGTCTCTACGAGGTCGGGAAGTGGGTCAACCAGAACCTCGAGGACTCTGGTGCATACCTCGACAGGTTTTGGGGGATAACTTTTGAAGGGATGGTGGTAGAGACTTGAAACCAAGCTCTGCACCCCCATTTTCGGACATTCCGGATCCAACGGTGCCACCATCGAGTCTCTACGACGTCGGGAAGTGGGTCAACCAGAACCTCGAGGACTCTGGTGCATACCTCGACAGGTTTCGGGGGCTAACTTTTGAAGGGATGGTGGTAGAGACTTGAAACCAAGCTCTGCACCCCCATTTTCGGACATTCCGGATCCAACGGTGCCACCATCGAGTCTCTACGACGTCGGGAAGTGGGTCAACCAGAACCTCGAGGACTCTGGTGCATACCTCGATGGGTTTTTGGAGGATAACGTTTGAAGGAAAGGTGGTAGAGACGTGAAACTAAGCTCTGCACCCCCATTTTTGGACATTACGGATCCAAGGGTACCACCATCGAGTCTCTACAAGGTTGGGAAGTGGGTCAACTAGAACCTCGAGGACTCTGGTGCATACCTGGACGGGTTTTTGTGGAATAACTTTTGAAGTGAATGTGGTACAGACTTGAAAGCAGGCTCTGCACCCCCATAACTTTGTCTGCACACACACACACACACACACACACACACACACACACACACACACAACACACATACACACACACACAAGTGAACACATCAGAATGTTAGGTGGCTGTGATGTCATCAAAGGCAACGTGATGACGTCACAGACACTGTGCTTTGATCTAGCATGGGCTCTGTGATGCCATCAGTGTTAGGTTATAACCCTAGCACCATGTCATTATCATACCTCCACTGGATTTCGGGGGATAACTTTTGAAGGGATGGTGGTAGAGACTTGAAACCAAGCTCTGCACCCCCATTTTCGGACATTCCGGATCCAACGGTGCCACCCTCGAGTCTCTACGACGTCGGGAAGTGGGTCAACCAGAACCTCGAGGACTCTGGTGCATACCTCGACAGGTTTCGGGGGATAACTTTTGAAGGGATGGTGGTAGAGACTTGAAACCAAGCTCTGCACCCCCATTTTCGGACATTCCGGATCCAACGGTGCCACCATCGAGTCTCTACGACGTCGGGAAGTGGGTCAACCAGAACCTCGAGGACTCTGGTGCATACCTCGACGGGTTTTTGGAGGATAACGTTTGAAGGAAAGGTGGTAGAGACGTGAAACTAAGCTCTGCACCCCCATTTTTGGACATTCCGGATCCAAGGGTACCACCATCGAGTCTCTACAACGTTGGGAAGTGGGTCAACTAGAACCTCGAGGACTCTGGTGCATACCTGGACGGGTTTTTGTGGAATAACTTTTGAAGTGAATGTGGTACAGACTTGAAAGCAGGCTCTGCACCCCCATAACTTTGTCTGCACACACACACACTCACACACACACACACCCACACCCACAACACACATACACACACACACAAGTGAACACATCAGAATGTTAGGTGGCTGTGATGTCATCAAAGGCAACGTGATGACGTCACAGACACTGTGCTTTGATCTAGCATGGGCTCTGTGATGCCATCAGTGTTAGGTTATAACCCTAGCACCATGTCATTATCATACCTCCACTGGTTTTCGGGGTATAACTTTTGAAGGGATGGTGGTAGAGACTTGAAACCAAGGTCTGCACCCCCATTTTCGGACATTCCGGATCCAACGGTGCCACCCTCGAGTCTCTACGAGGTTGGGAAGTGGGTCAACAAGAACCTCGAGGACTCTGGTGCATACCTCGACAGGTTTCGGGGGATAACTTTTGAAGGGATGGTGGTAGAGACTTGAAACCAAGCTCTGCACCCCCATTTTCGGACATTCCGGATCCAACGGTGCCACCATCGAGTCTCTACGACGTCGGGAAGTGGGTCAACCAGAACCTCGAGGACTCTGGTGCATACCTCGACGGGTTTTTGGAGGATAACGTTTGAAGGAAAGGTGGTAGAGACGTGAAACTAAGCTCTGCACCCCCATTTTTGGACATTCCGGATCCAAGGGTACCACCATCGAGTCTCTACAAGGTTGGGAAGTGGGTCAACTAGAACCTCGAGGACTCTGGTGCATACCTGGACGGGTTTTTGTGGAATAACTTTTGAAGTGAATGTGGTACAGACTTGAAAGCAGGCTCTGCACCCCCATAACTTTGTCTGCACACACACACACACACACACACACACACACACCCACACCCACAACACACATACACACACACACAAGTGAACACATCAGAATGTTAGGTGGCTGTGATGTCATCAAAGGCAACGTGATGACGTCACAGACACTGTGCTTTGATCTAGCATGGGCTCTGTGATGCCATCAGTGTTAGGTTATAACCCTAGCACCATGTCATTATCATACCTCCACTGGTTTTCGGGGGATAACTTTTGAAGGGATGGTGGTAGAGACTTGAAACCAAGCTCTGCACCCCCATTTTCGGACATTACGGATCCAACGGTGCCACCCTCGAGTCTCTACGAGGTCGGGAAGTGGGTCAACCAGAACCTTGAAGACTCTGGTGCATACCTCGACGGGTTTTTGGAGGATAACGTTTGAAGGAAAGGTGGTAGAGACGTGAAACTAAGCTCTGCACCCCCATTTTTGGACATTCCGGATCCAAGGGTACCACCATCGAGTCTCTACAAGGTTGGGAAGTGGGTCAACTAGAACCTCGAGGACTCTGGTGCATACCTGGACGGGTTTTTGTGGAATAACTTTTGAAGTGAATGTGGTACAGACTTGAAAGCAGGCTCTGCACCCCCATAACTTTGTCTGCACACACACACACTCACACACACACACACCCACACCCACAACACACATACACACACACACAAGTGAACACATCAGAATGTTAGGTGGCTGTGATGTCATCAAAGGCAACGTGATGACGTCACAGACACTGTGCTTTGATCTAGCATGGGCTCTGTGATGCCATCAGTGTTAGGTTATAACCCTAGCACCATGTCATTATCATACCTCCACTGGTTTTCGGGG
>NC_139333.1:34829015-34866515 GCF_056507025.1 Lutjanus erythropterus | reverse complement strand
CACACACACACAAGTGAACACATCAGAATGTTAGGTGGCTGTGATGTCATCAAAGGCAACGTGATGACGTCACAGACACTGTGCTTTGATCTAGCATGGGCTCTGTGATGCCATCAGTGTTAGGTTATAACCCTAGCACCATGTCATTATCATACCTCCACTGGATTTCGGGGGATAACTTTTGAAGGGATGGTGGTAGAGACTTGAAACCAAGCTCTGCACCCCCATTTTCGGACATTCCGGATCCAACGGTGCCACCCTCGAGTCTCTACGACGTCGGGAAGTGGGTCAACCAGAACCTCGAGGACTCTGGTGCATACCTCGACAGGTTTCGGGGGATAACTTTTGAAGGGATGGTGGTAGAGACTTGAAACCAAGCTCTGCACCCCCATTTTCGGACATTCCGGATCCAACGGTGCCACCATCGAGTCTCTACGACGTCGGGAAGTGGGTCAACCAGAACCTCGAGGACTCTGGTGCATACCTCGATGGGTTTTTGGAGGATAACGTTTGAAGGAAAGGTGGTAGAGACGTGAAACTAAGCTCTGCACCCCCATTTTTGGACATTCCGGATCCAAGGGTACCACCATCGAGTCTCTACAACGTTGGGAAGTGGGTCAACTAGAACCTCGAGGACTCTGGTGCATACCTGGACGGGTTTTTGTGGAATAACTTTTGAAGTGAATGTGGTACAGACTTGAAAGCAGGCTCTGCACCCCCATAACTTTGTCTGCACACACACACACACACACACACACACACACACACACACACACACCCACAACACACATACACACACACACAAGTGAACACATCAGAATGTTAGGTGGCTGTGATGTCATCAAAGGCAACGTGATGACGTCACAGACACTGTGCTTTGATCTAGCATGGGCTCTGTGATGCCATCAGTGTTAGGTTATAACCCTAGCACCATGTCATTATCATACCTCCACTGGATTTCGGGGGATAACTTTTGAAGGGATGGTGGTAGAGACTTGAAACCAAGCTCTGCACCCCCATTTTCGGACATTCCGGATCCAACGGTGCCACCCTCGAGTCTCTACGACGTCGGGAAGTGGGTCAACCAGAACCTCGAGGACTCTGGTGCATACCTCGACAGGTTTCGGGGGATAACTTTTGAAGGGATGGTGGTAGAGACTTGAAACCAAGCTCTGCACCCCCATTTTCGGACATTCCGGATCCAACGGTGCCACCATCGAGTCTCTACGACGTCGGGAAGTGGGTCAACCAGAACCTCGAGGACTCTGGTGCATACCTCGATGGGTTTTTGGAGGATAACGTTTGAAGGAAAGGTGGTAGAGACGTGAAACTAAGCTCTGCACCCCCATTTTTGGACATTCCGGATCCAAGGGTACCACCATCGAGTCTCTACAACGTTGGGAAGTGGGTCAACTAGAACCTCGAGGACTCTGGTGCATACCTGGACGGGTTTTTGTGGAATAACTTTTGAAGTGAATGTGGTACAGACTTGAAAGCAGGCTCTGCACCCCCATAACTTTGTCTGCACACACACACACTCACACACACACACACCCACACCCACAACACACATACACACACACACAAGTGAACACATCAGAATGTTAGGTGGCTGTGATGTCATCAAAGGCAACGTGATGACGTCACAGACACTGTGCTTTGATCTAGCATGGGCTCTGTGATGCCATCAGTGTTAGGTTATAACCCTAGCACCATGTCATTATCATACCTCCACTGGTTTTCGGGGTATAACTTTTGAAGGGATGGTGGTAGAGACTTGAAACCAAGGTCTGCACCCCCATTTTCGGACATTCCGGATCCAACGGTGCCACCCTCGAGTCTCTACGAGGTTGGGAAGTGGGTCAACAAGAACCTCGAGGACTCTGGTGCATACCTCGACAGGTTTCGGGGGATAACTTTTGAAGGGATGGTGGTAGAGACTTGAAACCAAGCTCTGCACCCCCATTTTCGGACATTCCGGATCCAACGGTGCCACCATCGAGTCTCTACGACGTCGGGAAGTGGGTCAACCAGAACCTCGAGGACTCTGGTGCATACCTCGACGGGTTTTTGGAGGATAACGTTTGAAGGAAAGGTGGTAGAGACGTGAAACTAAGCTCTGCACCCCCATTTTTGGACATTCCGGATCCAAGGGTACCACCATCGAGTCTCTACAAGGTTGGGAAGTGGGTCAACTAGAACCTCGAGGACTCTGGTGCATACCTGGACGGGTTTTTGTGGAATAACTTTTGAAGTGAATGTGGTACAGACTTGAAAGCAGGCTCTGCACCCCCATAACTTTGTCTGCACACACACACACACACACACACACACACACACCCACACCCACAACACACATACACACACACACAAGTGAACACATCAGAATGTTAGGTGGCTGTGATGTCATCAAAGGCAACGTGATGACGTCACAGACACTGTGCTTTGATCTAGCATGGGCTCTGTGATGCCATCAGTGTTAGGTTATAACCCTAGCACCATGTCATTATCATACCTCCACTGGTTTTCGGGGGATAACTTTTGAAGGGATGGTGGTAGAGACTTGAAACCAAGCTCTGCACCCCCATTTTCGGACATTACGGATCCAACGGTGCCACCCTCGAGTCTCTACGAGGTCGGGAAGTGGGTCAACCAGAACCTTGAAGACTCTGGTGCATACCTCGACGGGTTTTTGGAGGATAACGTTTGAAGGAAAGGTGGTAGAGACGTGAAACTAAGCTCTGCACCCCCATTTTTGGACATTCCGGATCCAAGGGTACCACCATCGAGTCTCTACAAGGTTGGGAAGTGGGTCAACTAGAACCTCGAGGACTCTGGTGCATACCTGGACGGGTTTTTGTGGAATAACTTTTGAAGTGAATGTGGTACAGACTTGAAAGCAGGCTCTGCACCCCCATAACTTTGTCTGCACACACACACACTCACACACACACACACCCACACCCACAACACACATACACACACACACAAGTGAACACATCAGAATGTTAGGTGGCTGTGATGTCATCAAAGGCAACGTGATGACGTCACAGACACTGTGCTTTGATCTAGCATGGGCTCTGTGATGCCATCAGTGTTAGGTTATAACCCTAGCACCATGTCATTATCATACCTCCACTGGTTTTCGGGGGATAACTTTTGAAGGGATGGTGGTAGAGACTTGAAACCAAGGTCTGCACCACCATTTTCGGACATTCCGGATCCAACGGTGCCACCCTCGAGTCTCTACGAGGTTGGGAAGTGGGTCAACAAGAACCTCGAGGACTCTGGTGCATACCTCGACAGGTTTCGGGGGATAACTTTTGAAGGGATGGTGGTAGAGACTTGAAACCAAGCTCTGCACCCCCATTTTCGGACATTCCGGATCCAACGGTGCCACCATCGAGTCTCTACGACGTCGGGAAGTGGGTCAACCAGAACCTCGAGGACTCTGGTGCATACCTCGATGGGTTTTTGGAGGATAACGTTTGAAGGAAAGGTGGTAGAGACGTGAAACTAAGCTCTGCACCCCCATTTTTGGACATTCCGGATCCAAGGGTACCACCATCGAGTCTCTACAAGGTTGGGAAGTGGGTCAACTAGAACCTCGAGGACTCTGGTGCATACCTGGACGGGTTTTTGTGGAATAACTTTTGAAGTGAATGTGGTACAGACTTGAAAGCAGGCTCTGCACCCCCATAACTTTGTCTGCACACACACACACACACACACACACACACACACCCACACCCACAACACACATACACACACACACAAGTGAACACATCAGAATGTTAGGTGGCTGTGATGTCATCAAAGGCAACGTGATGACGTCACAGACACTGTGCTTTGATCTAGCATGGGCTCTGTGATGCCATCAGTGTTAGGTTATAACCCTAGCACCATGTCATTATCATACCTCCACTGGTTTTCGGGGGATAACTTTTGAAGGGATGGTGGTAGAGACTTGAAACCAAGCTCTGCACCCCCATTTTCGGACATTACGGATCCAACGGTGCCACCCTCGAGTCTCTACGAGGTCGGGAAGTGGGTCAACCAGAACCTTGAAGACTCTGGTGCATACCTCGACGGGTTTTTGGAGGATAACGTTTGAAGGAAAGGTGGTAGAGACGTGAAACTAAGCTCTGCACCCCCATTTTTGGACATTCCGGATCCAAGGGTACCACCATCGAGTCTCTACAAGGTTGGGAAGTGGGTCAACTAGAACCTCGAGGACTCTGGTGCATACCTGGACGGGTTTTTGTGGAATAACTTTTGAAGTGAATGTGGTACAGACTTGAAAGCAGGCTCTGCACCCCCATAACTTTGTCTGCACACACACACACACACACACACACACACACACCCACACCCACAACACACATACACACACACACAAGTGAACACATCAGAATGTTAGGTGGCTGTGATGTCATCAAAGGCAACGTGATGACGTCACAGACACTGTGCTTTGATCTAGCATGGGCTCTGTGATGCCATCAGTGTTAGGTTATAACCCTAGCACCATGTCATTATCATACCTCCACTGGTTTTCGGGGGATAACTTTTGAAGGGATGGTGGTAGAGACTTGAAACCAAGCTCTGCACCCCCATTTTCGGACATTCCGGATCCAACGGTGCCACCCTCGAGTCTCTACGACGTCGGGAAGTGGGTCAACCAGAACCTCGAGGACTCTGGTGCATACCTCGACAGGTTTCGGGGGATAACTTTTGAAGGGATGGTGGTAGAGACTTGAAACCAAGCTCTGCACCCCCATTTTCGGACATTCCGGATCCAACGGTGCCACCATCGGGTCTCTACGACGTCGGGAAGTGGGTCAACCAGAACCTCGAGGACTCTGGTGCATACCTCGATGGGTTTTTGGAGGATAACGTTTGAAGGAAAGGTGGTAGAGACGTGAAACTAAGCTCTGCACCCCCATTTTTGGACATTCCGGATCCAAGGGTACCACCATCGAGTCTCTACAACGTTGGGAAGTGGGTCAACTAGAACCTCGAGGACTCTGGTGCATACCTGGACGGGTTTTTGTGGAATAACTTTTGAAGTGAATGTGGTACAGACTTGAAAGCAGGCTCTGCACCCCCATAACTTTGTCTGCACACACACACACTCACACACACACACACCCACACCCACAACACACATACACACACACACAAGTGAACACATCAGAATGTTAGGTGGCTGTGATGTCATCAAAGGCAACGTGATGACGTCACAGACACTGTGCTTTGATCTAGCATGGGCTCTGTGATGCCATCAGTGTTAGGTTATAACCCTAGCACCATGTCATTATCATACCTCCACTGGTTTTCGGGGGATAACTTTTGAAGGGATGGTGGTAGAGACTTGAAACCAAGCTCTGCACCCCCATTTTCGGACATTCCGGATCCAACGGTGCCACCCTCGAGTCTCTACGACGTCGGGAAGTGGGTCAACCAGAACCTCGAGGACTCTGGTGCATACCTCGACAGGTTTCGGGGGATAACTTTTGAAGGGATGGTGGTAGAGACTTGAAACCAAGCTCTGCACCCCCATTTTCGGACATTCCGGATCCAACGGTGCCACCATCGGGTCTCTACGACGTCGGGAAGTGGGTCAACCAGAACCTCGAGGACTCTGGTGCATACCTCGATGGGTTTTTGGAGGATAACGTTTGAAGGAAAGGTGGTAGAGACGTGAAACTAAGCTCTGCACCCCCATTTTTGGACATTCCGGATCCAAGGGTACCACCATCGAGTCTCTACAACGTTGGGAAGTGGGTCAACTAGAACCTCGAGGACTCTGGTGCATACCTGGACGGGTTTTTGTGGAATAACTTTTGAAGTGAATGTGGTACAGACTTGAAAGCAGGCTCTGCACCCCCATAACTTTGTCTGCACACACACACACTCACACACACACACACCCACACCCACAACACACATACACACACACACAAGTGAACACATCAGAATGTTAGGTGGCTGTGATGTCATCAAAGGCAACGTGATGACGTCACAGACACTGTGCTTTGATCTAGCATGGGCTCTGTGATGCCATCAGTGTTAGGTTATAACCCTAGCACCATGTCATTATCATACCTCCACTGGTTTTCGGGGGATAACTTTTGAAGGGATGGTGGTAGAGACTTGAAACCAAGGTCTGCACCCCCATTTTCGGACATTCCGGATCCAACGGTGCCACCCTCGAGTCTCTACGAGGTTGGGAAGTGGGTCAACAAGAACCTCGAGGACTCTGGTGCATACCTCGACAGGTTTCGGGGGATAACTTTTGAAGGGATGGTGGTAGAGACTTGAAACCAAGCTCTGCACCCCCATTTTCGGACATTCCGGATCCAACGGTGCCACCATCGAGTCTCTACGACGTCGGGAAGTGGGTCAACCAGAACCTCGAGGACTCTGGTGCATACCTCGATGGGTTTTTGGAGGATAACGTTTGAAGGAAAGGTGGTAGAGACGTGAAACTAAGCTCTGCACCCCCATTTTTGGACATTCCGGATCCAAGGGTACCACCATCGAGTCTCTACAAGGTTGGGAAGTGGGTCAACTAGAACCTCGAGGACTCTGGTGCATACCTGGACGGGTTTTTGTGGAATAACTTTTGAAGTGAATGTGGTACAGACTTGAAAGCAGGCTCTGCACCCCCATAACTTTGTCTGCACACACACACACACACACACACACACACACACACCCACACCCACAACACACATACACACACACACAAGTGAACACATCAGAATGTTAGGTGGCTGTGATGTCATCAAAGGCAACGTGATGACGTCACAGACACTGTGCTTTGATCTAGCATGGGCTCTGTGATGCCATCAGTGTTAGGTTATAACCCTAGCACCATGTCATTATCATACCTCCACTGGTTTTCGGGGGATAACTTTTGAAGGGATGGTGGTAGAGACTTGAAACCAAGCTCTGCACCCCCATTTTCGGACATTACGGATCCAACGGTGCCACCCTCGAGTCTCTACGAGGTCGGGAAGTGGGTCAACCAGAACCTTGAAGACTCTGGTGCATACCTCGACGGGTTTTTGGAGGATAACGTTTGAAGGAAAGGTGGTAGAGACGTGAAACTAAGCTCTGCACCCCCATTTTTGGACATTCCGGATCCAAGGGTACCACCATCGAGTCTCTACAAGGTTGGGAAGTGGGTCAACTAGAACCTCGAGGACTCTGGTGCATACCTGGACGGGTTTTTGTGGAATAACTTTTGAAGTGAATGTGGTACAGACTTGAAAGCAGGCTCTGCACCCCCATAACTTTGTCTGCACACACACACACTCACACACACACACACCCACACCCACAACACACATACACACACACACAAGTGAACACATCAGAATGTTAGGTGGCTGTGATGTCATCAAAGGCAACGTGATGACGTCACAGACACTGTGCTTTGATCTAGCATGGGCTCTGTGATGCCATCAGTGTTAGGTTATAACCCTAGCACCATGTCATTATCATACCTCCACTGGTTTTCGGGGGATAACTTTTGAAGGGATGGTGGTAGAGACTTGAAACCAAGGTCTGCACCACCATTTTCGGACATTCCGGATCCAACGGTGCCACCCTCGAGTCTCTACGAGGTTGGGAAGTGGGTCAACAAGAACCTCGAGGACTCTGGTGCATACCTCGACAGGTTTCGGGGGATAACTTTTGAAGGGATGGTGGTAGAGACTTGAAACCAAGCTCTGCACCCCCATTTTCGGACATTCCGGATCCAACGGTGCCACCATCGAGTCTCTACGACGTCGGGAAGTGGGTCAACCAGAACCTCGAGGACTCTGGTGCATACCTCGATGGGTTTTTGGAGGATAACGTTTGAAGGAAAGGTGGTAGAGACGTGAAACTAAGCTCTGCACCCCCATTTTTGGACATTCCGGATCCAAGGGTACCACCATCGAGTCTCTACAAGGTTGGGAAGTGGGTCAACTAGAACCTCGAGGACTCTGGTGCATACCTGGACGGGTTTTTGTGGAATAACTTTTGAAGTGAATGTGGTACAGACTTGAAAGCAGGCTCTGCACCCCCATAACTTTGTCTGCACACACACACACACACACACACACACACACACCCACACCCACAACACACATACACACACACACAAGTGAACACATCAGAATGTTAGGTGGCTGTGATGTCATCAAAGGCAACGTGATGACGTCACAGACACTGTGCTTTGATCTAGCATGGGCTCTGTGATGCCATCAGTGTTAGGTTATAACCCTAGCACCATGTCATTATCATACCTCCACTGGTTTTCGGGGGATAACTTTTGAAGGGATGGTGGTAGAGACTTGAAACCAAGCTCTGCACCCCCATTTTCGGACATTACGGATCCAACGGTGCCACCCTCGAGTCTCTACGAGGTCGGGAAGTGGGTCAACCAGAACCTTGAAGACTCTGGTGCATACCTCGACGGGTTTTTGGAGGATAACGTTTGAAGGAAAGGTGGTAGAGACGTGAAACTAAGCTCTGCACCCCCATTTTTGGACATTCCGGATCCAAGGGTACCACCATCGAGTCTCTACAAGGTTGGGAAGTGGGTCAACTAGAACCTCGAGGACTCTGGTGCATACCTGGACGGGTTTTTGTGGAATAACTTTTGAAGTGAATGTGGTACAGACTTGAAAGCAGGCTCTGCACCCCCATAACTTTGTCTGCACACACACACACTCACACACACACACACCCACACCCACAACACACATACACACACACACAAGTGAACACATCAGAATGTTAGGTGGCTGTGATGTCATCAAAGGCAACGTGATGACGTCACAGACACTGTGCTTTGATCTAGCATGGGCTCTGTGATGCCATCAGTGTTAGGTTATAACCCTAGCACCATGTCATTATCATACCTCCACTGGTTTTCGGGGGATAACTTTTGAAGGGATGGTGGTAGAGACTTGAAACCAAGGTCTGCACCCCCATTTTCGGACATTCCGGATCCAACGGTGCCACCCGCGAGTCTCTACGACGTCGGGAAGTGGGTCAACCAGAACCTCGAGGACTCTGGTGCATACCTCGACAGGTTTCGGGGGATAACTTTTGAAGGGATGGTGGTACAGACTTGAAACCAAGCTCTGCACCCCCATTTTCGGACATTCCGGATCCAACGGTGCCACCATCGAGTCTCTACGACGTCGGGAAGTGGGTCAACCAGAACCTCGAGGACTCTGGTGCATACCTCGATGGGTTTTTGGAGGATAACGTTTGAAGGAAAGGTGGTAGAGACGTGAAACTAAGCTCTGCACCCCCATTTTTGGACATTCCGGATCCAAGGGTACCACCATCGAGTCTCTACAAGGTTGGGAAGTGGGTCAACTAGAACCTCGAGGACTCTGGTGCATACCTGGACGGGTTTTTGTGGAATAACTTTTGAAGTGAATGTGGTACAGACTTGAAAGCAGGCTCTGCACCCCCATAACTTTGTCTGCACACACACACACACACACACACACACACACACACCCACACCCACAACACACATACACACACACACAAGTGAACACATCAGAATGTTAGGTGGCTGTGATGTCATCAAAGGCAACGTGATGACGTCACAGACACTGTGCTTTGATCTAGCATGGGCTCTGTGATGCCATCAGTGTTAGGTTATAACCCTAGCACCATGTCATTATCATACCTCCACTGGTTTTCGGGGGATAACTTTTGAAGGGATGGTGGTAGAGACTTGAAACCAAGCTCTGCACCCCCATTTTCGGACATTCCGGATCCAACGGTGCCACCCTCGAGTCTCTACGAGCTCGGGAAGTGGGTCAACCAGAACCTCGAGGACTCTGGTGCATACCTCGACAGGTTTCGGGGGATAACTTTTGAAGGGATGGTGGTAGAGACTTGAAACCAAGCTCTGCACCCCCATTTTCGGACATTCCGGATCCAACGGTGCCACCCTGGAGTCTCTACGAGGTCGGGAAGTGGGTCAACCAGAACCTCGAGGACTCTGGTGCATACCTCGATGGGTTTTTGGAGGATAACGTTTGAAGGAAAGGTGGTAGAGACGTGAAACTAAGCTCTGCACCCCCATTTTTGGACATTCCGGATCCAAGGGTACCACCATCGAGTCTCTACGAGGTCGGGAAGTGGGTCAACCAGAACCTTGAAGACTCTGGTGCATACCTCGACGGGTTTTTGGAAGATAACGTTTGAAGGAAAGGTGGTAGAGACGTGAAACTAAGCTCTGCACCCCCATTTTTGGACATTCCGGATCCAAGGGTACCACCATCGAGTCTCTACAAGGTTGGGAAGTGGGTCAACTAGAACCTCGAGGACTCTGGTGCATACCTGGACGGGTTTTTGTGGAATAACTTTTGAAGTGAATGTGGTACAGACTTGAAAGCAGGCTCTGCACCCCCATAACTTTGTCTGCACACACACACACACACACACACACACACACACCCACACCCACAACACACATACACACACACACAAGTGAACACATCAGAATGTTAGGTGGCTGTGATGTCATCAAAGGCAACGTGATGACGTCACAGACACTGTGCTTTGATCTAGCATGGGCTCTGTGATGCCATCAGTGTTAGGTTATAACCCTAGCACCATGTCATTATCATACCTCCACTGGCTTTCGGGGGATAACTTTTGAAGGGATGGTGGTAGAGACTTGAAACCAAGCTCTGCACCCCCATTTTCGGATATTCCGGATCCAACGGTGCCACCCTCGAGTCTCTACGACGTCGGGAAGTGGGTCAACCAGAACCTCGAGGACTCTGGTGCATACCTCGACAAGTTTCGGGGGATAACTTTTGAAGGGATGGTGGTAGAGACTTGAAACCAAGCTCTGCACCCCCATTTTCGGACATTCCGGATCCAACGGTGCCACCCTGGAGTCTCTACGAGGTCGGGAAGTGGGTCAACCAGAACCTCGAGTACTCTGGTGCATACCTCGACAGGTTTCGGGGGATAACTTTTGAAGGGATGGTGGTAGAGACTTGAAACCAAGCTCTGCACCCCCATTTTCAGACATTCCGGATCCAACGGTGCCACCCTCGCGTCTCTACGAGGTCGGGAAATGGGTCAGCCAGAACCTTCAAGACTCTGGTGCATACCTCGACGGGTTTTTGGAGGATAATGTTTGAAGGAAAGGTGGTAGAGACGTGAAACTAAGCTCTGCACCCCCATTTTTGGACATTCCGGATCCAAGGGTACCACCATCGAGTCTCTACAAGGTTGGGAAGTGGGTCAACTAGAACCTCGAGGACTCTGGTGCATACCTCGACGGGTTTTTGTGGAATAACTTTTGAAGTGAATGTGGTACAGACTTGAAAGCAGGCTCTGCACCCCCATAACTTTGTCTGCACACACACACACACACACACACACACACCCACACCCACAACACACATACACACACACACAAGTGAACACATCAGAATGTTAGGTGGCTGTGATGTCATCAAAGGCAACGTGATGACGTCACAGACACTGTGCTTTGATCTAGCATGGGCTCTGTGATGCCATCAGTGTTAGGTTATAACCCTAGCACCATGTCATTATCATACCTCCACTGGTTTTCGGGGGATAACTTTTGAAGGGATGGTGGTAGAGACTTGAAACTAAGCTCTGCACCCCCATTTTCGGACATTCCGGATCCAACGGTGCCACTCTCAAGTCTCTACGAGGTTGGGAAGTGGGTCAACCAGAACCTCGAGGACTCTGGTGCATACCTCGACAGGTTTCGGGGGATAACTTTTGAAGGGATGGTGGTAGAGACTTGAAACCAAGCTCTGCACCCCCATTTTCGGACATTCCGGATCCAACGGTGCCACCCTCGAGTCTCTACGACGTCGGGAAGTGGGTCAACCAGAACCTCGAGGACTGTGGTGCATACCTCGACAAGTTTCGGGGGATAACTTTTGAAGGGATGGTGGTAGAGACTTGAAACCAAGCTCTGCACCCCCATTTTCGGACATTCCGGATCCAACGGTGCCACCCTGGAGTCTCTACGAGGTCGGGAAGTGGGTCAACTAGAACCTCGAGTACTCTGGTGCATACCTCGACAGGTTTCGGGGGATAACTTTTGAAGGGATGGTGGTAGAGACTTGAAACCAAGCTCTGCACCCCCATTTTCGGACATTCCGGATCCAACGGTGCCACCCTCGCGTCTCTACGAGGTCGGGAAATGGGTCAGCCAGAACCTTCAAGACTCTGGTGCATACCTCGACGGGTTTTTGGAGGATAATGTTTGAAGGAAAGGTGGTAGAGACGTGAAACTAAGCTCTGCACCCCCATTTTTGGACATTCCGGATCCAAGGGTACCACCATCGAGTCTCTACAAGGTTGGGAAGTGGGTCAACTAGAACCTCGAGGACTCTGGTGCATACCTCGACGGGTTTTTGTGGAATAACTTTTGAAGTGAATGTGGTACAGACTTGAAAGCAGGCTCTGCACCCCCATAACTTTGTCTGCACACACACACACACACACACACACACACCCACACCCACAACACACATACACACACACACAAGTGAACACATCAGAATGTTAGGTGGCTGTGATGTCATCAAAGGCAACGTGATGACGTCACAGACACTGTGCTTTGATCTAGCATGGGCTCTGTGATGCCATCAGTGTTAGGTTATAACCCTAGCACCATGTCATTATCATACCTCCACTGGTTTTCGGGGGATAACTTTTGAAGGGATGGTGGTAGAGACTTGAAACTAAGCTCTGCACCCCCATTTTCGGACATTCCGGATCCAACGGTGCCACTCTCAAGTCTCTACGAGGTTGGGAAGTGGGTCAACCAGAACCTCGAGGACTCTGGTGCATACCTCGACAGGTTTCGGGGGATAACTTTTGAAGGGATGGTGGTAGAGACTTGAAACCAAGCTCTGCACCCCCATTTTCGGACATTCCGGATCCAACGGTGCCACCCTCGAGTCTCTACGACGTCGGGAAGTGGGTCAACCAGAACCTCGAGGACTGTGGTGCATACCTCGACAAGTTTCGGGGGATAACTTTTGAAGGGATGGTGGTAGAGACTTGAAACCAAGCTCTGCACCCCCATTTTCGGACATTCCGGATCCAACGGTGCCACCCTGGAGTCTCTACGAGGTCGGGAAGTGGGTCAACTAGAACCTCGAGTACTCTGGTGCATACCTCGACAGGTTTCGGGGGATAACTTTTGAAGGGATGGTGGTAGAGACTTGAAACCAAGCTCTGCACCCCCATTTTCGGACATTCCGGATCCAACGGTGCCACCCTCGCGTCTCTACGAGGTCGGGAAATGGGTCAACCAGAACCTTGAAGACTCTGGTGCATACCTCGACGGGTTTTTGGAGGATAACGTTTGAAGGAAAGGTGGTAGAGACGTGAAACTAAGCTCTGCACCCCCATTTTTGGACATTCCGGATCCAAGGGTACCACCATCGAGTCTCTACAAGGTTGGGAAGTGGGTCAACTAGAACCTCGAGGACTCTGGTGCATACCTGGACGGGTTTTTGTGGAATAACTTTTGAAGTGAATGTGGTACAGACTTGAAAGCAGGCTCTGCACCCCCATAACTTTGTCTGCACACACACACACACACACACAAACACCCACACCCACAACACACATACACACACACACAAGTGAACACATCAGAATGTTAGGTGGCTGTGATGTCATCAAAGGCAACGTGATGACGTCACAGACACTGTGCTTTGATCTAGCATGGGCTCTGTGATGCCATCAGTGTTAGGTTATAACCCTAGCACCATGTCATTATCATACCTCCACTGGTTTTCGGGGGATAACTTTTGAAGGGATGGTGGTAGAGACTTGAAACCAAGCTCTGCACCCCCATTTTCGGACATTCCGGATCCAACGGTGCCACCCTCGAGTCTCTACGAGGTCGGGAAGTGGGTCAACCAGAACCTCGAGGACTCTGGTGCATACCTCGACAGGTTTCGGGGGATAACTTTTGAAGGGATGGTGGTAGAGACTTGAAACCAAGCTCTGCACCCCCATTTTCAGACATTCCGGATCCAACGGTGCCACCCTGGAGTCTCTACGAGGTCGGGAAGTGGGTCAACCAGAACCTCGAGGACTCTGATGCATACCTCGATGGGTTTTTGGAGGATAACGTTTGAAGGAAAGGTGGTAGAGACGTGAAACTAAGCTCTGCACCCCCATTTTTGGACATTCCGGATCCAAGGGTACCACCATCGAGTCTCTACAAGGTTGGGAAGTGGGTCAACTAGAACCTCGAGGACTCTGGTGCATACCTGGACGGGTTTTTGTGGAATAACTTTTGAAGTGAATGTGGTACAGACTTGAAAGCAGGCTCTGCACCCCCATAACTTTGTCTGCACACACACACACACACACACACACACACACACACACCCACACCCACAACACACATACACACACACACAAGTGAACACATCAGAATGTTAGGTGGCTGTGATGTCATCAAAGGCAACGTGATGACGTCACAGACACTGTGCTTTGATCTAGCATGGGCTCTGTGATGCCATCAGTGTTAGGTTATAACCCTAGCACCATGTCATTATCATACCTCCACTGGTTTTCGGGGGATAACTTTTGAAGGGATGGTGGTAGAGACTTGAAACTAAGCTCTGCACCCCCATTTTCGGACAATCCGGATCCAACGGTGCCACTCTCGAGTCTCTACGAGGTTGGGAAGTGGGTCAACCAGAACCTCGAGGACTCTGGTGCATACCTCGACAGGTTTTGGGGGATAACTTTTGAAGGGATGGTGGTAGAGACTTGAAACCAAGCTCTGCACCCCCATTTTCGGACATTCCGGATCCAACGGTGCCACCCTCGAGTCTCTACGACGTCGGGAAGTGGGTCAACCAGAACCTCGAGGACTCTGGTGCATACCTCGACAAGTTTCGGGGGATAACTTTTGAAGGGATGGTGGTAGAGACTTGAAACCAAGCTCTGCACCCCCATTTTCGGACATTCCGGATCCAACGGTGCCACCCTGGAGTCTCTACGACGTCGGGAAGTGGGTCAACCAGAACCTCGAGTACTCTGGTGCATACCTCGACAGGTTTCGGCGGATAACTTTTGAATGGATGGTGGTAGAGACTTGAAACCAAGCTCTGCACCCCCATTTTCGGACATTCCGGATCCAACGGTGCCACCCTCGAGTCTCTACGAGGTCGGGAAGTGGGTCAACCAGAACCTCGAGTACTCTGGTGCATACCTCGACAGGTTTCGGGGGATAACTTTTGAAGGGATGGTGGTAGAGACTTGAAACCAAGCTCTGCACCCCCATTTTCAGACATTCCGGATCCAACGGTGCCACCCTCGCGTCTCTACGAGGTCGGGAAGTGGGTCAACCAGAACCTTGAAGACTCTGGTGCATACCTCGACGGGTTTTTGGAGGATAACGTTTGAAGGAAAGGTGGTAGAGACGTGAAACTAAGCTCTGCACCCCCATTTTTGGACATTCCGGATCCAAGGGTACCACCATCGAGTCTCTACAAGGTTGGGAAGTGGGTCAACTAGAAGCTCGAGGACTCTGGTGCATACCTGGACGGGTTTTTGTGGAATAACTTTTGAAGTGAATGTGGTACAGACTTGAAAGCAGGCTCTGCACCCCCATAACTTTGTCTGCACACACACACACACACACACACACACACACACACACCCACACCCACAACACACATACACACACACACAAGTGAACACATCAGAATGTTAGGTGGCTGTGATGTCATCAAAGGCAACGTGATGACGTCACAGACACTGTGCTTTGATCTAGCATGGGCTCTGTGATGCCATCAGTGTTAGGTTATAACCCTAGCACCATGTCATTATCATACCTCCACTGGCTTTCGGGGGATAACTTTTGAAGGGATGGTGGTAGAGACTTGAAACCAAGCTCTGCACCCCCATTTTCGGACATTCCGGATCCAACGGTGCCACCCTCGAGTCTCTACGAGGTCGGGAAGTGGGTCAACCAGAACCTCGAGGACTCTGGTGCATACCTCGACAAGTTTCGGGGCATAACTTTTGAAGGGATGGTGGTAGAGACTTGAAACCAAGCTATGCACCCCCATTTTCGGACATTCCGGATCCAACGGTGCCACCCTGGAGTCTCTACGAGGTCGGGAAGTGGGTCAACCAGAACCTCGAGTACTCTGGTGCATACCTCGACAGGTTTCGGGGGATAACTTTTGAAGGGATGGTGGTAGAGACTTGAAACCAAGCTCTGCACCCCCATTTTTGGACATTCCGGATCCAACGGTGCCACCCTCGCGTCTCTACGAGGTCGGGAAATGGGTCAACCAGAACCTTGAAGACTCTGGTGCATACCTCGACGGGTTTTTGGAGGATAACGTTTGAAGGAAAGGTGGTAGAGACGTGAAACTAAGCTCTGCACCCCCATTTTTGGACATTCCGGATCCAAGGGTACCACCATCGAGTCTCTACAAGGTTGGGAAGTGGGTCAACTAGAACCTCGAGGACTCTGGTGCATACCTCGACGGGTTTTTGTGGAATAACTTTTGAAGTGAATGTGGTACAGACTTGAAAGCAGGCTCTGCACCCCCATAACTTTGTCTGCACACACACACACACACACACACACACACACCCACACCCACAACACACATACACACACACACAAGTGAACACATCAGAATGTTAGGTGGCTGTGATGTCATCAAAGGCAACGTGATGACGTCACAGACACTGTGCTTTGATCTAGCATGGGCTCTGTGATGCCATCAGTGTTAGGTTATAACCCTAGCACCATGTCATTATCATACCTCCACTGGTTTTCGGGGGATAACTTTTGAAGGGATGGTGGTAGAGACTTGAAACCAAGCTCTGCACCCCCATTTTCGGACATTCCGGATCCAACGGTGCCACCCTCGAGTCTCTACGAGGTCGGGAAGTGGGTCAACCAGAACCTCGAGGACTCTGGTGCATACCTCGACAAGTTTCGGGGCATAACTTTTGAAGGGATGGTGGTAGAGACTTGAAACCAAGCTATGCACCCCCATTTTCGGACATTCCGGATCCAACGGTGCCACCCTCGAGTCTCTACGAGGTTGGGAAGTGGGTCAACAAGAACCTCGAGGACTCTGGTGCATACCTCGACAGGTTTCGGGGGATAACTTTTGAAGGGATGGTGGTAGAGACTTGAAACCAAGCTCTGCACCCCCATTTTCGGACATTCCGGATCCAACGGTGCCACCATCGAGTCTCTACGACGTCGGGAAGTGGGTCAACCAGAACCTCGAGGACTCTGGTGCATACCTCGATGGGTTTTTGGAGGATAA
The DNA here is from genome assembly GCF_056507025.1 of Lutjanus erythropterus. Classification (NCBI taxonomy): domain Eukaryota; kingdom Metazoa; phylum Chordata; class Actinopteri; order Lutjaniformes; family Lutjanidae; genus Lutjanus; species Lutjanus erythropterus. The sequence goes on along the minus strand of NC_139333.1, from coordinate 34,849,161 downwards.
CGTTTGAAGGAAAGGTGGTAGAGACGTGAAACTAAGCTCTGCACCCCCATTTTTGGACATTCCGGATCCAAGGGTACCACCATCGAGTCTCTACAAGGTTGGGAAGTGGGTCAACTAGAACCTCGAGGACTCTGGTGCATACCTGGACGGGTTTTTGTGGAATAACTTTTGAAGTGAATGTGGTACAGACTTGAAAGCAGGCTCTGCACCCCCATAACTTTGTCTGCACACACACACACACACACACACACACACACACCCACACCCACAACACACATACACACACACACAAGTGAACACATCAGAATGTTAGGTGGCTGTGATGTCATCAAAGGCAACGTGATGACGTCACAGACACTGTGCTTTGATCTAGCATGGGCTCTGTGATGCCATCAGTGTTAGGTTATAACCCTAGCACCATGTCATTATCATACCTCCACTGGTTTTCGGGGGATAACTTTTGAAGGGATGGTGGTAGAGACTTGAAACCAAGCTCTGCACCCCCATTTTCGGACATTACGGATCCAACGGTGCCACCCTCGAGTCTCTACGAGGTCGGGAAGTGGGTCAACCAGAACCTTGAAGACTCTGGTGCATACCTCGACGGGTTTTTGGAGGATAACGTTTGAAGGAAAGGTGGTAGAGACGTGAAACTAAGCTCTGCACCCCCATTTTTGGACATTCCGGATCCAAGGGTACCACCATCGAGTCTCTACAAGGTTGGGAAGTGGGTCAACTAGAACCTCGAGGACTCTGGTGCATACCTGGACGGGTTTTTGTGGAATAACTTTTGAAGTGAATGTGGTACAGACTTGAAAGCAGGCTCTGCACCCCCATAACTTTGTCTGCACACACACACACTCACACACACACACACCCACACCCACAACACACATACACACACACACAAGTGAACACATCAGAATGTTAGGTGGCTGTGATGTCATCAAAGGCAACGTGATGACGTCACAGACACTGTGCTTTGATCTAGCATGGGCTCTGTGATGCCATCAGTGTTAGGTTATAACCCTAGCACCATGTCATTATCATACCTCCACTGGTTTTCGGGGGATAACTTTTGAAGGGATGGTGGTAGAGACTTGAAACCAAGGTCTGCACCACCATTTTCGGACATTCCGGATCCAACGGTGCCACCCTCGAGTCTCTACGAGGTTGGGAAGTGGGTCAACAAGAACCTCGAGGACTCTGGTGCATACCTCGACAGGTTTCGGGGGATAACTTTTGAAGGGATGGTGGTAGAGACTTGAAACCAAGCTCTGCACCCCCATTTTCGGACATTCCGGATCCAACGGTGCCACCATCGAGTCTCTACGACGTCGGGAAGTGGGTCAACCAGAACCTCGAGGACTCTGGTGCATACCTCGATGGGTTTTTGGAGGATAACGTTTGAAGGAAAGGTGGTAGAGACGTGAAACTAAGCTCTGCACCCCCATTTTTGGACATTCCGGATCCAAGGGTACCACCATCGAGTCTCTACAAGGTTGGGAAGTGGGTCAACTAGAACCTCGAGGACTCTGGTGCATACCTGGACGGGTTTTTGTGGAATAACTTTTGAAGTGAATGTGGTACAGACTTGAAAGCAGGCTCTGCACCCCCATAACTTTGTCTGCACACACACACACACACACACACACACACACACACCCACACCCACAACACACATACACACACACACAAGTGAACACATCAGAATGTTAGGTGGCTGTGATGTCATCAAAGGCAACGTGATGACGTCACAGACACTGTGCTTTGATCTAGCATGGGCTCTGTGATGCCATCAGTGTTAGGTTATAACCCTAGCACCATGTCATTATCATACCTCCACTGGTTTTCGGGGGATAACTTTTGAAGGGATGGTGGTAGAGACTTGAAACCAAGCTCTGCACCCCCATTTTCGGACATTACGGATCCAACGGTGCCACCCTCGAGTCTCTACGAGGTCGGGAAGTGGGTCAACCAGAACCTTGAAGACTCTGGTGCATACCTCGACGGGTTTTTGGAGGATAACGTTTGAAGGAAAGGTGGTAGAGACGTGAAACTAAGCTCTGCACCCCCATTTTTGGACATTCCGGATCCAAGGGTACCACCATCGAGTCTCTACAAGGTTGGGAAGTGGGTCAACTAGAACCTCGAGGACTCTGGTGCATACCTGGACGGGTTTTTGTGGAATAACTTTTGAAGTGAATGTGGTACAGACTTGAAAGCAGGCTCTGCACCCCCATAACTTTGTCTGCACACACACACACACACACACACACACACACACCCACACCCACAACACACATACACACACACACAAGTGAACACATCAGAATGTTAGGTGGCTGTGATGTCATCAAAGGCAACGTGATGACGTCACAGACACTGTGCTTTGATCTAGCATGGGCTCTGTGATGCCATCAGTGTTAGGTTATAACCCTAGCACCATGTCATTATCATACCTCCACTGGTTTTCGGGGGATAACTTTTGAAGGGATGGTGGTAGAGACTTGAAACCAAGCTCTGCACCCCCATTTTCGGACATTCCGGATCCAACGGTGCCACCCTCGAGTCTCTACGACGTCGGGAAGTGGGTCAACCAGAACCTCGAGGACTCTGGTGCATACCTCGACAGGTTTCGGGGGATAACTTTTGAAGGGATGGTGGTAGAGACTTGAAACCAAGCTCTGCACCCCCATTTTCGGACATTCCGGATCCAACGGTGCCACCATCGGGTCTCTACGACGTCGGGAAGTGGGTCAACCAGAACCTCGAGGACTCTGGTGCATACCTCGATGGGTTTTTGGAGGATAACGTTTGAAGGAAAGGTGGTAGAGACGTGAAACTAAGCTCTGCACCCCCATTTTTGGACATTCCGGATCCAAGGGTACCACCATCGAGTCTCTACAACGTTGGGAAGTGGGTCAACTAGAACCTCGAGGACTCTGGTGCATACCTGGACGGGTTTTTGTGGAATAACTTTTGAAGTGAATGTGGTACAGACTTGAAAGCAGGCTCTGCACCCCCATAACTTTGTCTGCACACACACACACTCACACACACACACACCCACACCCACAACACACATACACACACACACAAGTGAACACATCAGAATGTTAGGTGGCTGTGATGTCATCAAAGGCAACGTGATGACGTCACAGACACTGTGCTTTGATCTAGCATGGGCTCTGTGATGCCATCAGTGTTAGGTTATAACCCTAGCACCATGTCATTATCATACCTCCACTGGTTTTCGGGGGATAACTTTTGAAGGGATGGTGGTAGAGACTTGAAACCAAGGTCTGCACCCCCATTTTCGGACATTCCGGATCCAACGGTGCCACCCTCGAGTCTCTACGAGGTTGGGAAGTGGGTCAACAAGAACCTCGAGGACTCTGGTGCATACCTCGACAGGTTTCGGGGGATAACTTTTGAAGGGATGGTGGTAGAGACTTGAAACCAAGCTCTGCACCCCCATTTTCGGACATTCCGGATCCAACGGTGCCACCATCGAGTCTCTACGACGTCGGGAAGTGGGTCAACCAGAACCTCGAGGACTCTGGTGCATACCTCGATGGATTTTTGGAGGATAACGTTTGAAGGAAAGGTGGTAGAGACGTGAAACTAAGCTCTGCACCCCCATTTTTGGACATTCCGGATCCAAGGGTACCACCATCGAGTCTCTACAAGGTTGGGAAGTGGGTCAACTAGAACCTCGAGGACTCTGGTGCATACCTGGACGGGTTTTTGTGGAATAACTTTTGAAGTGAATGTGGTACAGACTTGAAAGCAGGCTCTGCACCCCCATAACTTTGTCTGCACACACACACACACACACACACACACACACCCACACCCACAACACACATACACACACACACAAGTGAACACATCAGAATGTTAGGTGGCTGTGATGTCATCAAAGGCAACGTGATGACGTCACAGACACTGTGCTTTGATCTAGCATGGGCTCTGTGATGCCATCAGTGTTAGGTTATAACCCTAGCACCATGTCATTATCATACCTCCACTGGCTTTCGGGGGATAACTTTTGAAGGGATGGTGGTAGAGACTTGAAACCAAGCTCTGCACCCCCATTTTCTGATATTCCGGATCCAACGGTGCCACCCTCGAGTCTCTACGACGTCGGGAAGTGGGTCAACCAGAACCTCGAGGACTCTGGTGCATACCTCGACAAGTTTCGGGGGATAACTTTTGAAGGGATGGTGGTAGAGACTTGAAACCAAGCTCTGCACCCCCATTTTCGGACATTCCGGATCCAACGGTGCCACCCTGGAGTCTCTACGAGGTCGGGAAGTGGGTCAACCAGAACCTCGAGTACTCTGGTGCATACCTCGACAGGTTTCGGGGGATAACTTTTGAAGGGATGGTGGTAGAGACTTGAAACCAAGCTCTGCACCCCCATTTTCGGACATTCCGGATCCAACGGTGCCACCCTCGAGTCTCTACGAGGTCGGGAAGTGGGTCAACCAGAACCTTGAAGACTCTGGTGCATACCTCGACGGGTTTTTGGAGGATAACGTTTGAAGGAAAGGTGGTAGAGACGTGAAACTAAGCTCTGCACCCCCATTTTTGGACATTCCGGATCCAAGGGTACCACCATCGAGTCTCTACAAGGTTGGGAAGTGGGTCAACTAGAACCTCGAGGACTCTGGTGCATACCTGGACGGGTTTTTGTGGAATAACTTTTGAAGTGAATGTGGTACAGACTTGAAAGCAGGCTCTGCACCCCCATAACTTTGTCTGCACACACACACACACACACACACACACACACACCCACACCCACAACACACATACACACACACACAAGTGAACACATCAGAATGTTAGGTGGCTGTGATGTCATCAAAGGCAACGTGATGACGTCACAGACACTGTGCTTTGATCTAGCATGGGCTCTGTGATGCCATCAGTGTTAGGTTATAACCCTAGCACCATGTCATTATCATACCTCCACTGGTTTTCGGGGGATAACTTTTGAAGGGATGGTGGTAGAGACTTGAAACCAAGCTCTGCACCCCCATTTTCGGACATTCCGGATCCAACGGTGCCACCCTCGAGTCTCTACGACGTCGGGAAGTGGGTCAACCAGAACCTCGAGGACTCTGGTGCATACCTCGACAGGTTTCGGGGGATAACTTTTGAAGGGATGGTGGTAGAGACTTGAAACCAAGCTCTGCACCCCCATTTTCGGACATTCCGGATCCAAGGGTACCACCATCGAGTCTCTACAAGGTTGGGAAGTGGGTCAACTAGAACCTCGAGGACTCTGGTGCATACCTGGACGGGTTTTTGTGGAATAACTTTTGAAGTGAATGTGGTACAGACTTGAAAGCAGGCTCTGCACCCCCATAACTTTGTCTGCACACACACACACTCACACACACACACACCCACACCCACAACACACATACACACACACACAAGTGAACACATCAGAATGTTAGGTGGCTGTGATGTCATCAAAGGCAACGTGATGACGTCACAGACACTGTGCTTTGATCTAGCATGGGCTCTGTGATGCCATCAGTGTTAGGTTATAACCCTAGCACCATGTCATTATCATACCTCCACTGGTTTTCGGGGGATAACTTTTGAAGGGATGGTGGTAGAGACTTGAAACCAAGGTCTGCACCACCATTTTCGGACATTCCGGATCCAACGGTGCCACCCTCGAGTCTCTACGAGGTTGGGAAGTGGGTCAACAAGAACCTCGAGGACTCTGGTGCATACCTCGACAGGTTTCGGGGGATAACTTTTGAAGGGATGGTGGTAGAGACTTGAAACCAAGCTCTGCACCCCCATTTTCGGACATTCCGGATCCAACGGTGCCACCATCGAGTCTCTACGACGTCGGGAAGTGGGTCAACCAGAACCTCGAGGACTCTGGTGCATACCTCGATGGGTTTTTGGAGGATAACGTTTGAAGGAAAGGTGGTAGAGACGTGAAACTAAGCTCTGCACCCCCATTTTTGGACATTCCGGATCCAAGGGTACCACCATCGAGTCTCTACAAGGTTGGGAAGTGGGTCAACTAGAACCTCGAGGACTCTGGTGCATACCTGGACGGGTTTTTGTGGAATAACTTTTGAAGTGAATGTGGTACAGACTTGAAAGCAGGCTCTGCACCCCCATAACTTTGTCTGCACACACACACACACACACACACACACACACACCCACACCCACAACACACATACACACACACACAAGTGAACACATCAGAATGTTAGGTGGCTGTGATGTCATCAAAGGCAACGTGATGACGTCACAGACACTGTGCTTTGATCTAGCATGGGCTCTGTGATGCCATCAGTGTTAGGTTATAACCCTAGCACCATGTCATTATCATACCTCCACTGGTTTTCAGGGGATAACTTTTGAAGGGATGGTGGTAGAGACTTGAAACCAAGCTCTGCACCCCCATTTTCGGACATTACGGATCCAACGGTGCCACCCTCGAGTCTCTACGAGGTCGGGAAGTGGGTCAACCAGAACCTTGAAGACTCTGGTGCATACCTCGACGGGTTTTTGGAGGATAACGTATGAAGGAAAGGTGGTAGAGACGTGAAACTAAGCTCTGCACCCCCATTTTTGGACATTCCGGATCCAAGGGTACCACCATCGAGTCTCTACAAGGTTGGGAAGTGGGTCAACTAGAACCTCGAGGACTCTGGTGCATACCTGGACGGGTTTTTGTGGAATAACTTTTGAAGTGAATGTGGTACAGACTTGAAAGCAGGCTCTGCACCCCCATAACTTTGTCTGCACACACACACACACACACACACACACACACACACACACCCACACCCACAACACACATACACACACACACAAGTGAACACATCAGAATGTTAGGTGGCTGTGATGTCATCAAAGGCAACGTGATGACGTCACAGACACTGTGCTTTGATCTAGCATGGGCTCTGTGATGCCATCAGTGTTAGGTTATAACCCTAGCACCATGTCATTATCATACCTCCACTGGTTTTCGGGGGATAACTTTTGAAGGGATGGTGGTAGAGACTTGAAACCAAGCTCTGCACCCCCATTTTCGGACATTCCGGATCCAACGGTGCCACCCTCGAGTCTCTACGACGTCGGGAAGTGGGTCAACCAGAACCTCGAGGACTCTGGTGCATACCTCGACAGGTTTCGGGGGATAACTTTTGAAGGGATGGTGGTAGAGACTTGAAACCAAGCTCTGCACCCCCATTTTCGGACATTCCGGATCCAACGGTGCCACCATCGAGTCTCTACGACGTCGGGAAGTGGGTCAACCAGAACCTCGAGGACTCTGGTGCATACCTCGATGGGTTTTTGGAGGATAACGTTTGAAGGAAAGGTGGTAGAGACGTGAAACTAAGCTCTGCACCCCCATTTTTGGACATTCCGGATCCAAGGGTACCACCATCGAGTCTCTACAACGTTGGGAAGTGGGTCAACTAGAACCTCGAGGACTCTGGTGCATACCTGGACGGGTTTTTGTGGAATAACTTTTGAAGTGAATGTGGTACAGACTTGAAAGCAGGCTCTGCACCCCCATAACTTTGTCTGCACACACACACACTCACACACACACACACCCACACCCACAACACACATACACACACACACAAGTGAACACATCAGAATGTTAGGTGGCTGTGATGTCATCAAAGGCAACGTGATGACGTCACAGACACTGTGCTTTGATCTAGCATGGGCTCTGTGATGCCATCAGTGTTAGGTTATAACCCTAGCACCATGTCATTATCATACCTCCACTGGTTTTCGGGGGATAACTTTTGAAGGGATGGTGGTAGAGACTTGAAACCAAGGTCTGCACCCCCATTTTCGGACATTCCGGATCCAACGGTGCCACCCTCGAGTCTCTACGAGGTTGGGAAGTGGGTCAACAAGAACCTCGAGGACTCTGGTGCATACCTCGACAGGTTTCGGGGGATAACTTTTGAAGGGATGGTGGTAGAGACTTGAAACCAAGCTCTGCACCCCCATTTTCGGACATTCCGGATCCAACGGTGCCACCATCGAGTCTCTACGACGTCGGGAAGTGGGTCAACCAGAACCTCGAGGACTCTGGTGCATACCTCGATGGGTTTTTGGAGGATAACGTTTGAAGGAAAGGTGGTAGAGACGTGAAACTAAGCTCTGCACCCCCATTTTTGGACATTCCGGATCCAAGGGTACCACCATCGAGTCTCTACAAGGTTGGGAAGTGGGTCAACTAGAACCTCGAGGACTCTGGTGCATACCTGGACGGGTTTTTGTGGAATAACTTTTGAAGTGAATGTGGTACAGACTTGAAAGCAGGCTCTGCACCCCCATAACTTTGTCTGCACACACACACACACACACACACACACACACCCACACCCACAACACACATACACACACACACAAGTGAACACATCAGAATGTTAGGTGGCTGTGATGTCATCAAAGGCAACGTGATGACGTCACAGACACTGTGCTTTGATCTAGCATGGGCTCTGTGATGCCATCAGTGTTAGGTTATAACCCTAGCACCATGTCATTATCATACCTCCACTGGCTTTCGGGGGATAACTTTTGAAGGGATGGTGGTAGAGACTTGAAACCAAGCTCTGCACCCCCATTTTCGGATATTCCGGATCCAACGGTGCCACCCTCGAGTCTCTACGACGTCGGGAAGTGGGTCAACCAGAACCTCGAGGACTCTGGTGCATACCTCGACAAGTTTCGGGGGATAACTTTTGAAGGGATGGTGGTAGAGACTTGAAACCAAGCTCTGCACCCCCATTTTCGGACATTCCGGATCCAACGGTGCCACCCTGGAGTCTCTACGAGGTCGGGAAGTGGGTCAACCAGAACCTCGAGTACTCTGGTGCATACCTCGACAGGTTTCGGGGGATAACTTTTGAAGGGATGGTGGTAGAGACTTGAAACCAAGCTCTGCACCCCCATTTTCGGACATTCCGGATCCAACGGTGCCACCCTCGAGTCTCTACGAGGTCGGGAAGTGGGTCAACCAGAACCTTGAAGACTCTGGTGCATACCTCGACGGGTTTTTGGAGGATAACGTTTGAAGGAAAGGTGGTAGAGACGTGAAACTAAGCTCTGCACCCCCATTTTTGGACATTCCGGATCCAAGGGTACCACCATCGAGTCTCTACAAGGTTGGGAAGTGGGTCAACTAGAACCTCGAGGACTCTGGTGCATACCTGGACGGGTTTTTGTGGAATAACTTTTGAAGTGAATGTGGTACAGACTTGAAAGCAGGCTCTGCACCCCCATAACTTTGTCTGCACACACACACACACACACACACACACACACACCCACACCCACAACACACATACACACACACACAAGTGAACACATCAGAATGTTAGGTGGCTGTGATGTCATCAAAGGCAACGTGATGACGTCACAGACACTGTGCTTTGATCTAGCATGGGCTCTGTGATGCCATCAGTGTTAGGTTATAACCCTAGCACCATGTCATTATCATACCTCCACTGGTTTTCGGGGGATAACTTTTGAAGGGATGGTGGTAGAGACTTAAAACCAAGCTCTGCACCCCCATTTTCGGACATTCCGGATCCAACGGTGCCACCCTCGAGTCTCTACGACGTCGGGAAGTGGGTCAACCAGAACCTCGAGGACTCTGGTGCATACCTCGACAGGTTTCGGGGGATAACTTTTGAAGGGATGGTGGTAGAGACTTGAAACCAAGCTCTGCACCCCCATTTTCGGACATTCCGGATCCAAGGGTACCACCATCGAGTCTCTACAACGTTGGGAAGTGGGTCAACTAGAACCTCGAGGACTCTGGTGCATACCTGGACGGGTTTTTGTGGAATAACTTTTGAAGTGAATGTGGTACAGACTTGAAAGCAGGCTCTGCACCCCCATAACTTTGTCTGCACACACACACACTCACACACACACACAGCCACACCCACAACACACATACACACACACACAAGTGAACACATCAGAATGTTAGGTGGCTGTGATGTCATCAAAGGCAACGTGATGACGTCACAGACACTGTGCTTTGATCTAGCATGGGCTCTGTGATGCCATCAGTGTTAGGTTATAACCCTAGCACCATGTCATTATCATACCTCCACTGGTTTTCGGGGGATAACTTTTGAAGGGATGGTGGTAGAGACTTAAAACCAAGCTCTGCACCCCCATTTTCGGACATTCCGGATCCAACGGTGCCACCCTCGAGTCTCTACGACGTCGGGAAGTGGGTCAACCAGAACCTCGAGGACTCTGGTGCATACCTCGACAGGTTTCGGGGGATAACTTTTGAAGGGATGGTGGTAGAGACTTGAAACCAAGCTCTGCACCCCCATTTTCGGACATTCCGGATCCAAGGGTACCACCATCGAGTCTCTACAACGTTGGGAAGTGGGTCAACTAGAACCTCGAGGACTCTGGTGCATACCTGGACGGGTTTTTGTGGAATAACTTTTGAAGTGAATGTGGTACAGACTTGAAAGCAGGCTCTGCACCCCCATAACTTTGTCTGCACACACACACACTCACACACACACACAGCCACACCCACAACACACATACACACACACACAAGTGAACACATCAGAATGTTAGGTGGCTGTGATGTCATCAAAGGCAACGTGATGACGTCACAGACACTGTGCTTTGATCTAGCATGGGCTCTGTGATGCCATCAGTGTTAGGTTATAACCCTAGCACCATGTCATTATCATACCTCCACTGGTTTTCGGGGGATAACTTTTGAAGGGATGGTGGTAGAGACTTGAAACCAAGCTCTGCACCCCCATTTTCGGACATTCCGGATCCAACGGTGCCACCCTCGAGTCTCTACGAGGTTGGGAAGTGGGTCAACAAGAACCTCGAGGACTCTGGTGCATACCTCGACAGGTTTCGGGGGATAACTTTTGAAGGGATGGTGGTAGAGACTTGAAACCAAGCTCTGCACCCCCATTTTCGGACATTCCGGTTCCAACGGTGCCACCATCGAGTCTCTACGACGTCGGGAAGTGGGTCAACCAGAACCTCGAGGACTCTGGTGCATACCTCGATGGGTTTTTGGAGGATAACGTTTGAAGGAAAGGTGGTAGAGACGTGAAACTAAGCTCTGCACCCCCATTTTTGGACATTCCGGATCCAAGGGTACCACCATCGAGTCTCTACAAGGTTGGGAAGTGGGTCAACTAGAACCTCGAGGACTCTGGTGCATACCTGGACGGGTTTTTGTGGAATAACTTTTGAAGTGAATGTGGTACAGACTTGAAAGCAGGCTCTGCACCCCCATAACTTTGTCTGCACACACACACACACACACACACACACCCACACCCACAACACACATACACACACACACAAGTGAACACATCAGAATGTTAGGTGGCTGTGATGTCATCAAAGGCAACGTGATGACGTCACAGACACTGTGCTTTGATCTAGCATGGGCTCTGTGATGCCATCAGTGTTAGGTTATAACCCTAGCACCATGTCATTATCATACCTCCACTGGTTTTCGGGGGATAACTTTTGAAGGGATGGTGGTAGAGACTTGAAACCAAGCTCTGCACCCCCATTTTCGGACATTCCGGATCCAACGGTGCCACCCTGGAGTCTCTACGATGTCGGGAAGTGGGTCAACCAGAACCTCGAGTACTCTGGTGCATACCTCGACAGGTTTCGGGGGATAACTTTTGAAGGGATGGTGGTAGAGACTTGAAACCAAGCTCTGCACCCCCATTTCTGGACATTCCGGATCCAACGGTGCCACCCTCGCGTCTCTACGAGGTCGGGAAGTGGGTCAACCAGAACCTTGAAGACTCTGGTGCATACCTCGACGGGTTTTTGGAAGATAACGTTTGAAGGAAAGGTGGTAGAGACGTGAAACTAAGCTCTGCACCCCCATTTTTGGACATTCCGGATCCAAGGGTACCACCATCGAGTCTCTACAAGGTTGGGAAGTGGGTCAACTAGAACCTCGAGGACTCTGGTGCATACCTGGACGGGTTTTTGTGGAATAACTTTTGAAGTGAATGTGGTACAGACTTGAAAGCAGGCTCTGCACCCCCATAACTTTGTCTGCACACACACACACTCACACACACACACACCCACACCCACAACACACATACACACACACACAAGTGAACACATCAGAATGTTAGGTGGCTGTGATGTCATCAAAGGCAACGTGATGACGTCACAGACACTGTGCTTTGATCTAGCATGGGCTCTGTGATGCCATCAGTGTTAGGTTATAACCCTAGCACCATGTCATTATCATACCTCCACTGGTTTTCGGGGGATAACTTTTGAAGGGATGGTGGTAGAGACTTGATACCAAGCTCTGCACCCCCATTTTCGGACATTCCGGATCCAACGGTGCCACCCGCGAGTCTCTACGACGTCGGGAAGTGGGTCAACCAGAACCTCGAGGACTCTGGTGCATACCTCGACAGGTTTCGGGGGATAACTTTTGAAGGGATGGTGGTACAGACTTGAAACCAAGCTCTGCACCCCCATTTTCGGACATTCCGGATCCAACGGTGCCACCATCGAGTCTCTACGACGTCGGGAAGTGGGTCAACCAGAACCTCGAGGACTCTGGTGCATACCTCGATGGGTTTTTGGAGGATAACGTTTGAAGGAAAGGTGGTAGAGACGTGAAACTAAGCTCTGCACCCCCATTTTTGGACATTCCGGATCCAAGGGTACCACCATCGAGTCTCTACAAGGTTGGGAAGTGGGTCAACTAGAACCTCGAGGACTCTGGTGCATACCTGGACGGGTTTTTGTGGAATAACTTTTGAAGTGAATGTGGTACAGACTTGAAAGCAGGCTCTGCACCCCCATAACTTTGTCTGCACACACACACACACACACACACACACACACACACCCACACCCACAACACACATACACACACACACAAGTGAACACATCAGAATGTTAGGTGGCTGTGATGTCATCAAAGGCAACGTGATGACGTCACAGACACTGTGCTTTGATCTAGCATGGGCTCTGTGATGCCATCAGTGTTAGGTTATAACCCTAGCACCATGTCATTATCATACCTCCACTGGTTTTCGGGGGATAACTTTTGAAGGGATGGTGGTAGAGACTTGAAACCAAGCTCTGCACCCCCATTTTCGGACATTCCGGATCCAACGGTGCCACCCTCGAGTCTCTACGAGGTCGGGAAGTGGGTCAACCAGAACCTCGAGGACTCTGGTGCATACCTCGACAGGTTTCGGGGGATAACTTTTGAAGGGATGGTGGTAGAGACTTGAAACCAAGCTCTGCACCCCCATTTTCGGACATTCCGGATCCAACGGTGCCACCCTGGAGTCTCTACGAGGTCGGGAAGTGGGTCAACCAGAACCTCGAGGACTCTGGTGCATACCTCGATGGGTTTTTGGAGGATAACGTTTGAAGGAAAGGTGGTAGAGACGTGAAACTAAGCTCTGCACCCCCATTTTTGGACATTCCGGATCCAAGGGTACCACCATCGAGTCTCTACGAGGTCGGGAAGTGGGTCAACCAGAACCTTGAAGACTCTGGTGCATACCTCGACGGGTTTTTGGAAGATAACGTTTGAAGGAAAGGTGGTAGAGACGTGAAACTAAGCTCTGCACCCCCATTTTTGGACATTCCGGATCCAAGGGTACCACCATCGAGTCTCTACAAGGTTGGGAAGTGGGTCAACTAGAACCTCGAGGACTCTGGTGCATACCTGGACGGGTTTTTGTGGAATAACTTTTGAAGTGAATGTGGTACAGACTTGAAAGCAGGCTCTGCACCCCCATAACTTTGTCTGCACACACACACACACACACACACACACACACCCACACCCACAACACACATACACACACACACAAGTGAACACATCAGAATGTTAGGTGGCTGTGATGTCATCAAAGGCAACGTGATGACGTCACAGACACTGTGCTTTGATCTAGCATGGGCTCTGTGATGCCATCAGTGTTAGGTTATAACCCTAGCACCATGTCATTATCATACCTCCACTGGCTTTCGGGGGATAACTTTTGAAGGGATGGTGGTAGAGACTTGAAACCAAGCTCTGCACCCCCATTTTCGGATATTCCGGATCCAACGGTGCCACCCTCGAGTCTCTACGACGTCGGGAAGTGGGTCAACCAGAACCTCGAGGACTCTGGTGCATACCTCGACAAGTTTCGGGGGATAACTTTTGAAGGGATGGTGGTAGAGACTTGAAACCAAGCTCTGCACCCCCATTTTCGGACATTCCGGATCCAACGGTGCCACCCTGGAGTCTCTACGAGGTCGGGAAGTGGGTCAACCAGAACCTCGAGTACTCTGGTGCATACCTCGACAGGTTTCGGGGGATAACTTTTGAAGGGATGGTGGTAGAGACTTGAAACCAAGCTCTGCACCCCCATTTTCAGACATTCCGGATCCAACGGTGCCACCCTCGCGTCTCTACGAGGTCGGGAAATGGGTCAGCCAGAACCTTCAAGACTCTGGTGCATACCTCGACGGGTTTTTGGAGGATAATGTTTGAAGGAAAGGTGGTAGAGACGTGAAACTAAGCTCTGCACCCCCATTTTTGGACATTCCGGATCCAAGGGTACCACCATCGAGTCTCTACAAGGTTGGGAAGTGGGTCAACTAGAACCTCGAGGACTCTGGTGCATACCTCGACGGGTTTTTGTGGAATAACTTTTGAAGTGAATGTGGTACAGACTTGAAAGCAGGCTCTGCACCCCCATAACTTTGTCTGCACACACACACACACACACACACACACACCCACACCCACAACACACATACACACACACACAAGTGAACACATCAGAATGTTAGGTGGCTGTGATGTCATCAAAGGCAACGTGATGACGTCACAGACACTGTGCTTTGATCTAGCATGGGCTCTGTGATGCCATCAGTGTTAGGTTATAACCCTAGCACCATGTCATTATCATACCTCCACTGGTTTTCGGGGGATAACTTTTGAAGGGATGGTGGTAGAGACTTGAAACTAAGCTCTGCACCCCCATTTTCGGACATTCCGGATCCAACGGTGCCACTCTCAAGTCTCTACGAGGTTGGGAAGTGGGTCAACCAGAACCTCGAGGACTCTGGTGCATACCTCGACAGGTTTCGGGGGATAACTTTTGAAGGGATGGTGGTAGAGACTTGAAACCAAGCTCTGCACCCCCATTTTCGGACATTCCGGATCCAACGGTGCCACCCTCGAGTCTCTACGACGTCGGGAAGTGGGTCAACCAGAACCTCGAGGACTGTGGTGCATACCTCGACAAGTTTCGGGGGATAACTTTTGAAGGGATGGTGGTAGAGACTTGAAACCAAGCTCTGCACCCCCATTTTCGGACATTCCGGATCCAACGGTGCCACCCTGGAGTCTCTACGAGGTCGGGAAGTGGGTCAACTAGAACCTCGAGTACTCTGGTGCATACCTCGACAGGTTTCGGGGGATAACTTTTGAAGGGATGGTGGTAGAGACTTGAAACCAAGCTCTGCACCCCCATTTTCGGACATTCCGGATCCAACGGTGCCACCCTCGCGTCTCTACGAGGTCGGGAAATGGGTCAGCCAGAACCTTCAAGACTCTGGTGCATACCTCGACGGGTTTTTGGAGGATAATGTTTGAAGGAAAGGTGGTAGAGACGTGAAACTAAGCTCTGCACCCCCATTTTTGGACATTCCGGATCCAAGGGTACCACCATCGAGTCTCTACAAGGTTGGGAAGTGGGTCAACTAGAACCTCGAGGACTCTGGTGCATACCTCGACGGGTTTTTGTGGAATAACTTTTGAAGTGAATGTGGTACAGACTTGAAAGCAGGCTCTGCACCCCCATAACTTTGTCTGCACACACACACACACACACACACACACACCCACACCCACAACACACATACACACACACACAAGTGAACACATCAGAATGTTAGGTGGCTGTGATGTCATCAAAGGCAACGTGATGACGTCACAGACACTGTGCTTTGATCTAGCATGGGCTCTGTGATGCCATCAGTGTTAGGTTATAACCCTAGCACCATGTCATTATCATACCTCCACTGGTTTTCGGGGGATAACTTTTGAAGGGATGGTGGTAGAGACTTGAAACTAAGCTCTGCACCCCCATTTTCGGACATTCCGGATCCAACGGTGCCACTCTCAAGTCTCTACGAGGTTGGGAAGTGGGTCAACCAGAACCTCGAGGACTCTGGTGCATACCTCGACAGGTTTCGGGGGATAACTTTTGAAGGGATGGTGGTAGAGACTTGAAACCAAGCTCTGCACCCCCATTTTCGGACATTCCGGATCCAACGGTGCCACCCTCGAGTCTCTACGACGTCGGGAAGTGGGTCAACCAGAACCTCGAGGACTGTGGTGCATACCTCGACAAGTTTCGGGGGATAACTTTTGAAGGGATGGTGGTAGAGACTTGAAACCAAGCTCTGCACCCCCATTTTCGGACATTCCGGATCCAACGGTGCCACCCTGGAGTCTCTACGAGGTCGGGAAGTGGGTCAACTAGAACCTCGAGTACTCTGGTGCATACCTCGACAGGTTTCGGGGGATAACTTTTGAAGGGATGGTGGTAGAGACTTGAAACCAAGCTCTGCACCCCCATTTTCGGACATTCCGGATCCAACGGTGCCACCCTCGCGTCTCTACGAGGTCGGGAAATGGGTCAACCAGAACCTTGAAGACTCTGGTGCATACCTCGACGGGTTTTTGGAGGATAACGTTTGAAGGAAAGGTGGTAGAGACGTGAAACTAAGCTCTGCACCCCCATTTTTGGACATTCCGGATCCAAGGGTACCACCATCGAGTCTCTACAAGGTTGGGAAGTGGGTCAACTAGAACCTCGAGGACTCTGGTGCATACCTCGACGGGTTTTTGTGGAATAACTTTTGAAGTGAATGTGGTACAGACTTGAAAGCAGGCTCTGCACCCCCATAACTTTGTCTGCACACACACACACACACACACAAACACCCACACCCACAACACACATACACACACACACAAGTGAACACATCAGAATGTTAGGTGGCTGTGATGTCATCAAAGGCAACGTGATGACGTCACAGACACTGTGCTTTGATCTAGCATGGGCTCTGTGATGCCATCAGTGTTAGGTTATAACCCTAGCACCATGTCATTATCATACCTCCACTGGTTTTCGGGGGATAACTTTTGAAGGGATGGTGGTAGAGACTTGAAACCAAGCTCTGCACCCCCATTTTCGGACATTCCGGATCCAACGGTGCCACCCTCGAGTCTCTACGAGGTCGGGAAGTGGGTCAACCAGAACCTCGAGGACTCTGGTGCATACCTCGACAGGTTTCGGGGGATAACTTTTGAAGGGATGGTGGTAGAGACTTGAAACCAAGCTCTGCACCCCCATTTTCAGACATTCCGGATCCAACGGTGCCACCCTGGAGTCTCTACGAGGTCGGGAAGTGGGTCAACCAGAACCTCGAGGACTCTGATGCATACCTCGATGGGTTTTTGGAGGATAACGTTTGAAGGAAAGGTGGTAGAGACGTGAAACTAAGCTCTGCACCCCCATTTTTGGACATTCCGGATCCAAGGGTACCACCATCGAGTCTCTACAAGGTTGGGAAGTGGGTCAACTAGAACCTCGAGGACTCTGGTGCATACCTGGACGGGTTTTTGTGGAATAACTTTTGAAGTGAATGTGGTACAGACTTGAAAGCAGGCTCTGCACCCCCATAACTTTGTCTGCACACACACACACACACACACACACACACACACACACCCACACCCACAACACACATACACACACACACAAGTGAACACATCAGAATGTTAGGTGGCTGTGATGTCATCAAAGGCAACGTGATGACGTCACAGACACTGTGCTTTGATCTAGCATGGGCTCTGTGATGCCATCAGTGTTAGGTTATAACCCTAGCACCATGTCATTATCATACCTCCACTGGTTTTCGGGGGATAACTTTTGAAGGGATGGTGGTAGAGACTTGAAACTAAGCTCTGCACCCCCATTTTCGGACAATCCGGATCCAACGGTGCCACTCTCGAGTCTCTACGAGGTTGGGAAGTGGGTCAACCAGAACCTCGAGGACTCTGGTGCATACCTCGACAGGTTTCGGGGGATAACTTTTGAAGGGATGGTGGTAGAGACTTGAAACCAAGCTCTGCACCCCCATTTTCGGACATTCCGGATCCAACGGTGCCACCCTCGAGTCTCTACGACGTCGGGAAGTGGGTCAACCAGAACCTCGAGGACTCTGGTGCATACCTCGACAAGTTTCGGGGGATAACTTTTGAAGGGATGGTGGTAGAGACTTGAAACTAAGCTCTGCACCCCCATTTTCGGACAATCCGGATCCAACGGTGCCACTCTCGAGTCTCTACGAGGTTGGGAAGTGGGTCAACCAGAACCTCGAGTACTCTGGTGCATACCTCGACAGGTTTCGGGGGATAACTTTTGAAGGGATGGTGGTAGAGACTTGAAACCAAGCTCTGCACCCCCATTTTCGGACATTCCGGATCCAACGGTGCCACCCTCGAGTCTCTACGACGTCGGGAAGTGGGTCAACCAGAACCTCGAGGACTCTGGTGCATACCTCGACAAGTTTCGGGGGATAACTTTTGAAGGGATGGTGGTAGAGACTTGAAACCAAGCTCTGCACCCCCATTTTCGGACATTCCGGATCCAACGGTGCCACCCTGGAGTCTCTACGACGTCGGGAAGTGGGTCAACCAGAACCTCGAGTACTCTGGTGCATACCTCGACAGGTTTCGGGGGATAACTTTTGAATGGATGGTGGTAGAGACTTGAAACCAAGCTCTGCACCCCCATTTTCGGACATTCCGGATCCAACGGTGCCACCCTCGAGTCTCTACGAGGTCGGGAAGTGGGTCAACCAGAACCTCGAGTACTCTGGTGCATACCTCGACAGGTTTCGGGGGATAACTTTTGAAGGGATGGTGGTAGAGACTTGAAACCAAGCTCTGCACCCCCATTTTCAGACATTCCGGATCCAACGGTGCCACCCTCGCGTCTCTACGAGGTCGGGAAGTGGGTCAACCAGAACCTTGAAGACTCTGGTGCATACCTCGACGGGTTTTTGGAGGATAACGTTTGAAGGAAAGGTGGTAGAGACGTGAAACTAAGCTCTGCACCCCCATTTTTGGACATTCCGGATCCAAGGGTACCACCATCGAGTCTCTACAAGGTTGGGAAGTGGGTCAACTAGAAGCTCGAGGACTCTGGTGCATACCTGGACGGGTTTTTGTGGAATAACTTTTGAAGTGAATGTGGTACAGACTTGAAAGCAGGCTCTGCACCCCCATAACTTTGTCTGCACACACACACACACACACACACACACACACACACCCACACCCACAACACACATACACACACACACAAGTGAACACATCAGAATGTTAGGTGGCTGTGATGTCATCAAAGGCAACGTGATGACGTCACAGACACTGTGCTTTGATCTAGCATGGGCTCTGTGATGCCATCAGTGTTAGGTTATAACCCTAGCACCATGTCATTATCATACCTCCACTGGCTTTCGGGGGATAACTTTTGAAGGGATGGTGGTAGAGACTTGAAACCAAGCTCTGCACCCCCATTTTCGGACATTCCGGATCCAACGGTGCCACCCTCGAGTCTCTACGAGGTCGGGAAGTGGGTCAACCAGAACCTCGAGGACTCTGGTGCATACCTCGACAAGTTTCGGGGCATAACTTTTGAAGGGATGGTGGTAGAGACTTGAAACCAAGCTATGCACCCCCATTTTCGGACATTCCGGATCCAACGGTGCCAACCTGGAGTCTCTACGAGGTCGGGAAGTGGGTCAACCAGAACCTCGAGTACTCTGGTGCATACCTCGACAGGTTTCGGGGGATAACTTTTGAAGGGATGGTGGTAGAGACTTGAAACCAAGCTCTGCACCCCCATTTTTGGACATTCCGGATCCAACGGTGCCACCCTCGCGTCTCTACGAGGTCGGGAAATGGGTCAACCAGAACCTTGAAGACTCTGGTGCATACCTCGACGGGTTTTTGGAGGATAACGTTTGAAGG
>NC_139333.1:34799015-34819015 GCF_056507025.1 Lutjanus erythropterus | reverse complement strand
GACATTCCGGATCCAACGGTGCCACCCTGGAGTCTCTACGACGTCGGGAAGTGGGTCAACCAGAACCTCGAGTACTCTGGTGCATACCTCGACAGGTTTCGGGGGATAACTTTTGAATGGATGGTGGTAGAGACTTGAAACCAAGCTCTGCACCCCCATTTTCGGACATTCCGGATCCAACGGTGCCACCCTCGAGTCTCTACGAGGTCGGGAAGTGGGTCAACCAGAACCTCGAGTACTCTGGTGCATACCTCGACAGGTTTCGGGGGATAACTTTTGAAGGGATGGTGGTAGAGACTTGAAACCAAGCTCTGCACCCCCATTTTCAGACATTCCGGATCCAACGGTGCCACCCTCGCGTCTCTACGAGGTCGGGAAGTGGGTCAACCAGAACCTTGAAGACTCTGGTGCATACCTCGACGGGTTTTTGGAGGATAACGTTTGAAGGAAAGGTGGTAGAGACGTGAAACTAAGCTCTGCACCCCCATTTTTGGACATTCCGGATCCAAGGGTACCACCATCGAGTCTCTACAAGGTTGGGAAGTGGGTCAACTAGAAGCTCGAGGACTCTGGTGCATACCTGGACGGGTTTTTGTGGAATAACTTTTGAAGTGAATGTGGTACAGACTTGAAAGCAGGCTCTGCACCCCCATAACTTTGTCTGCACACACACACACACACACACACACACACACACACACCCACACCCACAACACACATACACACACACACAAGTGAACACATCAGAATGTTAGGTGGCTGTGATGTCATCAAAGGCAACGTGATGACGTCACAGACACTGTGCTTTGATCTAGCATGGGCTCTGTGATGCCATCAGTGTTAGGTTATAACCCTAGCACCATGTCATTATCATACCTCCACTGGTTTTCGGGGGATAACTTTTGAAGGGATGGTGGTAGAGACTTGAAACCAAGCTCTGCACCCCCATTTTCGGACATTCCGGATCCAACGGTGCCACCCTCGAGTCTCTACGAGGTCGGGAAGTGGGTCAACCAGAACCTCGAGGACTCTGGTGCATACCTCGACAGGTTTCGGGGGATAACTTTTGAAGGGATGGTGGTAGAGACTTGAAACCAAGCTCTGCACCCCCATTTTCAGACATTCCGGATCCAACGGTGCCACCCTGGAGTCTCTACGAGGTCGGGAAGTGGGTCAACCAGAACCTCGAGGACTCTGATGCATACCTCGACGGGTTTTTGGAGGATAACGTTTGAAGGAAAGGTGGTAGAGACGTGAAACTAAGCTCTGCACCCCCATTTTTGGACATTCCGGATCCAAGGGTACCACCATCGAGTCTCTACAAGGTTGGGAAGTGGGTCAACTAGAACCTCGAGGACTCTGGTGCATACCTGGACGGGTTTTTGTGGAATAACTTTTGAAGTGAATGTGGTACAGACTTGAAAGCAGGCTCTGCACCCCCATAACTTTGTCTGCACACACACACACACACACACACACACACCCACACCCACAACACACATACACACACACACAAGTGAACACATCAGAATGTTAGGTGGCTGTGATGTCATCAAAGGCAACGTGATGACGTCACAGACACTGTGCTTTGATCTAGCATGGGCTCTGTGATGCCATCAGTGTTAGGTTATAACCCTAGCACCATGTCATTATCATACCTCCACTGGTTTTCGGGGGATAACTTTTGAAGGGATGGTGGTAGAGACTTGAAACCAAGCTCTGCACCCCCATTTTCGGACATTCCGGATCCAACGGTGCCACCCTCGCGTCTCTACGAGGTCGGGAAGTGGGTCAACCAGAACCTTGAAGACTCTGGTGCATACCTCGACGGGTTTTTGGAGGATAACGTTTGAAGGAAAGGTGGTAGAGACGTGAAACTAAGCTCTGCACCCCCATTTTTGGACATTCCGGATCCAAGGGTACCACCATCGAGTCTCTACAAGGTTGGGAAGTGGGTCAACTAGAACCTCGAGGACTCTGGTGCATACCTGGACGGGTTTTTGTGGAATAACTTTTGAAGTGAATGTGGTACAGACTTGAAAGCAGGCTCTGCACCCCCATAACTTTGTCTGCACACACACACACACACACACACACACACACACACACCCACACCCACAACACACATACACACACACACAAGTGAACACATCAGAATGTTAGGTGGCTGTGATGTCATCAAAGGCAACGTGATGACGTCACAGACACTGTGCTTTGATCTAGCATGGGCTCTGTGATGCCATCAGTGTTAGGTTATAACCCTAGCACCATGTCATTATCATACCTCCACTGGTTTTCGGGGGATAACTTTTGAAGGGATGGTGGTAGAGACTTGAAACCAAGCTCTGCACCCCCATTTTCGGACATTCCGGATCCAACGGTGCCACCCTCGAGTCTCTACGAGGTCGGGAAGTGGGTCAACCAGAACCTCGAGGACTCTGGTGCATACCTCGACAGGGTTCGGGGGATAACTTTTGAAGGGATGGTGGTAGAGACTTGAAACCAAGCTCTGCACCCCAATTTTCGGACATTCCGGATCCAACGGTGCCACCCTCGAGTCTCTACGACGTCGGGAAGTGGGTCAACCAGAACCTCGAGGACTCTGGTGCATACCTCGACAAGTTTCGGGGCATAACTTTTGAAGGGATGGTGGTAGAGACTTGAAACCAAGCTATGCACCCCCATTTTCGGACATTCCGGATCCAACGGTGCCACCCTGGAGTCTCTACGAGGTCGGGAAGTGGGTCAACCAGAACCTCGAGTACTCTGGTGCATACCTCGACAGGTTTCGGGGGATAACTTTTGAAGGGATGGTGGTAGAGACTTGAAACCAAGCTCTGCACCCCCATTTTCGGACATTCCGGATCCAACGGTGCCACCCTCGCGTCTCTACGAGGTCGGGAAATGGGTCAACCAGAACCTTGAAGACTCTGGTGCATACCTCGACGGGTTTTTGGAGGATAACGTTTGAAGGAAAGGTGGTAGAGACGTGAAACTAAGCTCTGCACCCCCATTTTTGGACATTCCGGATCCAAGGGTACCACCATCGAGTCTCTACAAGGTTGGGAAGTGGGTCAACTAGAACCTCGAGGACTCTGGTGCATACCTGGACGGGTTTTTGTGGAATAACTTTTGAAGTGAATGTGGTACAGACTTGAAAGCAGGCTCTGCACCCCCATAACTTTGTCTGCACACACACACACACACACACACACACACACCCACACCCACAACACACATACACACACACACAAGTGAACACATCAGAATGTTAGGTGGCTGTGATGTCATCAAAGGCAACGTGATGACGTCACAGACACTGTGCTTTGATCTAGCATGGGCTCTGTGATGCCATCAGTGTTAGGTTATAACCCTAGCACCATGTCATTATCATACCTCCACTGGTTTTCGGGGGATAACTTTTGAAGGGATGGTGGTAGAGACTTGAAACTAAGCTCTGCACCCCCATTTTCGGACAATCCGGATCCAACGGTGCCACTCTCGAGTCTCTACGAGGTTGGGAAGTGGGTCAACCAGAACCTCGAGGACTCTGGTGCATACCTCGACAGGTTTCGGGGGATAACTTTTGAAGGGATGGTGGTAGACACTTGAAACCAAGCTCTGCACCCCCATTTTCGGACATTCCGGATCCAACGGTGCCACCCTCGAGTCTCTACGACGTCGGGAAGTGGGTCAACCAGAACCTCGAGGACTCTGGTGCATACCTCGACAAGTTTCGGGGGATAACTTTTGAAGGGATGGTGGTAGAGACTTGAAACCAAGCTCTGCACCCCCATTTTCGGACATTCCGGATCCAACGGTGCCACCCTGGAGTCTCTACGAGGTCGGGAAGTGGGTCAACCAGAACCTCGAGGACTCTGATGCATACCTCGATGGGTTTTTGGAGGATAACGTTTGAAGGAAAGGTGGTAGAGACGTGAAACTAAGCTCTGCACCCCCATTTTTGGACATTCCGGATCCAAGGGTACCACCATCGAGTTTCTACAAGGTTGGGAAGTGGGTCAACTAGAACCTCGAGGACTCTGGTGCATACCTGGACGGGTTTTTGTGGAATAACTTTTGAAGTGAATGTGGTACAGACTTGAAAGCAGGCTCTGCACCCCCATAACTTTGTCTGCACACACACACACACACACACACACACACACACACACCCACACCCACAACACACATACACACACACACAAGTGAACACATCAGAATGTTAGGTGGCTGTGATGTCATCAAAGGCAACGTGATGACGTCACAGACACTGTGCTTTGATCTAGCATGGGCTCTGTGATGCCATCAGTGTTAGGTTATAACCCTAGCACCATGTCATTATCATACCTCCACTGGTTTTCGGGGGATAACTTTTGAAGGGATGGTGGTAGAGACTTGAAACTAAGCTCTACACCCCCATTTTCGGACATTCCGGATCCAACGGTGCCACTCCCGAGTCTCTACGAGGTTGGGAAGTGGGTCAACCAGAACCTCAAGGACTCTGGTGCATACCTCGACAGGTTTCGGGGGATAACTTTTGAAGGGATGGTGGTAGAGACTTGAAACCAAGCTCTGCACCCCCATTTTCGGACATTCCGGATCCAACGGTGCCACCCTCGAGTCTCTACGACGTCGGGAAGTGGGTCAACCAGAACCTCGAGGACTCTGGTGCATACCTCGACAAGTTTCGGGGGATAACTTTTGAAGGGATGGTGGTAGAGACTTGAAACCAAGCTCTGCACCCCCATTTTCGGACATTCCGGATCCAACGGTGCCACCCTGGAGTCTCTACGAGGTCGGGAAGTGGGTCAACCAGAACCTCGAGTACTCTGGTGCATACCTCGACAGGTTTCGGGGGATAACTTTTGAAGGGATGGTGGTAGAAACTTGAAACCAAGCTCTGCACCCCCATTTTCGGACATTCCGGATCCAACGGTGCCACCCTCGCGTCTCTACGAGGTCGGGAAATGGGTCAACCAGAACCTTGAAGACTCTGGTGCATACCTCGACGGGTTTTTGGAGGATAACGTTTGAAGGAAAGGTGGTAGAGACGTGAAACTAAGCTCTGCACCCCCATTTTTGGACATTCCGGATCCAAGGGTACCACCATCGAGTCTCTACAAGGTTGGGAAGTGGGTCAACTAGAACCTCAAGGACTCTGGTGTATACCTCGACGGGTTTTTGTGGAATAACTTTTGAAGTGAATGTGGTACAGACTTGAAAGCAGGCTCTGCACCCCCATAACTTTGTCTGCACACACACACACACACACACAAACACCCACACCCACAACACACATACACACACACACAAGTGAACACATCAGAATGTTAGGTGGCTGTGATGTCATCAAAGGCAACGTGATGACGTCACAGACACTGTGCTTTGATCTAGCATGGGCTCTGTGATGCCATCAGTGTTAGGTTATAACCCTAGCACCATGTCATTATCATACCTCCACTGGTTTTCGGGGGATAACTTTTGAAGGGATGGTGGTAGAGACTTGAAACCAAGCTCTGCACCCCCATTTTCGGACATTCCGGATCCAACGGTGCCACCCTGGAGTCTCTATGACGTCGGGAAGTGGGTCAACCAGAACCTCGAGTACTCTGGTGCATACCTCGACAGGTTTCGGGGGATAACTTTTGAATGGATGGTGGTAGAGACTTGAAACCAAGCTCTGCACCCCCATTTTCGGACATTCCGGATCCAACGGTGCCACCCTCGAGTCTCTACGAGGTCGGGAAGTGGGTCAACCAGAACCTCAAGGACTCTGGTGCATACCTCGACAGGTTTCGGGGGATAACTTTTGAAGGGATGGTGGTAGAGACTTGAAACCAAGCTCTGCACCCCCATTTTCGGACATTCCGGATCCAACGGTGCCACCCTCGCGTCTCTACGAGGTCGGGAAGTGGGTCAACCAGAACCTTGAAGACTCTGGTGCATACCTCGACGGGTTTTTGGAGGATAACGTTTGAAGGAAAGGTGGTAGAGACGTGAAACTAAGCTCTGCACCCCCATTTTTGGACATTCCGGATCCAAGGGTACCACCATCGAGTCTCTACAAGGTTGGGAAGTGGGTCAACTAGAACCTCGAGGACTCTGGTGCATACCTGGACGGGTTTTTGTGGAATAACTTTTGAAGTGAATGTGGTACAGACTTGAAAGCAGGCTCTGCACCCCCATAACTTTGTCTGCACACACACACACACACACACACACACACACACACCCACACCCACAACACACATACACACACACACAAGTGAACACATCAGAATGTTAGGTGGCTGTGATGTCATCAAAGGCAACGTGATGACGTCACAGACACTGTGCTTTGATCTAGCATGGGCTCTGTGATGCCATCAGTGTTAGGTTATAACCCTAGCACCATGTCATTATCATACCTCCACTGGTTTTCGGGGGATAACTTTTGAAGGGATGGTGGTAGAGACTTGAAACCAAGCTCTGCACCCCCATTTTCGGACATTCCGGATCCAACGGTGCCACCCTCGAGTCTCTACGAGGTCGGGAAGTGGGTCAACCAGAACCTCGAGGACTCTGGTGCATACCTCGACAGGGTTCGGGGGATAACTTTTGAAGGGATGGTGGTAGAGACTTGAAACCAAGCTCTGCACCCCAATTTTCGGACATTCCGGATCCAACGGTGCCACCCTGGAGTCTCTACGAGGTCGGGAAGTGGGTCAACCAGAACCTCGAGTACCTTGGTGCATACCTCGACAGGTTTCGGGGGATAACTTTTGAAGGGATGGTGGTAGACACTTGAAACCAAGCTCTGCACCCCCATTTTCGGACATTCCGGATCCAACGGTGCCACCCTGGAGTCTCTACGAGGTCGGGAAGTGGGTCAACCAGAACCTCGAGGACTCTGATGCATACCTCGACGGGTTTTTGGAGGATAACGTTTGAAGGAAAGGTGGTAGAGACGTGAAACTAAGCTCTGCACCCCCATTTTTGGACATTCCGGATCCAAGGGTACCACCATCGAGTCTCTACAAGGTTGGGAAGTGGGTCAACTAGAACCTCGAGGACTCTGGTGCATACCTGGACGGGTTTTTGTGGAATAACTTTTGAAGTGAATGTGGTACAGACTTGAAAGCAGGCTCTGCACCCCCATAACTTTGTCTGCACACACACACACACACACACACACACACCCACACCCACAACACACATACACACACACACAAGTGAACACATCAGAATGTTAGGTGGCTGTGATGTCATCAAAGGCAACGTGATGACGTCACAGACACTGTGCTTTGATCTAGCATGGGCTCTGTGATGCCATCAGTGTTAGGTTATAACCCTAGCACCATGTCATTATCATACCTCCACTGGTTTTCGGGGGATAACTTTTGAAGGGATGGTGGTAGAGACTTGAAACCAAGCTCTGCACCCCCATTTTCGGACATTCCGGATCCAACGGTGCCACCCTCGCGTCTCTACGAGGTCGGGAAGTGGGTCAACCAGAACCTTGAAGACTCTGGTGCATACCTCGACGGGTTTTTGGAGGATAACGTTTGAAGGAAAGGTGGTAGAGACGTGAAACTAAGCTCTGCACCCCCATTTTTGGACATTCCGGATCCAAGGGTACCACCATCGAGTCTCTACAAGGTTGGGAAGTGGGTCAACTAGAACCTCGAGGACTCTGGTGCATACCTGGACGGGTTTTTGTGGAATAACTTTTGAAGTGAATGTGGTACAGACTTGAAAGCAGGCTCTGCACCCCCATAACTTTGTCTGCACACACACACACACACACACACACACACACACACCCACACCCACAACACACATACACACACACACAAGTGAACACATCAGAATGTTAGGTGGCTGTGATGTCATCAAAGGCAACGTGATGACGTCACAGACACTGTGCTTTGATCTAGCATGGGCTCTGTGATGCCATCAGTGTTAGGTTATAACCCTAGCACCATGTCATTATCATACCTCCACTGGTTTTCGGGGGATAACTTTTGAAGGGATGGTGGTAGAGACTTGAAACCAAGCTCTGCACCCCCATTTTCGGACATTCCGGATCCAACGGTGCCACCCTCGAGTCTCTACGAGGTCGGGAAGTGGGTCAACCAGAACCTCGAGGACTCTGGTGCATACCTCGACAGGGTTCGGGGGATAACTTTTGAAGGGATGGTGGTAGAGACTTGAAACCAAGCTCTGCACCCCAATTTTCGGACATTCCGGATCCAACGGTGCCACCCTCGAGTCTCTACGACGTCGGGAAGTGGGTCAACCAGAACCTCGAGGACTCTGGTGCATACCTCGACAAGTTTCGGGGCATAACTTTTGAAGGGATGGTGGTAGAGACTTGAAACCAAGCTATGCACCCCCATTTTCGGACATTCCGGATCCAACGGTGCCACCCTGGAGTCTCTACGAGGTCGGGAAGTGGGTCAACCAGAACCTCGAGTACTCTGGTGCATACCTCGACAGGTTTCGGGGGATAACTTTTGAAGGGATGGTGGTAGAGACTTGAAACCAAGCTCTGCACCCCCATTTTCGGACATTCCGGATCCAACGGTGCCACCCTCGCGTCTCTACGAGGTCGGGAAATGGGTCAACCAGAACCTTGAAGACTCTGGTGCATACCTCGACGGGTTTTTGGAGGATAACGTTTGAAGGAAAGGTGGTAGAGACGTGAAACTAAGCTCTGCACCCCCATTTTTGGACATTCCGGATCCAAGGGTACCACCATCGAGTCTCTACAAGGTTGGGAAGTGGGTCAACTAGAACCTCGAGGACTCTGGTGCATACCTGGACGGGTTTTTGTGGAATAACTTTTGAAGTGAATGTGGTACAGACTTGAAAGCAGGCTCTGCACCCCCATAACTTTGTCTGCACACACACACACACACACACACACACACACCCACACCCACAACACACATACACACACACACAAGTGAACACATCAGAATGTTAGGTGGCTGTGATGTCATCAAAGGCAACGTGATGACGTCACAGACACTGTGCTTTGATCTAGCATGGGCTCTGTGATGCCATCAGTGTTAGGTTATAACCCTAGCACCATGTCATTATCATACCTCCACTGGTTTTCGGGGGATAACTTTTGAAGGGATGGTGGTAGAGACTTGAAACTAAGCTCTGCACCCCCATTTTCGGACAATCCGGATCCAACGGTGCCACTCTCGAGTCTCTACGAGGTTGGGAAGTGGGTCAACCAGAACCTCGAGGACTCTGGTGCATACCTCGACAGGTTTCGGGGGATAACTTTTGAAGGGATGGTGGTAGACACTTGAAACCAAGCTCTGCACCCCCATTTTCGGACATTCCGGATCCAACGGTGCCACCCTCGAGTCTCTACGACGTCGGGAAGTGGGTCAACCAGAACCTCGAGGACTCTGGTGCATACCTCGACAAGTTTCGGGGGATAACTTTTGAAGGGATGGTGGTAGAGACTTGAAACCAAGCTCTGCACCCCCATTTTCGGACATTCCGGATCCAACGGTGCCACCCTGGAGTCTCTACGAGGTCGGGAAGTGGGTCAACCAGAACCTCGAGGACTCTGATGCATACCTCGATGGGTTTTTGGAGGATAACGTTTGAAGGAAAGGTGGTAGAGACGTGAAACTAAGCTCTGCACCCCCATTTTTGGACATTCCGGATCCAAGGGTACCACCATCGAGTTTCTACAAGGTTGGGAAGTGGGTCAACTAGAACCTCGAGGACTCTGGTGCATACCTGGACGGGTTTTTGTGGAATAACTTTTGAAGTGAATGTGGTACAGACTTGAAAGCAGGCTCTGCACCCCCATAACTTTGTCTGCACACACACACACACACACACACACACACACACACACCCACACCCACAACACACATACACACACACACAAGTGAACACATCAGAATGTTAGGTGGCTGTGATGTCATCAAAGGCAACGTGATGACGTCACAGACACTGTGCTTTGATCTAGCATGGGCTCTGTGATGCCATCAGTGTTAGGTTATAACCCTAGCACCATGTCATTATCATACCTCCACTGGTTTTCGGGGGATAACTTTTGAAGGGATGGTGGTAGAGACTTGAAACTAAGCTCTACACCCCCATTTTCGGACATTCCGGATCCAACGGTGCCACTCCCGAGTCTCTACGAGGTTGGGAAGTGGGTCAACCAGAACCTCAAGGACTCTGGTGCATACCTCGACAGGTTTCGGGGGATAACTTTTGAAGGGATGGTGGTAGAGACTTGAAACCAAGCTCTGCACCCCCATTTTCGGACATTCCGGATCCAACGGTGCCACCCTCGAGTCTCTACGACGTCGGGAAGTGGGTCAACCAGAACCTCGAGGACTCTGGTGCATACCTCGACAAGTTTCGGGGGATAACTTTTGAAGGGATGGTGGTAGAGACTTGAAACCAAGCTCTGCACCCCCATTTTCGGACATTCCGGATCCAACGGTGCCACCCTGGAGTCTCTACGAGGTCGGGAAGTGGGTCAACCAGAACCTCGAGTACTCTGGTGCATACCTCGACAGGTTTCGGGGGATAACTTTTGAAGGGATGGTGGTAGAAACTTGAAACCAAGCTCTGCACCCCCATTTTCGGACATTCCGGATCCAACGGTGCCACCCTCGCGTCTCTACGAGGTCGGGAAATGGGTCAACCAGAACCTTGAAGACTCTGGTGCATACCTCGACGGGTTTTTGGAGGATAACGTTTGAAGGAAAGGTGGTAGAGACGTGAAACTAAGCTCTGCACCCCCATTTTTGGACATTCCGGATCCAAGGGTACCACCATCGAGTCTCTACAAGGTTGGGAAGTGGGTCAACTAGAACCTCAAGGACTCTGGTGTATACCTCGACGGGTTTTTGTGGAATAACTTTTGAAGTGAATGTGGTACAGACTTGAAAGCAGGCTCTGCACCCCCATAACTTTGTCTGCACACACACACACACACACACAAACACCCACACCCACAACACACATACACACACACACAAGTGAACACATCAGAATGTTAGGTGGCTGTGATGTCATCAAAGGCAACGTGATGACGTCACAGACACTGTGCTTTGATCTAGCATGGGCTCTGTGATGCCATCAGTGTTAGGTTATAACCCTAGCACCATGTCATTATCATACCTCCACTGGTTTTCGGGGGATAACTTTTGAAGGGATGGTGGTAGAGACTTGAAACCAAGCTCTGCACCCCCATTTTCGGACATTCCGGATCCAACGGTGCCACCCTGGAGTCTCTATGACGTCGGGAAGTGGGTCAACCAGAACCTCGAGTACTCTGGTGCATACCTCGACAGGTTTCGGGGGATAACTTTTGAATGGATGGTGGTAGAGACTTGAAACCAAGCTCTGCACCCCCATTTTCGGACATTCCGGATCCAACGGTGCCACCCTCGAGTCTCTACGAGGTCGGGAAGTGGGTCAACCAGAACCTCAAGGACTCTGGTGCATACCTCGACAGGTTTCGGGGGATAACTTTTGAAGGGATGGTGGTAGAGACTTGAAACCAAGCTCTGCACCCCCATTTTCGGACATTCCGGATCCAACGGTGCCACCCTCGCGTCTCTACGAGGTCGGGAAGTGGGTCAACCAGAACCTTGAAGACTCTGGTGCATACCTCGACGGGTTTTTGGAGGATAACGTTTGAAGGAAAGGTGGTAGAGACGTGAAACTAAGCTCTGCACCCCCATTTTTGGACATTCCGGATCCAAGGGTACCACCATCGAGTCTCTACAAGGTTGGGAAGTGGGTCAACTAGAACCTCGAGGACTCTGGTGCATACCTGGACGGGTTTTTGTGGAATAACTTTTGAAGTGAATGTGGTACAGACTTGAAAGCAGGCTCTGCACCCCCATAACTTTGTCTGCACACACACACACACACACACACACACACACACACCCACACCCACAACACACATACACACACACACAAGTGAACACATCAGAATGTTAGGTGGCTGTGATGTCATCAAAGGCAACGTGATGACGTCACAGACACTGTGCTTTGATCTAGCATGGGCTCTGTGATGCCATCAGTGTTAGGTTATAACCCTAGCACCATGTCATTATCATACCTCCACTGGTTTTCGGGGGATAACTTTTGAAGGGATGGTGGTAGAGACTTGAAACCAAGCTCTGCACCCCCATTTTCGGACATTCCGGATCCAACGGTGCCACCCTCGAGTCTCTACGAGGTCGGGAAGTGGGTCAACCAGAACCTCGAGGACTCTGGTGCATACCTCGACAGGGTTCGGGGGATAACTTTTGAAGGGATGGTGGTAGAGACTTGAAACCAAGCTCTGCACCCCAATTTTCGGACATTCCGGATCCAACGGTGCCACCCTGGAGTCTCTACGAGGTCGGGAAGTGGGTCAACCAGAACCTCGAGTACCTTGGTGCATACCTCGACAGGTTTCGGGGGATAACTTTTGAAGGGATGGTGGTAGACACTTGAAACCAAGCTCTGCACCCCCATTTTCGGACATTCCGGATCCAACGGTGCCACCCTCGCGTCTCTACGAGGTCGGGAAGTGGGTCAACCAGAACCTTGAGGACTCTGGTGCATACCTCGACGGGTTTTTGGAGGATAACGTTTGAAGGAAAGGTGGTAGAGACGTGAAACTAAGCTCTGCACCCCCATTTTTGGACATTCCGGATCCAAGGGTACCACCATCGAGTCTCTACAAGGTTGGGAAGTGGGTCAACTAGAACCTCGAGGACTCTGGTGCATACCTGGACGGGTTTTTGTGGAATAACTTTTGAAGTGAATGTGGTACAGACTTGAAAGCAGGCTCTGCACCCCCATAACTTTGTCTGCACACACACACACACACACACACACACACACACACCCACACCCACAACACACATACACACACACACAAGTGAACACATCAGAATGTTAGGTGGCTGTGATGTCATCAAAGGCAACGTGATGACGTCACAGACACTGTGCTTTGATCTAGCATGGGCTCTGTGATGCCATCAGTGTTAGGTTATAACCCTAGCACCATGTCATTATCATACCTCCACTGGTTTTCGGGGGATAACTTTTGAAGGGATGGTGGTAGAGACTTGAAACCAAGCTCTGCACCCCCATTTTCGGACATTCCGGATCCAACGGTGCCACCCTCGAGTCTCTACGAGGTCGGGAAGTGGGTCAACCAGAACCTCGAGGACTCTGGTGCATACCTCGACAGGTTTCGGGGGATAACTTTTGAAGGGATGGTGGTAGAGACTTGAAACCAAGCTCTGCACCCCAATTTTCGGACATTCCGGATCCAACGGTGCCACCCTGGAGTCTCTACGAGGTCGGGAAGTGGGTCAACCAGAACCTCGAGTACCTTGGTGCATACCTCGACAGGTTTCGGGGGATAACTTTTGAAGGGATGGTGGTAGACACTTGAAACCAAGCTCTGCACCCCCATTTTCGGACATTCCGGATCCAACGGTGCCACCCTCGCGTCTCTACGAGGTCGGGAAGTGGGTCAACCAGAACCTTGAGGACTCTGGTGCATACCTCGACGGGTTTTTGGAGGATAACGTTTGAAGGAAAGGTGGTAGAGACGTGAAACTAAGCTCTGCACCCCCATTTTTGGACATTCCGGATCCAAGGGTACCACCATCGAGTCTCTACAAGGTTGGGAAGTGGGTCAACTAGAACCTCGAGGACTCTGGTGCATACCTGGACGGGTTTTTGTGGAATAACTTTTGAAGTGAATGTGGTACAGACTTGAAAGCAGGCTCTGCACCCCCATAACTTTGTCTGCACACACACACACACACACACACACACACACACACACCCACAACACACATACACACACACACAAGTGAACACATCAGAATGTTAGGTGGCTGTGATGTCATCAAAGGCAACGTGATGACGTCACAGACACTGTGCTTTGATCTAGCATGGGCTCTGTGATGCCATCAGTGTTAGGTTATAACCCTAGCACCATGTCATTATCATACCTCCACTGGTTTTCGGGGGATAACTTTTGAAGGGATGGTGGTAGAGACTTCAAACCAAGCTCTGCACCCCCATTTTCGGACATTCCGGATCCAACGGTGCCACCCTCGAGTCTCTACGAGGTCGGGAAGTGGGTCAACCAGAACCTCGAGGACTCTGGTGCATACCTCGACAGGTTTCGGGGGATAACTTTTGAAGGGATGGTGGTAGAGACTTGAAACCAAGCTCTGCACCCCAATTTTCGGACATTCCGGATCCAACGGTGCCACCCTGGAGTCTCTACGAGGTCGGGAAGTGGGTCAACCAGAACCTCGAGTACTCTGGTGCATACCTCGACAGGTTTCGGGGGATAACTTTTGAAGGGATGGTGGTAGAGACTTGAAACCAAGCTCTGCACCCCCATTTTCGGACATTCCGGATCCAACGGTGCCACCCTGGAGTCTCTACGAGGTCGGGAAGTGGGTCAACCAGAACCTTGAGGACTCTGGTGCATACCTCGACGGGTTTTTGGAGGATAACGTTTGAAGGAAAGGTGGTAGAGACGTGAAACTAAGCTCTGCACCCCCATTTTTGGACATTCCGGATCCAAGGGTACCACCATCGAGTCTCTACAAGGTTGGGAAGTGGGTCAACTAGAACCTCGAGGACTCTGGTGCATACCTGGACGGGTTTTTGTGGAATAACTTTTGAAGTGAATGTGGTACAGACTTGAAAGCAGGCTCTGCACCCCCATAACTTTGTCTGCACACACACACACACACACACACACACACACACACACACCCACAACACACATACACACACACACAAGTGAACACATCAGAATGTTAGGTGGCTGTGATGTCATCAAAGGCAACGTGATGACGTCACAGACACTGTGCTTTGATCTAGCATGGGCTCTGTGATGCCATCAGTGTTAGGTTATAACCCTAGCACCATGTCATTATCATACCTCCACTGGCTTTCGGGGGATAACTTTTGAAGGGATGGTGGTAGAGACTTGAAACCAAGCTCTGCACCCCCATTTTCGGACATTCCGGATCCAACGGTGCCACCCTCGAGTCTCTACGACGTCGGGAAGTGGGTCAACCAGAACCTCGAGGACTCTGGTGCATACCTCGACAAGTTTCGGGGCATAACTTTTGAAGGGATGGTGGTAGAGACTTGAAACCAAGCTATGCACCCCCATTTTCGGACATTCCGGATCCAACGGTGCCACCCTGGAGTCTCTACGAGGTCGGGAAGTGGGTCAACCAGAACCTCGAGTACTCTGGTGCATACCTCGACAGGTTTCGGGGGATAACTTTTGAAGGGATGGTGGTAGAGACTTGAAACCAAGCTCTGCACCCCCATTTTCGGACATTCCGGATCCAACGGTGCCACCCTCGCGTCTCTACGAGGTCGGGAAATGGGTCAACCAGAACCTTGAAGACTCTGGTGCATACCTCGACGGGTTTTTGGAGGATAACGTTTGAAGGAAAGGTGGTAGAGACGTGAAACTAAGCTCTGCACCCCCATTTTTGGACATTCCGGATCCAAGGGTACCACCATCGAGTCTCTACAAGGTTGGGAAGTGGGTCAACTAGAACCTCGAGGACTCTGGTGCATACCTCGACGGGTTTTTGTGGAATAACTTTTGAAGTGAATGTGGTACAGACTTGAAAGCAGGCTCTGCACCCCCATAACTTTGTCTGCACACACACACACACACACACACACACACACCCACACCCACAACACACATACACACACACACAAGTGAACACATCAGAATGTTAGGTGGCTGTGATGTCATCAAAGGCAACGTGATGACGTCACAGACACTGTGCTTTGATCTAGCATGGGCTCTGTGATGCCATCAGTGTTAGGTTATAACCCTAGCACCATGTCATTATCATACCTCCACTGGTTTTCGGGGGATAACTTTTGAAGGGATGGTGGTAGAGACTTGAAACCAAGCTCTGCACCCCCATTTTCGGACATTCCGGATCCAACGGTGCCACCCTCGAGTCTCTACGAGGTCGGGAAGTGGGTCAACCAGAACCTCGAGGACTCTGGTGCATACCTCGACAGGTTTCGGGGGATAACTTTTGAAGGGATGGTGGTAGAGACTTGAAACCAAGCTCTGCACCCCCATTTTCAGACATTCCGGATCCAACGGTGCCACCCTGGAGTCTCTACGAGGTCGGGAAGTGGGTCAACCAGAACCTCGAGGACTCTGATGCATACCTCGACGGGTTTTTGGAGGATAACGTTTGAAGGAAAGGTGGTAGAGACGTGAAACTAAGCTCTGCACCCCCATTTTTGGACATTCCGGATCCAAGGGTACCACCATTGAGTCTCTACAAGGTTGGGAAGTGGGTCAACTAGAACCTCGAGGACTCTGGTGCATACCTGGACGGGTTTTTGTGGAATAACTTTTGAAGTGAATGTGGTACAGACTTGAAAGCAGGCTCTGCACCCCCATAACTTTGTCTGCACACACACACACACACACACACACACACACACACCCACAACACACATACACACACACACAAGTGAACACATCAGAATGTTAGGTGGCTGTGATGTCATCAAAGGCAACGTGATGACGTCACAGACACTGTGCTTTGATCTAGCATGGGCTCTGTGATGCCATCAGTGTTAGGTTATAACCCTAGCACCATGTCATTATCATACCTCCACTGGTTTTCGGGGGATAACTTTTGAAGGGATGGTGGTAGAGACTTGAAACCAAGCTCTGCACCCCCATTTTCGGACATTCCGGATCCAACGGTGCCACCCTCGAGTCTCTACGAGGTCGGGAAGTGGGTCAACCAGAACCTCGAGGACTCTGGTGCATACCTCGACAGGTTTCGGGGGATAACTTTTGAAGGGATGGTGGTAGAGACTTGAAACCAAGCTCTGCACCCCCATTTTCGGACATTCCGGATCCAACGGTGCCACCCTCGCGTCTCTACGAGGTCGGGAAGTGGGTCAACCAGAACCTTGAAGACTCTGGTGCATACCTCGACGGGTTTTTGGAGGATAACGTTTGAAGGAAAGGTGGTAGAGACGTGAAACTAAGCTCTGCACCCCCATTTTTGGACATTCCGGATCCAAGGGTACCACCATCGAGTCTCTACAAGGTTGGGAAGTGGGTCAACTAGAACCTCGAGGACTCTGGTGCATACCTCGACGGGTTTTTGTGGAATAACTTTTGAAGTGAATGTGGTACAGACTTGAAAGCAGGCTCTGCACCCCCATAACTTTGTCTGCACACACACACACACACACACACACACACACACACCCACACCCACAACACACATACACACACACACAAGTGAACACATCAGAATGTTAGGTGGCTGTGATGTCATCAAAGGCAACGTGATGACGTCACAGACACTGTGCTTTGATCTAGCATGGGCTCTGTGATGCCATCAGTGTTAGGTTATAACCCTAGCACCATGTCATTATCATACCTCCACTGGTTTTCGGGGGATAACTTTTGAAGGGATGGTGGTAGAGACTTGAAACCAAGCTCTGCACCCCCATTTTCGGACATTCCGGATCCAACGGTGCCACCCTCGAGTCTCTACGAGGTCGGGAAGTGGGTCAACCAGAACCTCAAGGACTCTGGTGCATACCTCGACAGGTTTCGGGGGATAACTTTTGAAGGGATGGTGGTAGAGACTTGAAACCAAGCTCTGCACCCCCATTTTCGGACATTCCGGATCCAACGGTGCCACCCTCGCGTCTCTACGAGGTCGGGAAGTGGGTCAACCAGAACCTTGAAGACTCTGGTGCATACCTCGACGGGTTTTTGGAGGATAACGTTTGAAGGAAAGGTGGTAGAGACGTGAAACTAAGCTCTGCACCCCCATTTTTGGACATTCCGGATCCAAGGGTACCACCATCGAGTCTCTACAAGGTTGGGAAGTGGGTCAACTAGAACCTCGAGGACTCTGGT
This sequence comes from Lutjanus erythropterus, assembly GCF_056507025.1. NCBI lineage: Eukaryota > Metazoa > Chordata > Actinopteri > Lutjaniformes > Lutjanidae > Lutjanus > Lutjanus erythropterus. The sequence goes on along the minus strand of NC_139333.1, from coordinate 34,801,053 downwards.
GCATACCTGGACGGGTTTTTGTGGAATAACTTTTGAAGTGAATGTGGTACAGACTTGAAAGCAGGCTCTGCACCCCCATAACTTTGTCTGCACACACACACACACACACACACACACACACACACCCACACCCACAACACACATACACACACACACAAGTGAACACATCAGAATGTTAGGTGGCTGTGATGTCATCAAAGGCAACGTGATGACGTCACAGACACTGTGCTTTGATCTAGCATGGGCTCTGTGATGCCATCAGTGTTAGGTTATAACCCTAGCACCATGTCATTATCATACCTCCACTGGTTTTCGGGGGATAACTTTTGAAGGGATGGTGGTAGAGACTTGAAACCAAGCTCTGCACCCCCATTTTCGGACATTCCGGATCCAACGGTGCCACCCTCGAGTCTCTACGAGGTCGGGAAGTGGGTCAACCAGAACCTCGAGGACTCTGGTGCATACCTCGACAGGTTTCGGGGGATAACTTTTGAAGGGATGGTGGTAGAGACTTGAAACCAAGCTCTGCACCCCCATTTTCAGACATTCCGGATCCAACGGTGCCACCCTGGAGTCTCTACGAGGTCGGGAAGTGGGTCAACCAGAACCTCGAGGACTCTGATGCATACCTCGACGGGTTTTTGGAGGATAACGTTTGAAGGAAAGGTGGTAGAGACGTGAAACTAAGCTCTGCACCCCCATTTTTGGACATTCCGGATCCAAGGGTACCACCATTGAGTCTCTACAAGGTTGGGAAGTGGGTCAACTAGAACCTCGAGGACTCTGGTGCATACCTGGACGGGTTTTTGTGGAATAACTTTTGAAGTGAATGTGGTACAGACTTGAAAGCAGGCTCTGCACCCCCATAACTTTGTCTGCACACACACACACACACACACACACACACCCACACCCACAACACACATACACACACACACAAGTGAACACATCAGAATGTTAGGTGGCTGTGATGTCATCAAAGGCAACGTGATGACGTCACAGACACTGTGCTTTGATCTAGCATGGGCTCTGTGATGCCATCAGTGTTAGGTTATAACCCTAGCACCATGTCATTATCATACCTCCACTGGTTTTCGGGGGATAACTTTTGAAGGGATGGTGGTAGAGACTTGAAACCAAGCTCTGCACCCCCATTTTCGGACATTCCGGATCCAACGGTGCCACCCTCGAGTCTCTACGAGGTCGGGAAGTGGGTCAACCAGAACCTCGAGGACTCTGGTGCATACCTCGACAGGTTTCGGGGGATAACTTTTGAAGGGATGGTGGTAGAGACTTGAAACCAAGCTCTGCACCCCCATTTTCGGACATTCCGGATCCAACGGTGCCACCCTCGCGTCTCTACGAGGTCGGGAAGTGGGTCAACCAGAACCTTGAAGACTCTGGTGCATACCTCGACGGGTTTTTGGAGGATAACGTTTGAAGGAAAGGTGGTAGAGACGTGAAACTAAGCTCTGCACCCCCATTTTTGGACATTCCGGATCCAAGGGTACCACCATCGAGTCTCTACAAGGTTGGGAAGTGGGTCAACTAGAACCTCGAGGACTCTGGTGCATACCTCGACGGGTTTTTGTGGAATAACTTTTGAAGTGAATGTGGTACAGACTTGAAAGCAGGCTCTGCACCCCCATAACTTTGTCTGCACACACACACACACACACACACACACACACACACCCACACCCACAACACACATACACACACACACAAGTGAACACATCAGAATGTTAGGTGGCTGTGATGTCATCAAAGGCAACGTGATGACGTCACAGACACTGTGCTTTGATCTAGCATGGGCTCTGTGATGCCATCAGTGTTAGGTTATAACCCTAGCACCATGTCATTATCATACCTCCACTGGTTTTCGGGGGATAACTTTTGAAGGGATGGTGGTAGAGACTTGAAACCAAGCTCTGCACCCCCATTTTCGGACATTCCGGATCCAACGGTGCCACCCTCGAGTCTCTACGAGGTCGGGAAGTGGGTCAACCAGAACCTCAAGGACTCTGGTGCATACCTC
>NC_139333.1:34794015-34796515 GCF_056507025.1 Lutjanus erythropterus | reverse complement strand
AGGTTATAACCCTAGCACCATGTCATTATCATACCTCCACTGGTTTTCGGGGGATAACTTTTGAAGGGATGGTGGTAGAGACTTGAAACAAAGCTCTGCACCCCAATTTTCGGACATTCCGGATCCAACGGTGCCACCCTGGAGTCTCTACGAGGTCGGGAAGTGGGTCAACCAGAACCTCGAGTACTCTGGTGCATACCTCGACAGGTTTCGGGGGATAACTTTTGAAGGGATGGTGGTAGAGACTTGAAACCAAGCTCTGCACCCCCATTTTCGGACATTCCGGATCCAACGGTGCCACCCTCGCGTCTCTACGAGGTCGGGAAGTGGGTCAACCAGAACCTTGAAGACTCTGGTGCATACCTCGACGGGTTTTTGGAGGATAACGTTTGAAGGAAAGGTGGTAGAGACGTGAAACTAAGCTCTGCACCCCCATTTTTGGACATTCCGGATCCAAGGGTACCACCATCGAGTCTCTACAAGGTTGGGAAGTGGGTCAACTAGAACCTCGAGGACTCTGGTGCATACCTGGACGGGTTTTTGTGGAATAACTTTTGAAGTGAATGTGGTACAGACTTGAAAGCAGGCTCTGCACCCCCATAACTTTGTCTGCACACACACACACACACACACACACACACACACACACACACACACCCACAACACACATACACACACACACAAGTGAACACATCAGAATGTTAGGTGGCTGTGATGTCATCAAAGGCAACGTGATGACGTCACAGACACTGTGCTTTGATCTAGCATGGGCTCTGTGATGCCATCAGTGTTAGGTTATAACCCTAGCACCATGTCATTATCATACCTCCACTGGTTTTCGGGGGATAACTTTTGAAGGGATGGTGGTAGAGACTTGAAACCAAGCTCTGCACCCCCATTTTCGGACATTCCGGATCCAACGGTGCCACCCTCGAGTCTCTACGAGGTCGGGAAGTGGGTCAACCAGAAACTCGAGGACTCTGGTGCATACCTCGACAGGTTTCGGGGGATAACTTTTGAAGGGATGGTGGTAGAGACTTGAAACCAAGGTCTGCACCCCCATTTTCGGACATTCCGGATCCAACGGTGCCACCATCGAGTCTCTACGAGGTCGGGAAGTGGGTCAACCAGAACCTCGAGTACTCTGGTGCATACCTCGACAGGTTTCGGGGGATAACTTTTGAAGGGATGGTGGTAGAGACTTGAAACCAAGCTCTGCACCCCCATTTTCGGACATTCCGGATCCAACGGTGCCACCCTCGCGTCTCTACGAGGTCGGGAAGTGGGTCAACCAGAACCTTGAAGACTCTGGTGCATACCTCGACGGGTTTTTGGAGGATAACGTTTGAAGGAAAGGTGGTAGAGACGTGAAACTAAGCTCTGCACCCCCATTTTTGGACATTCCGGATCCAAGGGTACCACCATCGAGTCTCTACAAGGTTGGGAAGTGGGTCAACTAGAACCTCGAGGACTCTGGTGCATACCTGGACGGGTTTTTGTGGAATAACTTTTGAAGTGAATGTGGTACAGACTTGAAAGCAGGCTCTGCACCCCCATAACTTTGTCTGCACACACACACACACACACACACACACACACCCACACCCACAACACACATACACACACACACAAGTGAACACATCAGAATGTTAGGTGGCTGTGATGTCATCAAAGGCAACGTAATGACGTCACAGACACTGTGCTTTGATCTAGCATGGGCTCTGTGATGCCATCAGTGTTAGGTTATAACCCTAGCACCATGTCATTATCATACCTCCACTGGTTTTCGGGGGATAACTTTTGAAGGGATGGTGGTAGAGACTTGAAACCAAGCTCTGCACCCCCATTTTCGGACATTCCGGATCCAACGGTGCCACCCTCGAGTCTCTACGAGGTCGGAAAGTGGGTCAACCAGAACCTCGAGGACTCTGGTGCATACCTCGACAGGTTTCGGGGGCTAACTTTTGAAGGGATGGTGGTAGAGACTTGAAACCAAGCTCTGCACCCCCATTTCTGGACATTCCGGATCCAACGGTGCCACCCTCGCGTCTCTACGAGGTCGGGAAGTGGGTCAACCAGAACCTTGAAGACTCTGGTGCATACCTCGACGGGTTTTTGGAGGATAACGTTTGAAGGAAAGGTGGTAGAGACGTGAAACTAAGCTCTGCACCCCCATTTTTGGACATTCCGGATCCAAGGGTACCACCATCGAGTCTCTACAAGGTTGGGAAGTGGGTCAACTAGAACCTCGAGGACTCTGGTGCATACCTGGACGGGTTTTTGTGGAATAACTTTTGAAGTGAATGTGGTACAGACTTGAAAGCAGGCTCTGCACCCCCATAACTTTGTCTGCACACACACACACACACACACACACACACACACACCCACAACACACATACACACACACACACAAGTGAACACATCAGAATGTTAGGTGGCTGTGATGTCATCAAAGGCAACGTGATGACGTCACAGACACTGTGCTTTGATCTAGCAT
>NC_139333.1:34784015-34786515 GCF_056507025.1 Lutjanus erythropterus | reverse complement strand
CCCCCATTTTCGGACATTCCGGATCCAACGGTGCCACCCTCGAGTCTCTACGAGGTCGGGAAGTGGGTCAACCAGAACCTCGAGGACTCTGGTGCATACCTCGACAGGTTTTGGGGGATAACTTTTGAAGGGATGGTGGTAGAGACTTGAAACCAAGCTCTGCACCCCCATTTTCGGACATTCCGGATCCAACGGTGCCACCATCGAGTCTCTACGACGTCGGGAAGTGGGTCAACCAGAACCTCGAGGACTCTGGTGCATACCTCGATGGGTTTTTGGAGGATAACGTTTGAAGGAAAGGTGGTAGAGACGTGAAACTAAGCTCTGCACCCCCATTTTTGGACATTCCGGATCCAAGGGTGCCACCATCGAGTCTCTACAAGGTTGGGAAGTGGGTCAACTAGAACCTCGAGGACTCTGGTGCATACCTGGACGGGTTTTTGTGGAATAACTTTTGAAGTGAATGTGGTACAGACTTGAAAGCAGGCTCTGCACCCCCATAACTTTGTCTGCACACACACACACACACACACACACACACACACACCCACAACACACATACACACACACACACAAGTGAACACATCAGAATGTTAGGTGGCTGTGATGTCATCAAAGGCAACGTGATGACGTCACAGACACTGTGCTTTGATCTAGCATGGGCTCTGTGATGCCATCAGTGTTAGGTTATAACCCTAGCACCATGTCATTATCATACCTCCACTGGTTTTCGGGGGATAACTTTTGAAGGGATGGTGGTAGAGACTTGAAACTAAGCTCTGCACCCCCATTTTCGGACATTCCGGATCCAACGGTGCCACCCTCGAGTCTCTACGAGGTCGGGAAGTGGGTCAACCAGAACCTCGAGGACTCTGGTGCATACCTCGACAGGTTTCGGGGGATAACTTTTGAAGGGATGGTGGTAGAGACTTGAAACCAAGCTCTGCACCCCCATTTTCGGACATTCCGGATCCAGCGGTGCCACCCTGGAGTCTCTACGAGGTCGGGAAGTGGGTCAACCAGAACCTCGAGTACTCTGGTGCATACCTCGACAGGTTTCGGGGGATAACTTTTGAAGGGATGGTGGTAGAGACTTGAAACCAAGCTCTGCACCCCCATTTTCGGACATTCCGGATCCAACGGTGCCACCCTCGCGTCTCTACGAGGTCGGGAAGTGGGTCAACCAGAACCTTGAAGACTCTGGTGCATACCTCGACGGGTTTTTGGAGGATAACGTTTGAAGGAAAGGTGGTAGAGACGTGAAACTAAGCTCTGCACCCCCATTTTTGGACATTCCGGATCCAAGGGTACCACCATCGAGTCTCTACAAGGTTGGGAAGTGGGTCAACTAGAACCTCGAGGACTCTGGTGCATACCTCGACGGGTTTTTGTGGAATAACTTTTGAAGTGAATGTGGTACAGACTTGAAAGCAGGCTCTGCACCCCCATAACTTTGTCTGCACACACGCACACACACCCACACCCACAACACACATACACACACAAGTGAACACATCAGAATGTTAGGTGGCTGTGATGTCATCAAAGGCAACGTGATGACGTCACAGACACTGTGCTTTGATCTAGCATGGGCTCTGTGATGCCATCAGTGTTAGGTTATAACCCTAGCACCATGTCATTATCATACCTCCCCTGGTTTTCGGGGGATAACTTTTGAAGGGATGGTGGTAGAGACTTGAAACCAAGCTCTGCACCCCCATTTTCGGACATTCCGGATCCAACGGTGCCACCCTCGAGTCTCTACGAGGTCGGGAAGTGGGTCAACCAGAACCTCGAGGACTCTGGTGCATACCTCGACAGGTTTCGGGGGATAACTTTTGAAGGGATGGTGGTAGAGACTTGAAACCAAGCTCTGCACCCCCATTTTCGGACATTCCGGATCCAACGGTGCCACCGTCGAGTCTCTACGACGTCGGGAAGTGGGTCAACCAGAACCTCGAGGACTCTGGTGCATACCTCGACAGGTTTCGGGGGATAACTTTTGAAGGGATGGTGGTAGAGACTTGAAACTAAGCTCTGCACCCCCATTTTCGGACATTCCGGATCCAACGGTGCCACCCTCGAGTCTCTACGAGGTCGGGAAGTGGGTCAACCAGAACCTTGAAGACTCTGGTGCATACCTCGACGGGTTTTTGGAGGATAACGTTTGAAGGAAAGGTGGTAGAGACGTGAAACTAAGCTCTGCACCCCCATTTTTCGACATTCCGGATCCAAGGGTACCACCATCGAGTCTCTACAAGGTTGGGAAGTGGGTCAACTAGAACCTCGAGGACTCTGGTGCATACCTTGACGGGTTTTTGTGGAATAACTTTTGAAGTGAATGTGGTACAGACTTGAAAGCAGGCTCTGCACCCCCATAACTTTGTCTGCACAAACACACATACACACACACACACACACACACCCACAACACACATACACACACACACAAGTGAACACATCAGAATGTTAGGTGGCTGTGATGTCATCAAAGGCAACG
>NC_139333.1:34759015-34781515 GCF_056507025.1 Lutjanus erythropterus | reverse complement strand
CTCTGCACCCCCATTTTCGGACATTCCGGATCCAACGGTGCCACCCTCGAGTCTCTACGAGGTCGGGAAGTGGGTCAACCAGAACCTCGAGGACTCTGGTGCATACCTCGACAGGTTTTGGGGGATAACTTTTGAAGGGATGGTGGTAGAGACTTGAAACCAAGCTCTGCACCCCCATTTTCGGACATTCCGGATCCAACGGTGCCACCATCGAGTCTCTACGACGTCGGGAAGTGGGTCAACCAGAACCTCGAGGACTCTGGTGCATACCTCGATGGGTTTTTGGAGGATAACGTTTGAAGGAAAGGTGGTAGAGACGTGAAACTAAGCTCTGCACCCCCATTTTTGGACATTCCGGATCCAAGGGTGCCACCATCGAGTCTCTACAAGGTTGGGAAGTGGGTCAACTAGAACCTCGAGGACTCTGGTGCATACCTGGACGGGTTTTTGTGGAATAACTTTTGAAGTGAATGTGGTACAGACTTGAAAGCAGGCTCTGCACCCCCATAACTTTGTCTGCACACACACACACACACACACACACACACACACACCCACAACACACATACACACACACACACAAGTGAACACATCAGAATGTTAGGTGGCTGTGATGTCATCAAAGGCAACGTGATGACGTCACAGACACTGTGCTTTGATCTAGCATGGGCTCTGTGATGCCATCAGTGTTAGGTTATAACCCTAGCACCATGTCATTATCATACCTCCACTGGTTTTCGGGGGATAACTTTTGAAGGGATGGTGGTAGAGACTTGAAACTAAGCTCTGCACCCCCATTTTCGGACATTCCGGATCCAACGGTGCCACCCTCGAGTCTCTACGAGGTCGGGAAGTGGGTCAACCAGAACCTCGAGGACTCTGGTGCATACCTCGACAGGTTTCGGGGGATAACTTTTGAAGGGATGGTGGTAGAGACTTGAAACCAAGCTCTGCACCCCCATTTTCGGACATTCCGGATCCAGCGGTGCCACCCTGGAGTCTCTACGAGGTCGGGAAGTGGGTCAACCAGAACCTCGAGTACTCTGGTGCATACCTCGACAGGTTTCGGGGGATAACTTTTGAAGGGATGGTGGTAGAGACTTGAAACCAAGCTCTGCACCCCCATTTTCGGACATTCCGGATCCAACGGTGCCACCCTCGAGTCTCTACGAGGTCGGGAAGTGGGTCAACCAGAACCTTGAAGACTCTGGTGCATACCTCGACGGGTTTTTGGAGGATAACGTTTGAAGGAAAGGTGGTAGAGACGTGAAACTAAGCTCTGCACCCCCATTTTTGGACATTCCGGATCCAAGGGTACCACCATCGAGTCTCTACAAGGTTGGGAAGTGGGTCAACTAGAACCTCGAGGACTCTGGTGCATACCTGGACGGGTTTTTGTGGAATAACTTTTGAAGTGAATGTGGTACAGACTTGAAAGCAGGCTCTGCACCCCCATAACTTTGTCTGCACACACACACACACACACACACACACACACCCACACCCACAACACACATACACACACACACAAGTGAACACATCAGAATGTTAGGTGGCTGTGATGTCATCAAAGGCAACGTGATGACGTCACAGACACTGTGCTTTGATCTAGCATGGGCTCTGTGATGCCATCAGTGTTAGGTTATAACCCTAGCACCATGTCATTATCATACCTCCACTGGTTTTCGGGGGATAACTTTTGAAGGGATGGTGGTAGAGATTTGAAACCAAGCTCTGCACCCCCATTTTCGGACATTCCGGATCCAACGGTGCCACCCTCGAGTCTCTACGAGGTCGGGAAGTGGGTCAACCAGAACCTCGAGGACTCTGGTGCATACCTCGACAGGTTTCGGGGGATAACTTTTGAAGGGATGGTGGTAGAGACTTGAAACCAAGCTTTGCACCCCCATTTCTGGACATTCCGCATCCAACGGTGCCACCCTCGCGTCTCTACGAGGTCGGGAAGTGGGTCAACCAGAACCTTGAGGACTCTGGTGCATACCTCGACGGGTTTTTGGAGGATAACGTTTGAAGGAAAGGTGGTAGAGACGTGAAACTAAGCTCTGCACCCCCATTTTTGGACATTCCGGATCCAAGGGTACCACCATCGAGTCTCTACAAGGTTGGGAAGTGGGTCAACTAGAACCTCGAGGACTCTGGTGCATACCTGGACGGGTTTTTGTGGAATAACTTTTGAAGTGAATGTGGTACAGACTTGAAAGCAGGCTCTGCACCCCCATAACTTTGTCTGCACACACACACACACACACACACACACACACACACCCACACCCACAACACACATACACACACACACAAGTGAACACATCAGAATGTTAGGTGGCTGTGATGTCATCAAAGGCAACGTGATGACGTCACAGACACTGTGCTTTGATCTAGCATGGGCTCTGTGATGCCATCAGTGTTAGGTTATAACCCTAGCACCATGTCATTATCATACCTCCCCTGGTTTTCGGGGGATAACTTTTGAAGGGATGGTGGTAGAGACTTGAAACCAAGCTCTGCACCCCCATTTTCGGACATTCCGGATCCAACGGTGCCACCCTCGAGTCTCTACGAGGTCGGGAAGTGGGTCAACCAGAACCTCGAGGACTCTGGTGCATACCTCGACAGGTTTTGGGGGATAACTTTTGAAGGGATGGTGGTAGAGACTTGAAACCAAGCTCTGCACCCCCATTTTCGGACATTCCGGATCCAACGGTGCCAACCTCGAGTCTCTACGACGTCGGGAAGTGGGTCAACCAGAACCTCGAGGACTCTGGTGCATACCTCGACAGGTTTCGGGGGATAACTTTTGAAGGGATGGTGGTAGAGACTTGAAACCAAGCTCTGCACCCCCATTTTCGGACATTCCGGATCCAACGGTGCCACCATCGAATCTCTACGACGTCGGGAAGTGGGTCAACCAGAACCTCGAGGACTCTGGTGCATACCTCGATGGGTTTTTGGAGGATAACGTTTGAAGGAAAGGTGGTAGAGACGTGAAACTAAGCTCTGCACCCCCATTTTTGGACATTCCGGATCCAAGGGTACCACCATCGAGTCTCTACAAGGTTGGGAAGTGGGTCAACTAGAACCTCGAGGACTCTGGTGCATACCTGGACGGGTTTTTGTGGAATAACTTTTGAAGTGAATGTGGTACAGACTTGAAAGCAGGCTCTGCACCCCCATAACTTTGTCTGCACACACACACACACACACACACACACACACGTACACCCACAACACACATACACACACACACAAGTGAAGACATCAGAATGTTAGGTGGCTGTGATGTCATCAAAGGCAACGTGATGACGTCACAGACACTGTGCTTTGATCTAGCATGGGCTCTGTGATGCCATCAGTGTTAGGTTATAACCCTAGCACCATGTCATTATCATACCTCCACTGGTTTTCGGGGGATAACTTTTGAAGGGATGGTGGTAGAGACTTGAAACCAAGCTCTGCACCCCCATTTTCGGACATTCCGGATCCAACGGTGCCACCCTCGAGTCTCTACGAGGTCGGGAAGTGGGTCAACCAGAACCTCGAGGACTCTGGTGCATACCTCGACAGGTTTCGGGGGATAACTTTTGAAGGGATGGTGGTAGAGACTTGAAACCAAGCTTTGCACCCCCATTCCTGGACATTCCGGATCCAACGGTGCCACCCTCGCGTCTCTACGAGGTCGGGAAGTGGGTCAACCAGAACCTTGAGGACTCTGGTGCATACCTCGACGGGTTTTTGGAGGATAACGTTTGAAGGAAAGGTGGTAGAGACGTGAAACTAAGCTCTGCACCCCCATTTTTGGACATTCCGGATCCAAGGGTACCACCATCGAGTCTCTACAAGGTTGGGAAGTGGGTCAACTAGAACCTCGAGGACTCTGGTGCATACCTGGACGGGTTTTTGTGGAATAACTTTTGAAGTGAATGTGGTACAGACTTGAAAGCAGGCTCTGCACCCCCATAACTTTGTCTGCACACACACACACACACACACACACACACACACCCACACCCACAACACACATACACACACACACAAGTGAACACATCAGAATGTTAGGTGGCTGTGATGTCATCAAAGGCAACGTGATGACGTCACAGACACTGTGCTTTGATCTAGCATGGGCTCTGTGATGCCATCAGTGTTAGGTTATAACCCTAGCACCATGTCATTATCATACCTCCACTGGTTTTCGGGGGATAACTTTTGAAGGGATGGTGGTAGAGACTTGAAATCAAGCTCTGCACCCCCATTTTCGGACATTCCGGATCCAACGGTGCCACCCTCGAGTCTCTACGACGTCGGGAAGTGGGTCAACCAGAACCTCGAGGACTCTGGTGCATACCTCGATGGGTTTTTGGAGGATAACGTTTGAAGGAAAGGTGGTAGAGACGTGAAACTAAGCTCTGCACCCCCATTTTTGGACATTCCGGATCCAAGGGTACCACCATCGAGTCTCTACAACGTTGGGAAGTGGGTCAACTAGAACCTCGAGGACTCTGGTGCATACCTGGACGGGTTTTTGTGGAATAACTTTTGAAGTGAATGTGGTACAGACTTGAAAGCAGGCTCTGCACCCCCATAACTTTGTCTGCACACACACACACTCACACACACACACACCCACACCCACAACACACATACACACACACACAAGTGAACACATCAGAATGTTAGGTGGCTGTGATGTCATCAAAGGCAACGTGATGACGTCACAGACACTGTGCTTTGATCTAGCATGGGCTCTGTGATGCCATCAGTGTTAGGTTATAACCCTAGCACCATGTCATTATCATACCTCCACTGGTTTTCGGGGGATAACTTTTGAAGGGATGGTGGTAGAGACTTGAAACCAAGCTCTACACCCCCATTTTCGGACATTCCGGATCCAACGGTGCCACCCTCGAGTCTCTACGAGGTCGGGAAGTGGGTCAACCAGAACCTCGAGGACTCTGGTGCATACCTCGACAGGTTTCGGGGGATAACTTTTGAAGGGATGGTGGTAGAGACTTGAAACCAAGCTCTGCACCCCCATTTTCGGACATTCCGGATCCAACGGTGCCACCCTGGAGTCTCTACGAGGTCGGGAAGTGGGTCAACCAGAACCTCGAGGACTCTGGTGCATACCTCGATGGGTTTTTGGAGGATAACGTTTGAAGGAAAGGTGGTAGAGACGTGAAACTAAGCTCTGCACCCCCATTTTTGGACATTCCGGATCCAAGGGTGCCACCATCGAGTCTCTACAAGGTTGGGAAGTGGGTCAACTAGAACCTCGAGGACTCTGGTGCATACCTGGACGGGTTTTTGTGGAATAACTTTTGAAGTGAATGTGGTACAGACTTGAAAGCAGGCTCTGCACCCCCATAACTTTGTCTGCACACACACACACACACACACACACACACACACACACCCACAACACACATACACACACACACAAGTGAACACATCAGAATGTTAGGTGGCTGTGATGTCATCAAAGGCAACGTAATGACGTCACAGACACTGTGCTTTGATCTAGCATGGGCTCTGTGATGCCATCAGTGTTAGGTTATAACCCTAGCACCATGTCATTATCATACCTCCACTGGTTTTCGGGGGATAACTTTTGAAGGGATGGTGGTAGAGAATTGAAACCAAGCTCTGCACCCCCATTTTCGGACATTCCGGATCCAACGGTGCCACCCTCGAGTCTCTACGAGGTCGGGAAGTGGGTCAACCAGAACCTCGAGGACTCTGGTGCATACCTCGACAGGTTTCGGGGGATAACTTTTGAAGGGATGGTGGTAGAGACTTGAAACCAAGCTCTGCACCCCAATTTTCGTACATTCCGGATCCAACGGTGCCACCCTGGAGTCTCTACGAGGTCGGGAAGTGGGTCAACCAGAACCTCGAGTACTCTGGTGCATACCTCGACAGGTTTCGGGGGACAACTTTTGAAGGGATGGTGGTAGAGACTTGAAACCAAGCTCTGCACCCCCATTTTCGGACATTCCGGATCCAACGGTGCCACCCTCGCGTCTCTACGAGGTCGGGAAGTGGGTCAACCAGAACCTTGAGGACTCTGGTGCATACCTCGACGGGTTTTTGGAGGATAACGTTTGAAGGAAAGGTGGTAGAGACGTGAAACTAAGCTCTGCACCCCCATTTTTGGACATTCCGGATCCAAGGGTACCACCATCGAGTCTCTACAAGGTTGGGAAGTGGGTCAACTAGAACCTCGAGGACTCTGGTGCATACCTGGACGGGTTTTTGTGGAATAACTTTTGAAGTGAATGTGGTACAGACTTGAAAGCAGGCTCTGCACCCCCATAACTTTGTCTGCACACACGCACACACACCCACACCCACAACACACATACACACACAAGTGAACACATCAGAATGTTAGGTGGCTGTGATGTCATCAAAGGCAACGTGATGACGTCACAGACACTGTGCTTTGATCTAGCATGGGCTCTGTGATGCCATCAGTGTTAGGTTATAACCCTAGCACCATGTCATTATCATACCTCCCCTGGTTTTCGGGGGATAACTTTTGAAGGGATGGTGGTAGAGACTTGAAACCAAGCTCTGCACCCCCATTTTCGGACATTCCGGATCCAACGGTGCCACCCTCGAGTCTCTACGAGGTCGGGAAGTGGGTCAACCAGAACCTCGAGGACTCTGGTGCATACCTCGACAGGTTTCGGGGGATAACTTTTGAAGGGATGGTGGTAGAGACTTGAAACCAAGCTCTGCACCCCCATTTTCGGACATTCCGGATCCAACGGTGCCACCGTCGAGTCTCTACGACGTCGGGAAGTGGGTCAACCAGAACCTCGAGGACTCTGGTGCATACCTCGACAGGTTTCGGGGGATAACTTTTGAAGGGATGGTGGTAGAGACTTGAAACCAAGCTCTGCACCCCCATTTTCGGACATTCCGGATCCAACGGTGCCACCATCGAGTCTCTACGATGTCGGGAAGTGGGTCAACCAGAACCTCAAGGACTCTGGTGCATACCTCGATGGGTTTTTGGAGGATAACGTTTGAAGGAAAGGTGGTAGAGACGTGAAACTAAGCTCTGCACCCCCATTTTTGGACATTCCGGATCCAAGGGTACCACCATCGAGTCTCTACAAGGTTGGGAAGTGGGTCAACTAGAACCTCGAGGACTCTGGTGCATACCTCGATGGGTTTTTGGAGGATAACGTTTGAAGGAAAGGTGGTAGAGACGTGAAACTAAGCTCTGCACCCCCATTTTTGGACATTCCGGATCCAAGGGTACCACCATCGAGTCTCTACAAGGTTGGGAAGTGGGTCAACTAGAACCTCGAGGACTCTGGTGCATACCTGGACGGGTTTTTGTGGAATAACTTTTGAAGTGAATGTGGTACAGACTTGAAAGCAGGCTCTGCACCCCCATAACTTTGTCTGCACACACACACACACACACACACACACACACCCACACCCACAACACACATACACACACACGAAAGTGAACACATCAGAATGTTAGGTGGCTGTGATGTCATCAAAGGCAACGTGATGACGTCACAGACACTGTGCTTTGATCTAGCATGGGCTCTGTGATGCCATCAGTGTTAGGTTATAACCCTAGCACCATGTCATTATCATACCTCCCCTGGTTTTCGGGGGATAACTTTTGAAGGGATGGTGGTAGAGACTTGAAACCAAGCTCTGCACCCCCATTTTCGGACATTCCGGATCCAACGGTGCCACCCTCGAGTCTCTACGAGGTCGGGAAGTGGGTCAACCAGAACCTCGAGGACTCTGGTGCATACCTCGACAGGTTTCGGGGGATAACTTTTGAAGGGATGGTGGTAGAGACTTGAAACCAAGCTCTGCACCCCCATTTTCGGACATTCCGGATCCAACGGTGCCACCGTCGAGTCTCTACGACGTCGGGAAGTGGGTCAACCAGAACCTCGAGGACTCTGGTGCATACCTCGACAGGTTTCGGGGGATAACTTTTGAAGGGATGGTGGTAGAGACTTGAAACCAAGCTCTGCACCCCCATTTTCGGACATTCCGGATCCAACGGTGCCACCATCGAGTCTCTACGACGTCGGGAAGTGGGTCAACCAGAACCTCAAGGACTCTGGTGCATACCTCGATGGGTTTTTGGAGGATAACGTTTGAAGGAAAGGTGGTAGAGACGTGAAACTAAGCTCTGCACCCCCATTTTTGGACATTCCGGATCCAAGGGTACCACCATCGAGTCTCTACAAGGTTGGGAAGTGGGTCAACTAGAACCTCGAGGACTCTGGTGCATACCTCGATGGGTTTTTGGAGGATAACGTTTGAAGGAAAGGTGGTAGAGACGTGAAACTAAGCTCTGCACCCCCATTTTTGGACATTCCGGATCCAAGGGTACCACCATCGAGTCTCTACAAGGTTGGGAAGTGGGTCAACTAGAACCTCGAGGACTCTGGTGCATACCTGGACGGGTTTTTGTGGAATAACTTTTGAAGTGAATGTGGTACAGACTTGAAAGCAGGCTCTGCACCCCCATAACTTTGTCTGCACACACACACACACACACACACACACACACCCACACCCACAACACACATACACACACACACAAGTGAACACATCAGAATGTTAGGTGGCTGTGATGTCATCAAAGGCAACGTGATGACGTCACAGACACTGTGCTTTGATCTAGCATGGGCTCTGTGATGCCATCAGTGTTAGGTTATAACCCTAGCACCATGTCATTATCATACCTCCACTGGTTTTCGGGGGATAACTTTTGAAGGGATGGTGGTAGAGATTTGAAACCAAGCTCTGCACCCCCATTTTCGGACATTCCGGATCCAACGGTGCCACCCTCGAGTCTCTACGAGGTCGGGAAGTGGGTCAACCAGAACCTCGAGGACTCTGGTGCATACCTCGACAGGTTTCGGGGGATAACTTTTGAAGGGATGGTGGTAGAGACTTGAAACCAAGCTTTGCACCCCCATTTCTGGACATTCCGCATCCAACGGTGCCACCCTCGCGTCTCTACGAGGTCGGGAAGTGGGTCAACCAGAACCTTGAGGACTCTGGTGCATACCTCGACGGGTTTTTGGAGGATAACGTTTGAAGGAAAGGTGGTAGAGACGTGAAACTAAGCTCTGCACCCCCATTTTTGGACATTCCGGATCCAAGGGTACCACCATCGAGTCTCTACAAGGTTGGGAAGTGGGTCAACTAGAACCTCGAGGACTCTGGTGCATACCTGGACGGGTTTTTGTGGAATAACTTTTGAAGTGAATGTGGTACAGACTTGAAAGCAGGCTCTGCACCCCCATAACTTTGTCTGCACACACACACACACACACACACACACACACACACCCACACCCACAACACACATACACACACACACAAGTGAACACATCAGAATGTTAGGTGGCTGTGATGTCATCAAAGGCAACGTGATGACGTCACAGACACTGTGCTTTGATCTAGCATGGGCTCTGTGATGCCATCAGTGTTAGGTTATAACCCTAGCACCATGTCATTATCATACCTCCCCTGGTTTTCGGGGGATAACTTTTGAAGGGATGGTGGTAGAGACTTGAAACCAAGCTCTGCACCCCCATTTTCGGACATTCCGGATCCAACGGTGCCACCCTCGAGTCTCTACGAGGTCGGGAAGTGGGTCAACCAGAACCTCGAGGACTCTGGTGCATACCTCGACAGGTTTTGGGGGATAACTTTTGAAGGGATGGTGGTAGAGACTTGAAACCAAGCTCTGCACCCCCATTTTCGGACATTCCGGATCCAACGGTGCCACCCTCGAGTCTCTACGACGTCGGGAAGTGGGTCAACCAGAACCTCGAGGACTCTGGTGCATACCTCGACAGGTTTCGGGGGATAACTTTTGAAGGGATGGTGGTAGAGACTTGAAACCAAGCTCTGCACCCCCATTTTCGGACATTCCGGATCCAACGGTGCCACCATCGAATCTCTACGACGTCGGGAAGTGGGTCAACCAGAACCTCGAGGACTCTGGTGCATACCTCGATGGGTTTTTGGAGGATAACGTTTGAAGGAAAGGTGGTAGAGACGTGAAACTAAGCTCTGCACCCCCATTTTTGGACATTCCGGATCCAAGGGTACCACCATCGAGTCTCTACAAGGTTGGGAAGTGGGTCAACTAGAACCTCGAGGACTCTGGTGCATACCTGGACGGGTTTTTGTGGAATAACTTTTGAAGTGAATGTGGTACAGACTTGAAAGCAGGCTCTGCACCCCCATAACTTTGTCTGCACACACACACACACACACACACACACACACGTACACCCACAACACACATACACACACACACAAGTGAAGACATCAGAATGTTAGGTGGCTGTGATGTCATCAAAGGCAACGTGATGACGTCACAGACACTGTGCTTTGATCTAGCATGGGCTCTGTGATGCCATCAGTGTTAGGTTATAACCCTAGCACCATGTCATTATCATACCTCCACTGGTTTTCGGGGGATAACTTTTGAAGGGATGGTGGTAGAGACTTGAAACCAAGCTCTGCACCCCCATTTTCGGACATTCCGGATCCAACGGTGCCACCCTCGAGTCTCTACGAGGTCGGGAAGTGGGTCAACCAGAACCTCGAGGACTCTGGTGCATACCTCGATGGGTTTTTGGAGGATAACGTTTGAAGGAAAGGTGGTAGAGACGTGAAACTAAGCTCTGCACCCCCATTTTTGGACATTCCGGATCCAAGGGTACCACCATCGAGTCTCTACGAGGTCGGGAAGTGGGTCAACCAGAACCTTGAAGACTCTGGTGCATACCTCGACGGGTTTTTGGAGGATAACGTTTGAAGGAAAGGTGGTAGAGACGTGAAACTAAGCTCTGCACCCCCATTTTTGGACATTCCGGATCCAAGGGTACCACCATCGAGTCTCTACAAGGTTGGGAAGTGGGTCAACTAGAACCTCGAGGACTCTGGTGCATACCTGGACGGGTTTTTGTGGAATAACTTTTGAAGTGAATGTGGTACAGACTTGAAAGCAGGCTCTGCACCCCCATAACTTTGTCTGCACACACACACACACACACACACACACACACACCCACACCCACAACACACATACACACACACACAAGTGAACACATCAGAATGTTAGGTGGCTGTGATGTCATCAAAGGCAACGTGATGACGTCACAGACACTGTGCTTTGATCTAGCATGGGCTCTGTGATGCCATCAGTGTTAGGTTATAACCCTAGCACCATGTCATTATCATACCTCCACTGGCTTTCGGGGGATAACTTTTGAAGGGATGGTGGTAGAGACTTGAAACCAAGCTCTGCACCCCCATTTTCGGACATTCCGGATCCAACGGTGCCACCCTCGAGTCTCTACGACGTCGGGAAGTGGGTCAACCAGAACCTCGAGGACTCTGGTGCATTCCTCGACAAGTTTCGGGGGATAACTTTTGAAGGGATGGTGGTAGAGACTTGAAACCAAGCTCTGCACCCCCATTTTCGGACATTCCGGATCCAACGGTGCCACCCTGGAGTCTCTACGAGGTCGGGAAGTGGGTCAACCAGAACCTCGAGTACTCTGGTGCATACCTCGACAGGTTTCGGGGGATAACTTTTGAAGGGATGGTGGTAGAGACTTGAAACCAAGCTCTGCACCCCCATTTTCGGACATTCCGGATCCAACGGTGCCACCCTCGCGTCTCTACGAGGTCGGGAAATGGGTCAACCAGAACCTTGAAGACTCTGGTGCATACCTCGACGGGTTTTTGGAGGATAACGTTTGAAGGAAAGGTGGTAGAGACGTGAAACTAAGCTCTGCACCCCCATTTTTGGACATTCCGGATCCAAGGGTACCACCATCGAGTCTCTACAAGGTTGGGAAGTGGGTCAACTAGAACCTCGAGGACTCTGGTGCATACCTGGACGGGTTTTTGTGGAATAACTTTTGAAGTGAATGTGGTACAGACTTGAAAGCAGGCTCTGCACCCCCATAACTTTGTCTGCACACACACACACACACACACACACACACACCCACACCCACAACACACATACACACACACACAAGTGAACACATCAGAATGTTAGGTGGCTGTGATGTCATCAAAGGCAACGTGATGACGTCACAGACACTGTGCTTTGATCTAGCATTGGCTCTGTGATGCCATCAGTGTTAGGTTATAACCCTAGCACCATGTCATTATCATACCTCCACTGGTTTTCGGGGGATAACTTTTGAAGGGATGGTGGTAGAGACTTGAAACCAAGCTCTGCACCCCCATTTTCGGACATTCCGGATCCAACGGTGCCACCATCGAGTCTCTACGACGTCGGTAAGTGGGTCAACCAGAACCTCGAGGACTCTGGTGCATACCTCGACAGGTTTCGGGGGCTAACTTTTGAAGGGATGGTGGTAGAGACTTGAAACCAAGCTCTGCACCCCCATTTCTGGACATTCCGGATCCAACGGTGCCACCCTCGCGTCTCTACGAGGTCGGGAAGTGGGTCAACCAGAACCTTGAAGACTCTGGTGCATACCTCGACGGGTTTTTGGAGGATAACGTTTGAAGGAAAGGTGGTAGAGACGTGAAACTAAGCTCTGCACCCCCATTTTTGGACATTCCGGATCCAAGGGTACCACCATCGAGTCTCTACAAGGTTGGGAAGTGGGTCAACTAGAACCTCGAGGACTCTGGTGCATACCTCGACGGGTTTTTGTGGAATAACTTTTGAAGTGAATGTGGTACAGACTTGAAAGCAGGCTCTGCACCCCCATAACTTTGTCTGCACAAACACACATACACACACACACACACACACACACCCACAACACACATACACACACACACAAGTGAACACATCAGAATGTTAGGTGGCTGTGATGTCATCAAAGGCAACGTGATGACGTCACAGACACTGTGCTTTGATCTAGCATGGGCTCTGTGATGCCATCAGTGTTAGGTTATAACCCTAGCACCATGTCATTATCATACCTCCACTGGTTTTCGGGGGATAACTTTTGAAGGGATGGTGGTAGAGACTTGAAACCAAGCTCTGCACCCCCATTTTCGGACATTCCGGATCCAACGGTGCCACCCTCGAGTCTCTACGAGGTCGGGAAGTGGGTCAACCAGAACCTCGAGGACTCTGGTGCATACCTGGACGGGTTTTTGTGGAATAACTTTTGAAGTGAATGTGGTACAGACTTGAAAGCAGGCTCTGCACCCCCATAACTTTGTCTGCACACACACACACACACACACACACACACACACACCCACAACACACATACACACACACACACAAGTGAACACATCAGAATGTTAGGTGGCTGTGATGTCATCAAAGGCAACGTGATGACGTCACAGACACTGTGCTTTGATCTAGCATGGGCTCTGTGATGCCATCAGTGTTAGGTTATAACCCTAGCACCATGTCATTATCATACCTCCACTGGTTTTCGGGGGATAACTTTTGAAGGGATGGTGGTAGAGACTTGAAACTAAGCTCTGCACCCCCATTTTCGGACATTCCGGATCCAACGGTGCCACCCTCGAGTCTCTACGAGGTCGGGAAGTGGGTCAACCAGAACCTCGAGGACTCTGGTGCATACCTCGACAGGTTTCGGGGGATAACTTTTGAAGGGATGGTGGTAGAGACTTGAAACCAAGCTCTGCACCCCCATTTTCGGACATTCCGGATCCCACGGTGCCACCATCGAGTCTCTACGACGTCGGTAAGTGGGTCAACCAGAACCTCGAGGACTCTGGTGCATACCTCGACAGGTTTCGGGGGCTAACTTTTGAAGGGATGGTGGTAGAGACTTGAAACCAAGCTCTGCACCCCCATTTCTGGACATTCCGGATCCAACGGTGCCACCCTCGCGTCTCTACGAGGTCGGGAAGTGGGTCAACCAGAACCTTGAAGACTCTGGTGCATACCTCGACGGGTTTTTGGAGGATAACGTTTGAAGGAAAGGTGGTAGAGACGTGAAACTAAGCTCTGCACCCCCATTTTTCGACATTCCGGATCCAAGGGTACCACCATCGAGTCTCTACAAGGTTGGGAAGTGGGTCAACTAGAACCTCGAGGACTCTGGTGCATACCTCGATGGGTTTTTGGAGGATAACGTTTGAAGGAAAGGTGGTAGAGACGTGAAACTAAGCTCTGCACCCCCATTTTTGGACATTCCGGATCCAAGGGTACCACCATCGAGTCTCTACAAGGTTGGGAAGTGGGTCAACTAGAACCTCGAGGACTCTGGTGCATACCTGGACGGGTTTTTGTGGAATAACTTTTGAAGTGAATGTGGTACAGACTTGAAAGCAGGCTCTGCACCCCCATAACTTTGTCTGCACACACACACACACACACACACACACACACACCCACACCCACAACACACATACACACACACACAAGTGAACACATCAGAATGTTAGGTGGCTGTGATGTCATCAAAGGCAACGTGATGACGTCACAGACACTGTGCTTTGATCTAGCATGGGCTCTGTGATGCCATCAGTGTTAGGTTATAACCCTAGCACCATGTCATTATCATACCTCCACTGGTTTTCGGGGGATAACTTTTGAAGGGATGGTGGTAGAGATTTGAAACCAAGCTCTGCACCCCCATTTTCGGACATTCCGGATCCAACGGTGCCACCCTCGAGTCTCTACGAGGTCGGGAAGTGGGTCAACCAGAACCTCGAGGACTCTGGTGCATACCTCGACAGGTTTCGGGGGATAACTTTTGAAGGGATGGTGGTAGAGACTTGAAACCAAGCTCTGCACCCCCATTTTCGGACATTCCGGATCCAACGGTGCCACCCTGGAGTCTCTACGAGGTCGGGAAGTGGGTCAACCAGAACCTCGAGGACTCTGGTGCATACCTCGATGGGTTTTTGGAGGATAACGTTTGAAGGAAAGGTGGTAGAGACGTGAAACTAAGCTCTGCACCCCCATTTTTGGACATTCCGGATCCAAGGGTGCCACCATCGAGTCTCTACAAGGTTGGGAAGTGGGTCAACTAGAACCTCGAGGACTCTGGTGCATACCTGGACGGGTTTTTGTGGAATAACTTTTGAAGTGAATGTGGTACAGACTTGAAAGCAGGCTCTGCACCCCCATAACTTTGTCTGCACACACACACACACACACACACACACACACACACACCCACAACACACATACACACACACACAAGTGAACACATCAGAATGTTAGGTGGCTGTGATGTCATCAAAGGCAACGTAATGACGTCACAGACACTGTGCTTTGATCTAGCATGGGCTCTGTGATGCCATCAGTGTTAGGTTATAACCCTAGCACCATGTCATTATCATACCTCCACTGGTTTTCGGGGGATAACTTTTGAAGGGATGGTGGTAGAGAATTGAAACCAAGCTCTGCACCCCCATTTTCGGACATTCCGGATCCAACGGTGCCACCCTCGAGTCTCTACGAGGTCGGGAAGTGGGTCAACCAGAACCTCGAGGACTCTGGTGCATACCTCGACAGGTTTCGGGGGATAACTTTTGAAGGGATGGTGGTAGAGACTTGAAACCAAGCTCTGCACCCCAATTTTCGTACATTCCGGATCCAACGGTGCCACCCTGGAGTCTCTACGAGGTCGGGAAGTGGGTCAACCAGAACCTCGAGTACTCTGGTGCATACCTCGACAGGTTTCGGGGGACAACTTTTGAAGGGATGGTGGTAGAGACTTGAAACCAAGCTCTGCACCCCCATTTTCGGACATTCCGGATCCAACGGTGCCACCCTCGCGTCTCTACGAGGTCGGGAAGTGGGTCAACCAGAACCTTGAGGACTCTGGTGCATACCTCGACGGGTTTTTGGAGGATAACGTTTGAAGGAAAGGTGGTAGAGACGTGAAACTAAGCTCTGCACCCCCATTTTTGGACATTCCGGATCCAAGGGTACCACCATCGAGTCTCTACAAGGTTGGGAAGTGGGTCAACTAGAACCTCGAGGACTCTGGTGCATACCTGGACGGGTTTTTGTGGAATAACTTTTGAAGTGAATGTGGTACAGACTTGAAAGCAGGCTCTGCACCCCCATAACTTTGTCTGCACACACGCACACACACCCACACCCACAACACACATACACACACAAGTGAACACATCAGAATGTTAGGTGGCTGTGATGTCATCAAAGGCAACGTGATGACGTCACAGACACTGTGCTTTGATCTAGCATGGGCTCTGTGATGCCATCAGTGTTAGGTTATAACCCTAGCACCATGTCATTATCATACCTCCCCTGGTTTTCGGGGGATAACTTTTGAAGGGATGGTGGTAGAGACTTGAAACCAAGCTCTGCACCCCCATTTTCGGACATTCCGGATCCAACGGTGCCACCCTCGAGTCTCTACGAGGTCGGGAAGTGGGTCAACCAGAACCTCGAGGACTCTGGTGCATACCTCGACAGGTTTCGGGGGATAACTTTTGAAGGGATGGTGGTAGAGACTTGAAACCAAGCTCTGCACCCCCATTTTCGGACATTCCGGATCCAACGGTGCCACCGTCGAGTCTCTACGACGTCGGGAAGTGGGTCAACCAGAACCTCGAGGACTCTGGTGCATACCTCGACAGGTTTCGGGGGATAACTTTTGAAGGGATGGTGGTAGAGACTTGAAACCAAGCTCTGCACCCCCATTTTCGGACATTCCGGATCCAACGGTGCCACCATCGAGTCTCTACGATGTCGGGAAGTGGGTCAACCAGAACCTCAAGGACTCTGGTGCATACCTCGATGGGTTTTTGGAGGATAACGTTTGAAGGAAAGGTGGTAGAGACGTGAAACTAAGCTCTGCACCCCCATTTTTGGACATTCCGGATCCAAGGGTACCACCATCGAGTCTCTACAAGGTTGGGAAGTGGGTCAACTAGAACCTCGAGGACTCTGGTGCATACCTGGACGGGTTTTTGTGGAATAACTTTTGAAGTGAATGTGGTACAGACTTGAAAGCAGGCTCTGCACCCCCATAACTTTGTCTGCACACACACACACACACACACACACACACACCCACACCCACAACACACATACACACACACACAAGTGAACACATCAGAATGTTAGGTGGCTGTGATGTCATCAAAGGCAACGTGATGACGTCACAGACACTGTGCTTTGATCTAGCATGGGCTCTGTGATGCCATCAGTGTTAGGTTATAACCCTAGCACCATGTCATTATCATACCTCCCCTGGTTTTCGGGGGATAACTTTTGAAGGGATGGTGGTAGAGACTTGAAACCAAGCTCTGCACCCCCATTTTCGGACATTCCGGATCCAACGGTGCCACCCTCGAGTCTCTACGAGGTCGGGAAGTGGGTCAACCAGAACCTCGAGGACTCTGGTGCATACCTCGACAGGTTTCGGGGGATAACTTTTGAAGGGATGGTGGTAGAGACTTGAAACCAAGCTCTGCACCCCCATTTTCGGACATTCCGGATCCAACGGTGCCACCGTCGAGTCTCTACGACGTCGGGAAGTGGGTCAACCAGAACCTCGAGGACTCTGGTGCATACCTCGACAGGTTTCGGGGGATAACTTTTGAAGGGATGGTGGTAGAGACTTGAAACCAAGCTCTGCACCCCCATTTTCGGACATTCCGGATCCAACGGTGCCACCATCGAGTCTCTACGACGTCGGGAAGTGGGTCAACCAGAACCTCAAGGACTCTGGTGCATACCTCGATGGGTTTTTGGAGGATAACGTTTGAAGGAAAGGTGGTAGAGACGTGAAACTAAGCTCTGCACCCCCATTTTTGGACATTCCGGATCCAAGGGTACCACCATCGAGTCTCTACAAGGTTGGGAAGTGGGTCAACTAGAACCTCGAGGACTCTGGTGCATACCTGGACGGGTTTTTGTGGAATAACTTTTGAAGTGAATGTGGTACAGACTTGAAAGCAGGCTCTGCACCCCCATAACTTTGTCTGCACACACACACACACACACACACACACACACCCACACCCACAACACACATACACACACACACAAGTGAACACATCAGAATGTTAGGTGGCTGTGATGTCATCAAAGGCAACGTGATGACGTCACAGACACTGTGCTTTGATCTAGCATGGGCTCTGTGATGCCATCAGTGTTAGGTTATAACCCTAGCACCATGTCATTATCATACCTCCACTGGTTTTCGGGGGATAACTTTTGAAGGGATGGTGGTAGAGATTTGAAACCAAGCTCTGCACCCCCATTTTCGGACATTCCGGATCCAACGGTGCCACCCTCGAGTCTCTACGAGGTCGGGAAGTGGGTCAACCAGAACCTCGAGGACTCTGGTGCATACCTCGACAGGTTTCGGGGGATAACTTTTGAAGGGATGGTGGTAGAGACTTGAAACCAAGCTTTGCACCCCCATTTCTGGACATTCCGCATCCAACGGTGCCACCCTCGCGTCTCTACGAGGTCGGGAAGTGGGTCAACCAGAACCTTGAGGACTCTGGTGCATACCTCGACGGGTTTTTGGAGGATAACGTTTGAAGGAAAGGTGGTAGAGACGTGAAACTAAGCTCTGCACCCCCATTTTTGGACATTCCGGATCCAAGGGTACCACCATCGAGTCTCTACAAGGTTGGGAAGTGGGTCAACTAGAACCTCGAGGACTCTGGTGCATACCTGGACGGGTTTTTGTGGAATAACTTTTGAAGTGAATGTGGTACAGACTTGAAAGCAGGCTCTGCACCCCCATAACTTTGTCTGCACACACACACACACACACACACACACACACACACCCACACCCACAACACACATACACACACACACAAGTGAACACATCAGAATGTTAGGTGGCTGTGATGTCATCAAAGGCAACGTGATGACGTCACAGACACTGTGCTTTGATCTAGCATGGGCTCTGTGATGCCATCAGTGTTAGGTTATAACCCTAGCACCATGTCATTATCATACCTCCCCTGGTTTTCGGGGGATAACTTTTGAAGGGATGGTGGTAGAGACTTGAAACCAAGCTCTGCACCCCCATTTTCGGACATTCCGGATCCAACGGTGCCACCCTCGAGTCTCTACGAGGTCGGGAAGTGGGTCAACCAGAACCTCGAGGACTCTGGTGCATACCTCGACAGGTTTTGGGGGATAACTTTTGAAGGGATGGTGGTAGAGACTTGAAACCAAGCTCTGCACCCCCATTTTCGGACATTCCGGATCCAACGGTGCCACCCTCGAGTCTCTACGACGTCGGGAAGTGGGTCAACCAGAACCTCGAGGACTCTGGTGCATACCTCGACAGGTTTCGGGGGATAACTTTTGAAGGGATGGTGGTAGAGACTTGAAACCAAGCTCTGCACCCCCATTTTCGGACATTCCGGATCCAACGGTGCCACCATCGAATCTCTACGACGTCGGGAAGTGGGTCAACCAGAACCTCGAGGACTCTGGTGCATACCTCGATGGGTTTTTGGAGGATAACGTTTGAAGGAAAGGTGGTAGAGACGTGAAACTAAGCTCTGCACCCCCATTTTTGGACATTCCGGATCCAAGGGTACCACCATCGAGTCTCTACAAGGTTGGGAAGTGGGTCAACTAGAACCTCGAGGACTCTGGTGCATACCTGGACGGGTTTTTGTGGAATAACTTTTGAAGTGAATGTGGTACAGACTTGAAAGCAGGCTCTGCACCCCCATAACTTTGTCTGCACACACACACACACACACACACACACACACGTACACCCACAACACACATACACACACACACAAGTGAAGACATCAGAATGTTAGGTGGCTGTGATGTCATCAAAGGCAACGTGATGACGTCACAGACACTGTGCTTTGATCTAGCATGGGCTCTGTGATGCCATCAGTGTTAGGTTATAACCCTAGCACCATGTCATTATCATACCTCCACTGGTTTTCGGGGGATAACTTTTGAAGGGATGGTGGTAGAGACTTGAAACCAAGCTCTGCACCCCCATTTTCGGACATTCCGGATCCAACGGTGCCACCCTCGAGTCTCTACGAGGTCGGGAAGTGGGTCAACCAGAACCTCGAGGACTCTGGTGCATACCTCGATGGGTTTTTGGAGGATAACGTTTGAAGGAAAGGTGGTAGAGACGTGAAACTAAGCTCTGCACCCCCATTTTTGGACATTCCGGATCCAAGGGTACCACCATCGAGTCTCTACGAGGTCGGGAAGTGGGTCAACCAGAACCTTGAAGACTCTGGTGCATACCTCGACGGGTTTTTGGAGGATAACGTTTGAAGGAAAGGTGGTAGAGACGTGAAACTAAGCTCTGCACCCCCATTTTTGGACATTCCGGATCCAAGGGTACCACCATCGAGTCTCTACAAGGTTGGGAAGTGGGTCAACTAGAACCTCGAGGACTCTGGTGCATACCTGGACGGGTTTTTGTGGAATAACTTTTGAAGTGAATGTGGTACAGACTTGAAAGCAGGCTCTGCACCCCCATAACTTTGTCTGCACACACACACACACACACACACACACACACACCCACACCCACAACACACATACACACACACACAAGTGAACACATCAGAATGTTAGGTGGCTGTGATGTCATCAAAGGCAACGTGATGACGTCACAGACACTGTGCTTTGATCTAGCATGGGCTCTGTGATGCCATCAGTGTTAGGTTATAACCCTAGCACCATGTCATTATCATACCTCCACTGGCTTTCGGGGGATAACTTTTGAAGGGATGGTGGTAGAGACTTGAAACCAAGCTCTGCACCCCCATTTTCGGACATTCCGGATCCAACGGTGCCACCCTCGAGTCTCTACGACGTCGGGAAGTGGGTCAACCAGAACCTCGAGGACTCTGGTGCATTCCTCGACAAGTTTCGGGGGATAACTTTTGAAGGGATGGTGGTAGAGACTTGAAACCAAGCTCTGCACCCCCATTTTCGGACATTCCGGATCCAACGGTGCCACCCTGGAGTCTCTACGAGGTCGGGAAGTGGGTCAACCAGAACCTCGAGTACTCTGGTGCATACCTCGACAGGTTTCGGGGGATAACTTTTGAAGGGATGGTGGTAGAGACTTGAAACCAAGCTCTGCACCCCCATTTTCGGACATTCCGGATCCAACGGTGCCACCCTCGCGTCTCTACGAGGTCGGGAAATGGGTCAACCAGAACCTTGAAGACTCTGGTGCATACCTCGACGGGTTTTTGGAGGATAACGTTTGAAGGAAAGGTGGTAGAGACGTGAAACTAAGCTCTGCACCCCCATTTTTGGACATTCCGGATCCAAGGGTACCACCATCGAGTCTCTACAAGGTTGGGAAGTGGGTCAACTAGAACCTCGAGGACTCTGGTGCATACCTGGACGGGTTTTTGTGGAATAACTTTTGAAGTGAATGTGGTACAGACTTGAAAGCAGGCTCTGCACCCCCATAACTTTGTCTGCACACACACACACACACACACACACACACACCCACACCCACAACACACATACACACACACACAAGTGAACACATCAGAATGTTAGGTGGCTGTGATGTCATCAAAGGCAACGTGATGACGTCACAGACACTGTGCTTTGATCTAGCATTGGCTCTGTGATGCCATCAGTGTTAGGTTATAACCCTAGCACCATGTCATTATCATACCTCCACTGGTTTTCGGGGGATAACTTTTGAAGGGATGGTGGTAGAGACTTGAAACCAAGCTCTGCACCCCCATTTTCGGACATTCCGGATCCAACGGTGCCACCATCGAGTCTCTACGACGTCGGTAAGTGGGTCAACCAGAACCTCGAGGACTCTGGTGCATACCTCGACAGGTTTCGGGGGCTAACTTTTGAAGGGATGGTGGTAGAGACTTGAAACCAAGCTCTGCACCCCCATTTCTGGACATTCCGGATCCAACGGTGCCACCCTCGCGTCTCTACGAGGTCGGGAAGTGGGTCAACCAGAACCTTGAAGACTCTGGTGCATACCTCGACGGGTTTTTGGAGGATAACGTTTGAAGGAAAGGTGGTAGAGACGTGAAACTAAGCTCTGCACCCCCATTTTTGGACATTCCGGATCCAAGGGTACCACCATCGAGTCTCTACAAGGTTGGGAAGTGGGTCAACTAGAACCTCGAGGACTCTGGTGCATACCTCGACGGGTTTTTGTGGAATAACTTTTGAAGTGAATGTGGTACAGACTTGAAAGCAGGCTCTGCACCCCCATAACTTTGTCTGCACAAACACACATACACACACACACACACACACACACCCACAACACACATACACACACACACAAGTGAACACATCAGAATGTTAGGTGGCTGTGATGTCATCAAAGGCAACGTGATGACGTCACAGACACTGTGCTTTGATCTAGCATGGGCTCTGTGATGCCATCAGTGTTAGGTTATAACCCTAGCACCATGTCATTATCATACCTCCACTGGTTTTCGGGGGATAACTTTTGAAGGGATGGTGGTAGAGACTTGAAACCA
>NC_139333.1:34731515-34754015 GCF_056507025.1 Lutjanus erythropterus | reverse complement strand
GGAAAGGTGGTAGAGACGTGAAACTAAGCTCTGCACCCCCATTTTTGGACATTCCGGATCCAAGGGTACCACCATCGAGTCTCTACAAGGTTGGGAAGTGGGTCAACTAGAACCTCGAGGACTCTGGTGCATACCTGGACGGGTTTTTGTGGAATAACTTTTGAAGTGAATGTGGTACAGACTTGAAAGCAGGCTCTGCACCCCCATAACTTTGTCTGCACACACACACACACACACACACACACACACACCCACACCCACAACACACATACACACACACACAAGTGAACACATCAGAATGTTAGGTGGCTGTGATGTCATCAAAGGCAACGTGATGACGTCACAGACACTGTGCTTTGATCTAGCATGGGCTCTGTGATGCCATCAGTGTTAGGTTATAACCCTAGCACCATGTCATTATCATACCTCCACTGGTTTTCGGGGGATAACTTTTGAAGGGATGGTGGTAGAGACTTGAAATCAAGCTCTGCACCCCCATTTTCGGACATTCCGGATCCAACGGTGCCACCCTCGAGTCTCTACGACGTCGGGAAGTGGGTCAACCAGAACCTCGAGGACTCTGGTGCATACCTCGATGGGTTTTTGGAGGATAACGTTTGAAGGAAAGGTGGTAGAGACGTGAAACTAAGCTCTGCACCCCCATTTTTGGACATTCCGGATCCAAGGGTACCACCATCGAGTCTCTACAACGTTGGGAAGTGGGTCAACTAGAACCTCGAGGACTCTGGTGCATACCTGGACGGGTTTTTGTGGAATAACTTTTGAAGTGAATGTGGTACAGACTTGAAAGCAGGCTCTGCACCCCCATAACTTTGTCTGCACACACACACACTCACACACACACACACCCACACCCACAACACACATACACACACACACAAGTGAACACATCAGAATGTTAGGTGGCTGTGATGTCATCAAAGGCAACGTGATGACGTCACAGACACTGTGCTTTGATCTAGCATGGGCTCTGTGATGCCATCAGTGTTAGGTTATAACCCTAGCACCATGTCATTATCATACCTCCACTGGTTTTCGGGGGATAACTTTTGAAGGGATGGTGGTAGAGACTTGAAACCAAGCTCTACACCCCCATTTTCGGACATTCCGGATCCAACGGTGCCACCCTCGAGTCTCTACGAGGTCGGGAAGTGGGTCAACCAGAACCTCGAGGACTCTGGTGCATACCTCGACAGGTTTCGGGGGATAACTTTTGAAGGGATGGTGGTAGAGACTTGAAACCAAGCTCTGCACCCCCATTTTCGGACATTCCGGATCCAACGGTGCCACCCTGGAGTCTCTCCGAGGTCGGGAAGTGGGTCAACCAGAACCTCGAGGACTCTGGTGCATACCTCGATGGGTTTTTGGAGGATAACGTTTGAAGGAAAGGTGGTAGAGACGTGAAACTAAGCTCTGCACCCCCATTTTTGGACATTCCGGATCCAAGGGTACCACCATCGAGTCTCTACGAGGTCGGGAAGTGGGTCAACCAGAACCTTGAAGACTCTGGTGCATACCTCGACGGGTTTTTGGAGGATAACGTTTGAAGGAAAGGTGGTAGAGACGTGAAACTAAGCTCTGCACCCCCATTTTTGGACATTCCGGATCCAAGGGTACCACCATCGAGTCTCTACAAGGTTGGGAAGTGGGTCAACTAGAACCTCGAGGACTCTGGTGCATACCTGGACGGGTTTTTGTGGAATAACTTTTGAAGTGAATGTGGTACAGACTTGAAAGCAGGCTCTGCACCCCCATAACTTTGTCTGCACACACACACACACACACACACACACACACACCCACACCCACAACACACATACACACACACACAAGTGAACACATCAGAATGTTAGGTGGCTGTGATGTCATCAAAGGCAACGTGATGACGTCACAGACACTGTGCTTTGATCTAGCATGGGCTCTGTGATGCCATCAGTGTTAGGTTATAACCCTAGCACCATGTCATTATCATACCTCCACTGGCTTTCGGGGGATAACTTTTGAAGGGATGGTGGTAGAGACTTGAAACCAAGCTCTGCACCCCCATTTTCGGACATTCCGGATCCAACGGTGCCACCCTCGAGTCTCTACGACGTCGGGAAGTGGGTCAACCAGAACCTCGAGGACTCTGGTGCATACCTCGACAAGTTTCGGGGGATAACTTTTGAAGGGATGGTGGTAGAGACTTGAAACCAAGCTCTGCACCCCCATTTTCGGACATTCCGGATCCAACGGTGCCACCCTCGAGTCTCTACGAGGTCGGGAAGTGGGTCAACCAGAACCTCGAGGACTCTGGTGCATACCTCGACAGGTTTCGGGGGATAACTTTTGAAGGGATGGTGGTAGAGACTTGAAACCAAGCTCTGCACCCCCATTTTCGGACATTCCGGATCCAACGGTGCCACCCTCGCGTCTCTACGAGGTCGGGAAATGGGTCAACCAGAACCTTGAAGACTCTGGTGCATACCTCGACGGGTTTTTGGAGGATAACGTTTGAAGGAAAGGTGGTAGAGACGTGAAACTAAGCTCTGCACCCCCATTTTTGGACATTCCGGATCCAAGGGTACCACCATCGAGTCTCTACAAGGTTGGGAAGTGGGTCAACTAGAACCTCGAGGACTCTGGTGCATACCTCGACGGGTTTTTGTGGAATAACTTTTGAAGTGAATGTGGTACAGACTTGAAAGCAGGCTCTGCACCCCCATAACTTTGTCTGCACACACACACACACACACACACACACACACCCACACCCACAACACACATACACACACACACAAGTGAACACATCAGAATGTTAGGTGGCTGTGATGTCATCAAAGGCAACGTGATGACGTCACAGACACTGTGCTTTGATCTAGCATGGGCTCTGTGATGCCATCAGTGTTAGGTTATAACCCTAGCACCATGTCATTATCATACCTCCACTGGTTTTCGGGGGATAACTTTTGAAGGGATGGTGGTAGAGACTTGAAACCAAGCTCTGCACCCCCATTTTCGGACATTCCGGATCCAACGGTGCCACCCTCGAGTCTCTACGAGGTCGGGAAGTGGGTCAACCAGAACCTCGAGGACTCTGGTGCATACCTCGACAGGTTTCGGGGGATAACTTTTGAAGGGATGGTGGTAGAGACTTGAAACCAAGCTCTGCACCCCCATTTTCGGACATTCCGGATCCAACGGTGCCACCCTCGCGTCTCTACGAGGTCGGGAAATGGGTCAACCAGAACCTTGAAGACTCTGGTGCATACCTCGACGGGTTTTTGGAGGATAACGTTTGAAGGAAAGGTGGTAGAGACGTGAAACTAAGCTCTGCACCCCCATTTTTGGACATTCCGGATCCAAGGGTACCACCATCGAGTCTCTACAAGGTTGGGAAGTGGGTCAACTAGAACCTCGAGGACTCTGGTGCATACCTCGACGGGTTTTTGTGGAATAACTTTTGAAGTGAATGTGGTACAGACTTGAAAGCAGGCTCTGCACCCCCATAACTTTGTCTGCACACACACACACACACACACACACACACACCCACACCCACAACACACATACACACACACACAAGTGAACACATCAGAATGTTAGGTGGCTGTGATGTCATCAAAGGCAACGTGATGACGTCACAGACACTGTGCTTTGATCTAGCATGGGCTCTGTGATGCCATCAGTGTTAGGTTATAACCCTAGCACCATGTCATTATCATACCTCCACTGGTTTTCGGGGGATAACTTTTGAAGGGATGGTGGTAGAGACTTGAAACCAAGCTCTGCACCCCCATTTTCGGACATTCCGGATCCAACGGTGCCACCCTCGAGTCTCTACGAGGTCGGGAAGTGGGTCAACCAGAACCTCGAGGACTCTGGTGCATACCTCGACAGGTTTCGGGGGATAACTTTTGAAGGGATGGTGGTAGAGACTTGAAACCAAGCTCTGCACCCCCATTTTCAGACATTGCGGATCCAACGGTGCCACCCTGGAGTCTCTACGAGGTCGGGAAGTGGGTCAACCAGAACCTCGAGGACTCTGATGCATACCTCGATGGGTTTTTGGAGGATAACGTTTGAAGGAAAGGTGTTAGAGACGTGAAACTTAGCTCTGCACCCCCATTTTTGGACATTCCGGATCCAAGGGTACCACCATCGAGTCTCTACGAGGTCGGGAAGTGGGTCAACCAGAACCTCGAGGACTCTGGTGCATACCTCGACAGGTTTCGGGGGATAACTTTTGAAGGGATGGTGGTAGAGACTTGAAACCAAGCTCTGCACCCCCATTTTCAGACATTGCGGATCCAACGGTGCCACCCTGGAGTCTCTACGAGGTCGGGAAGTGGGTCAACCAGAACCTCGAGGACTCTGATGCATACCTCGATGGGTTTTTGGAGGATAACGTTTGAAGGAAAGGTGTTAGAGACGTGAAACTTAGCTCTGCACCCCCATTTTTGGACATTCCGGATCCAAGGGTACCACCATCGAGTCTCTACGAGGTCGGGAAGTGGGTCAACCAGAACCTCGAGGACTCTGATGCATACCTCGATGGGTTTTTGGAGGATAACGTTTGAAGGAAAGGTGTTAGAGACGTGAAACTTAGCTCTGCACCCCCATTTTCGGACATTCCGGATCCAACGGTGCCACCCTCGAGTCTCTACGACGTCGGGAAGTGGGTCAACCAGAACCTCGAGGACTCTGGTGCATACCTCGACAAGTTTCGGGGGATAACTTTTGAAGGGATGGTGGTAGAGACTTGAAACCAAGCTCTGCACCCCCATTTTCGGACATTCCGGATCCAACGGTGCCACCCTGGAGTCTCTACGAGGTCGGGAAGTGGGTCAACCAGAACCTCGAGTACTCTGGTGCATACCTCGACAGGTTTCGGGGGATAACTTTTGAATGGATGGTGGTAGAGACTTGAAACCAAGCTCTGCACCCCCATTTTCGGACATTCCGGATCCAACGGTGCCACCCTCGCGTCTCTACGAGGTCGGGAAGTGGGTCAACCAGAACCTTGAAGACTCTGGTGCATACCTCGACGGGTTTTTGGAGGATAACGTTTGAAGGAAAGGTGGTAGAGACGTGAAACTAAGCTCTGCACCCCCATTTTTGGACATTCCGGATCCAAGGGTACCACCATCGAGTCTCTACAAGGTTGGGAAGTGGGTCAACTAGAACCTCGAGGACTCTGGTGCATACCTCGATGGGTTTTTGGAGGATAACGTTTGAAGGAAAGGTGGTAGAGACGTGAAACTAAGCTCTGCACCCCCATTTTTGGACATTCCGGATCCAAGGGTACCACCATCGAGTCTCTACAAGGTTGGGAAGTGGGTCAACTAGAACCTCGAGGACTCTGGTGCATACCTGGACGGGTTTTTGTGGAATAACTTTTGAAGTGAATGTGGTACAGACTTGAAAGCAGGCTCTGCACCCCCATAACTTTGTCTGCACACACACACACACACACACACACACACACACACCCACACCCACAACACACATACACACACACACAAGTGAACACATCAGAATGTTAGGTGGCTGTGATGTCATCAAAGGCAACGTGATGACGTCACAGACACTGTGCTTTGATCTAGCATGGGCTCTGTGATGCCATCAGTGTTAGGTTATAACCCTAGCACCATGTCATTATCATACCTCCCCTGGTTTTCGGGGGATAACTTTTGAAGGGATGGTGGTAGAGACTTGAAACCAAGCTCTGCACCCCCATTTTCGGACATTCCGGATCCAACGGTGCCACCCTCGAGTCTCTACGAGGTCGGGAAGTGGGTCAACCAGAACCTCGAGGACTCTGGTGCATACCTCGACAGGTTTTGGGGGATAACTTTTGAAGGGATGGTGGTAGAGACTTGAAACCAAGCTCTGCACCCCCATTTTCGGACATTCCGGATCCAACGGTGCCACCCTCGAGTCTCTACGAGGTCGGGAAGTGGGTCAACCAGAACCTTGAAGACTCTGGTGCATACCTCGACGGGTTTTTGGAGGATAACGTTTGAAGGAAAGGTGGTAGAAACGTGAAACTAAGCTCTGCACCCCCATTTTTGGACATTCCGGATCCAAGGGTACCACCATCGAGTCTCTACAAGGTTGGGAAGTGGGTCAACTAGAACCTCGAGGACTC
Organism: Lutjanus erythropterus; assembly: GCF_056507025.1. Lineage (NCBI taxonomy): Eukaryota > Metazoa > Chordata > Actinopteri > Lutjaniformes > Lutjanidae > Lutjanus > Lutjanus erythropterus. The sequence goes on along the minus strand of NC_139333.1, from coordinate 34,747,864 downwards.
TGGTGCATACCTGGACGGGTTTTTGTGGAATAACTTTTGAAGTGAATGTGGTACAGACTTGAAAGCAGGCTCTGCACCCCCATAACTTTGTCTGCACACACACACACACACACACACACACACCCACACCCACAACACACATACACACACACACAAGTGAACACATCAGAATGTTAGGTGGCTGTGATGTCATCAAAGGCAACGTGATGACGTCACAGACACTGTGCTTTGATCTAGCATGGGCTCTGTGATGCCATCAGTGTTAGGTTATAACCCTAGCACCATGTCATTATCATACCTCCACTGGTTTTCGGGGGATAACTTTTGAAGGGATGGTGGTAGAGACTTGAAACCAAGCTCTGCACCCCCATTTTCGGACATTCCGGATCCAACGGTGCCACCCTCGAGTCTCTACGAGGTCGGGAAGTGGGTCAACCAGAACCTCGAGGACTCTGGTGCATACCTCGACAGGTTTTGGGGGATAACTTTTGAAGGGATGGTGGTAGAGACTTGAAACCAAGCTCTGCACCCCCATTTTCGGACATTCCGGATACAACGGTGCCACCATCGAGTCTCTACGACGTCGGGAAGTGGGTCAACCAGAACCTCAAGGACTCTGGTGCATACCTCGATGGGTTTTTGGAGGATAACGTTTGAAGGAAAGGTGGTAGAGACGTGAAACTAAGCTCTGCACCCCCATTTTTGGACATTCCGGATCCAAGGGTACCACCATCGAGTCTCTACAAGGTTGGGAAGTGGGTCAACTAGAACCTCGAGGACTCTGGTGCATACCTGGACGGGTTTTTGTGGAATAACTTTTGAAGTGAATGTGGTACAGACTTGAAAGCAGGCTCTGCACCCCCATAACTTTGTCTGCACACACACACACACACACACACACACACACCCACACCCACAACACACATACACACACACACAAGTGAACACATCAGAATGTTAGGTGGCTGTGATGTCATCAAAGGCAACGTGATGACGTCACAGACACTGTGCTTTGATCTAGCATGGGCTCTGTGATGCCATCAGTGTTAGGTTATAACCCTAGCACCATGTCATTATCATACCTCCACTGGTTTTCGGGGGATAACTTTTGAAGGGATGGTGGTAGAGATTTGAAACCAAGCTCTGCACCCCCATTTTCGGACATTCCGGATCCAACGGTGCCACCCTCGAGTCTCTACGAGGTCGGGAAGTGGGTCAACCAGAACCTCGAGGACTCTGGTGCATACCTCGACAGGTTTCGGGGGATAACTTTTGAAGGGATGGTGGTAGAGACTTGAAACCAAGCTTTGCACCCCCATTTCTGGACATTCCGCATCCAACGGTGCCACCCTCGCGTCTCTACGAGGTCGGGAAGTGGGTCAACCAGAACCTTGAGGACTCTGGTGCATACCTCGACGGGTTTTTGGAGGATAACGTTTGAAGGAAAGGTGGTAGAGACGTGAAACTAAGCTCTGCACCCCCATTTTTGGACATTCCGGATCCAAGGGTACCACCATCGAGTCTCTACAAGGTTGGGAAGTGGGTCAACTAGAACCTCGAGGACTCTGGTGCATACCTGGACGGGTTTTTGTGGAATAACTTTTGAAGTGAATGTGGTACAGACTTGAAAGCAGGCTCTGCACCCCCATAACTTTGTCTGCACACACACACACACACACACACACACACACACACCCACACCCACAACACACATACACACACACACAAGTGAACACATCAGAATGTTAGGTGGCTGTGATGTCATCAAAGGCAACGTGATGACGTCACAGACACTGTGCTTTGATCTAGCATGGGCTCTGTGATGCCATCAGTGTTAGGTTATAACCCTAGCACCATGTCATTATCATACCTCCACTGGTTTTCGGGGGATAACTTTTGAAGGGATGGTGGTAGAGACTTGAAACCAAGCTCTGCACCCCCATTTTCGGACATTCCGGATCCAACGGTGCCACCCTCGAGTCTCTACGAGGTCGGGAAGTGTGTCAACCAGAACCTCGAGGACTCTGGTGCATACCTCGACAGGTTTCGGGGGATAACTTTTGAAGGGATGGTGGTAGAGACTTGAAACCAAGCTCTGCACCCCCATTTTCGGACATTCCGGATACAACGGTGCCACCATCGAGTCTCTACGACGTCGGGAAGTGGGTCAACCAGAACCTCAAGGACTCTGGTGCATACCTCGATGGGTTTTTGGAGGATAACGTTTGAAGGAAAGGTGGTAGAGACGTGAAACTAAGCTCTGCACCCCCATTTTTGGACATTCCGGATCCAAGGGTACCACCATCGAGTCTCTACAAGGTTGGGAAGTGGGTCAACTAGAACCTCGAGGACTCTGGTGCATACCTCGATGGGTTTTTGGAGGATAACGTTTGAAGGAAAGGTGGTAGAGACGTGAAACTAAGCTCTGCACCCCCATTTTTGGACATTCCGGATCCAAGGGTACCACCATCGAGTCTCTACAAGGTTGGGAAGTGGGTCAACTAGAACCTCGAGGACTCTGGTGCATACCTGGACGGGTTTTTGTGGAATAACTTTTGAAGTGAATGTGGTACAGACTTGAAAGCAGGCTCTGCACCCCCATAACTTTGTCTGCACACACACACACACACACACACACACACACACACCCACACCCACAACACACATACACACAGACACAAGTGAACACATCAGAATGTTAGGTGGCTGTGATGTCATCAAAGGCAACGTGATGACGTCACAGACACTGTGCTTTGATCTAGCATGGGCTCTGTGATGCCATCAGTGTTAGGTTATAACCCTAGCACCATGTCATTATCATACCTCCACTGGTTTTCGGGGGATAACTTTTGAAGGGATGGTGGTAGAGATTTGAAACCAAGCTCTGCACCCCCATTTTCGGACATTCCGGATCCAACGGTGCCACCCTCGAGTCTCTACGAGGTCGGGAAGTGGGTCAACCAGAACCTCGAGGACTCTGGTGCATACCTCGACAGGTGTCGGGGGATAACTTTTGAAGGGATGGTGGTAGAGACTTGAAACCAAGCTTTGCACCCCCATTTTCGGACATTCCGGATACAACGGTGCCACCATCGAGTCTCTACGACGTCGGGAAGTGGGTCAACTAGAACCTCGAGGACTCTGGTGCATACCTGGACGGGTTTTTGTGGAATAACTTTTGAAGTGAATGTGGTACAGACTTGAAAGCAGGCTCTGCACCCCCATAACTTTGTCTGCACACACACACACACACACACACACACACACCCACACCCACAACACACATACACACACACACAAGTGAACACATCAGAATGTTAGGTGGCTGTGATGTCATCAAAGGCAACGTGATGACGTCACAGACACTGTGCTTTGATCTAGCATGGGCTCTGTGATGCCATCAGTGTTAGGTTATAACCCTAGCACCATGTCATTATCATACCTCCACTGGTTTTCGGGGGATAACTTTTGAAGGGATGGTGGTAGAGACTTGAAACCAAGCTCTGCACCCCCATTTTCGGACATTCCGGATCCAACGGTGCCACCCTCGAGTCTCTACGAGGTCGGGAAGTGGGTCAACCAGAACCTTGAAGACTCTGGTGCATACCTCGACGGGTTTTTGGAGGATAACGTTTGAAGGAAAGGTGGTAGAGACGTGAAACTAAGCTCTGCACCCCCATTTTCGGACATTCCGGATACAACGGTGCCACCATCGAGTCTCTACGACGTCGGGAAGTGGGTCAACCAGAACCTCAAGGACTCTGGTGCATACCTCGATGGGTTTTTGGAGGATAACGTTTGAAGGAAAGGTGGTAGAGACGTGAAACTAAGCTCTGCACCCCCATAACTTTGTCTGCACACACACACACACACACACACACACACCCACACCCACAACACACATACACACACACACAAGTGAACACATCAGAATGTTAGGTGGCTGTGATGTCATCAAAGGCAACGTGATGACGTCACAGACACTGTGCTTTGATCTAGCATGGGCTCTGTGATGCCATCAGTGTTAGGTTATAACCCTAGCACCATGTCATTATCATACCTCCCCTGGTTTTCGGGGGATAACTTTTGAAGGGATGGTGGTAGAGACTTGAAACCAAGCTCTGCACCCCCATTTTCGGACATTCCGGATCCAACGGTGCCACCCTCGAGTCTCTACGAGGTCGGGAAGTGGGTCAACCAGAACCTCGAGGACTCTGGTGCATACCTCGACAGGTTTCGGGGGATAACTTTTGAAGGGATGGTGGTAGAGACTTGAAGCCAAGCTTTGCACCCCCATTCCTGGACATTCCGGATCCAACGGTGCCACCCTCGCGTCTCTACGAGGTCGGGAAGTGGGTCAACCAGAACCTTGAGGACTCTGGTGCATACCTCGACGGGTTTTTGGAGGATAACGTTTGAAGGAAAGGTGGTAGAGACGTGAAACTAAGCTCTGCACCCCCATTTTTGGACATTCCGGATCCAAGGGTACCACCATCGAGTCTCTACAAGGTTGGGAAGTGGGTCAACTAGAACCTCGAGGACTCTGGTGCATACCTGGACGGGTTTTTGTGGAATAACTTTTGAAGTGAATGTGGTACAGACTTGAAAGCAGGCTCTGCACCCCCATAACTTTGTCTGCACACACACACACACACACACACACACACACACCCACACCCACAACACACATACACACACACACAAGTGAACACATCAGAATGTTAGGTGGCTGTGATGTCATCAAAGGCAACGTGATGACGTCACAGACACTGTGCTTTGATCTAGCATGGGCTCTGTGATGCCATCAGTGTTAGGTTATAACCCTAGCACCATGTCATTATCATACCTCCACTGGTTTTCGGGGGATAACTTTTGAAGGGATGGTGGTAGAGACTTGAAACCAAGCTCTGCACCCCCATTTTCGGACATTCCGGATCCAACGGTGCCACCCTCGAGTCTCTACGAGGTCGGGAAGTGGGTCAACCAGAACCTCGAGGACTCTGGTGCATACCTCGACAGGTTTCGGGGGATAACTTTTGAAGGGATGGTGGTAGAGACTTGAAACCAAGCTCTGCACCCCCATTTTCGGACATTCCGGATACAACGGTGCCACCATCGAGTCTCTACGACGTCGGGAAGTGGGTCAACCAGAACCTCAAGGACTCTGGTGCATACCTCGATGGGTTTTTGGAGGATAACGTTTGAAGGAAAGGTGGTAGAGACGTGAAACTAAGCTCTGCACCCCCATTTTTGGACATTCCGGATCCAAGGGTACCACCATCGAGTCTCTACAAGGTTGGGAAGTGGGTCAACTAGAACCTCGAGGACTCTGGTGCATACCTCGATGGGTTTTTGGAGGATAACGTTTGAAGGAAAGGTGGTAGAGACGTGAAACTAAGCTCTGCACCCCCATTTTTGGACATTCCGGATCCAAGGGTACCACCATCGAGTCTCTACAAGGTTGGGAAGTGGGTCAACTAGAACCTCGAGGACTCTGGTGCATACCTGGACGGGTTTTTGTGGAATAACTTTTGAAGTGAATGTGGTACAGACTTGAAAGCAGGCTCTGCACCCCCATAACTTTGTCTGCACACACACACACACACACACACACACACACACCCACAACACACATACACACACACACAAGTGAACACATCAGAATGTTAGGTGGCTGTGATGTCATCAAAGGCAACGTGATGACGTCACAGACACTGTGCTTTGATCTAGCATGGGCTCTGTGATGCCATCAGTGTTAGGTTATAACCCTAGCACCATGTCATTATCATACCTCCACTGGTTTTCGGGGGATAACTTTTGAAGGGATGGTGGTAGAGATTTGAAACCAAGCTCTGCACCCCCATTTTCGGACATTCCGGATCCAACGGTGCCACCCTCGAGTCTCTACGAGGTCGGGAAGTGGGTCAACCAGAACCTCGAGGACTCTGGTGCATACCTCGACAGGTTTCGGGGGATAACTTTTGAAGGGATGGTGGTAGAGACTTGAAACCAAGCTTTGCACCCCCATTTCTGGACATTCCGCATCCAACGGTGCCACCCTCGCGTCTCTACGAGGTCGGGAAGTGGGTCAACCAGAACCTTGAGGACTCTGGTGCATACCTCGACGGGTTTTTGGAGGATAACGTTTGAAGGAAAGGTGGTAGAGACGTGAAACTAAGCTCTGCACCCCCATTTTTGGACATTCCGGATCCAACGGTGCCACCCTCGAGTCTCTACGAGGTCGGGAAGTGGGTCAACCAGAACCTCGAGGACTCTGGTGCATACCTCGACAGGTTTTGGGGGATAACTTTTGAAGGGATGGTGGTAGAGACTTGAAACCAAGCTCTGCACCCCCATTTTCGGACATTCCGGATCCAACGGTGCCACCATCGAATCTCTACGACGTCGGGAAGTGGGTCAACCAGAACCTCGAGGACTCTGGTGCATACCTCGATGGGTTTTTGGAGGATAACGTTTGAAGGAAAGGTGGTAGAGACGTGAAACTAAGCTCTGCACCCCCATTTTTGGACATTCCGGATCCAAGGGTACCACCATCGAGTCTCTACAAGGTTGGGAAGTGGGTCAACTAGAACCTCGAGGACTCTGGTGCATACCTGGACGGGTTTTTGTGGAATAACTTTTGAAGTGAATGTGGTACAGACTTGAAAGCAGGCTCTGCACCCCCATAACTTTGTCTGCACACACACACACACACACACACACACACGTACACCCACAACACACATACACACACACACAAGTGAACACATCAGAATGTTAGGTGGCTGTGATGTCATCAAAGGCAACGTGATGACGTCACAGACACTGTGCTTTGATCTAGCATGGGCTCTGTGATGCCATCAGTGTTAGGTTATAACCCTAGCACCATGTCATTATCATACCTCCACTGGTTTTCGGGGGATAACTTTTGAAGGGATGGTGGTAGAGACTTGAAACCAAGCTCTGCACCCCCATTTTCGGACATTCCGGATCCAACGGTGCCACCCTCGAGTCTCTACGAGGTCGGGAAGTGGGTCAACCAGAACCTCGAGGACTCTGGTGCATACCTCGACAGGTTTCGGGGGATAACTTTTGAAGGGATGGTGGTAGAGACTTGAAACCAAGCTCTGCACCCCCATTTTTGGACATTCCGGATCCAACGGTGCCACCCTGGAGTCTCTACGAGGTCGGGAAGTGGGTCAACCAGAACCTCGAGGACTCTGGTGCATACCTCGATGGGTTTTTGGAGGATAACGTTTGAAGGAAAGGTGGTAGAGACGTGAAACTAAGCTCTGCACCCCCATTTTTGGACATTCCGGATCCAAGGGTACCACCATCGAGTCTCTACGAGGTCGGGAAGTGGGTCAACCAGAACCTTGAAGACTCTGGTGCATACCTCGACGGGTTTTTGGAGGATAACGTTTGAAGGAAAGGTGGTAGAGACGTGAAACTAAGCTCTGCACCCCCATTTTTGGACATTCCGGATCCAAGGGTACCACCATCGAGTCTCTACAAGGTTGGGAAGTGGGTCAACTAGAACCTCGAGGACTCTGGTGCATACCTCGATGGGTTTTTGGAGGATAACGTTTGAAGGAAAGGTGGTAGAGACGTGAAACTAAGCTCTGCACCCCCATTTTTGGACATTCCGGATCCAAGGGTACCACCATCGAGTCTCTACAAGGTTGGGAAGTGGGTCAACTAGAACCTCGAGGACTCTGGTGCATACCTGGACGGGTTTTTGTGGAATAACTTTTGAAGTGAATGTGGTACAGACTTGAAAGCAGGCTCTGCACCCCCATAACTTTGTCTGCACACACACACACACACACACACACACACGTACACCCACAACACACATACACACACACACAAGTGAACACATCAGAATGTTAGGTGGCTGTGATGTCATCAAAGGCAACGTGATGACGTCACAGACACTGTGCTTTGATCTAGCATGGGCTCTGTGATGCCATCAGTGTTAGGTTATAACCCTAGCACCATGTCATTATCATACCTCCACTGGTTTTCGGGGGATAACTTTTGAAGGGATGGTGGTAGAGACTTGAAACCAAGCTCTGCACCCCCATTTTCGGACATTCCGGATCCAACGGTGCCACCCTCGAGTCTCTACGAGGTCGGGAAGTGGGTCAACCAGAACCTCGAGGACTCTGGTGCATACCTCGACAGGTTTCGGGGGATAACTTTTGAAGGGATGGTGGTAGAGACTTGAAACCAAGCTCTGCACCCCCATTTTTGGACATTCCGGATCCAACGGTGCCACCCTGGAGTCTCTACGAGGTCGGGAAGTGGGTCAACCAGAACCTCGAGGACTCTGGTGCATACCTCGATGGGTTTTTGGAGGATAACGTTTGAAGGAAAGGTGGTAGAGACGTGAAACTAAGCTCTGCACCCCCATTTTTGGACATTCCGGATCCAAGGGTACCACCATCGAGTCTCTACGAGGTCGGGAAGTGGGTCAACCAGAACCTTGAAGACTCTGGTGCATACCTCGACGGGTTTTTGGAGGATAACGTTTGAAGGAAAGGTGGTAGAGACGTGAAACTAAGCTCTGCACCCCCATTTTTGGACATTCCGGATCCAAGGGTACCACCATCGAGTCTCTACAAGGTTGGGAAGTGGGTCAACTAGAACCTCGAGGACTCTGGTGCATACCTGGACGGGTTTTTGTGGAATAACTTTTGAAGTGAATGTGGTACAGACTTGAAAGCAGGCTCTGCACCCCCATAACTTTGTCTGCACACACACACACACACACACACACACACACCCACACCCACAACACACATACACACACACACAAGTGAACACATCAGAATGTTAGGTGGCTGTGATGTCATCAAAGGCAACGTGATGACGTCACAGACACTGTGCTTTGATCTAGCATGGGCTCTGTGATGCCATCAGTGTTAGGTTATAACCCTAGCACCATGTCATTATCATACCTCCACTGGCTTTCGGGGGATAACTTTTGAAGGGATGGTGGTAGAGACTTGAAACCAAGCTCTGCACCCCCATTTTCGGATATTCCGGATCCAACGGTGCCACCCTCGAGTCTCTACGACGTCGGGAAGTGGGTCAACCAGAACCTCGAGGACTCTGGTGCATACCTCGACAAGTTTCGGGGGATAACTTTTGAAGGGATGGTGGTAGAGACTTGAAACCAAGCTCTGCACCCCCATTTTCGGACATTCCGGATCCAACGGTGCCACCCTGGAGTCTCTACGAGGTCGGGAAGTGGGTCAACCAGAACCTCGAGTACTCTGGTGCATACCTCGACAGGTTTCGGGGGATAACTTTTGAAGGGATGGTGGTAGAGACTTGAAACCAAGCTCTGCACCCCCATTTTCGGACATTCCGGATCCAACGGTGCCACCCTCGCGTCTCTACGAGGTCGGGAAATGGGTCAACCAGAACCTTGAAGACTCTGGTGCATACCTCGACGGGTTTTTGGAGGATAACGTTTGAAGGAAAGGTGGTAGAGACGTGAAACTAAGCTCTGCACCCCCATTTTTGGACATTCCGGATCCAAGGGTACCACCATCGAGTCTCTACAAGGTTGGGAAGTGGGTCAACTAGAACCTCGAGGACTCTGGTGCATACCTGGACGGGTTTTTGTGGAATAACTTTTGAAGTGAATGTGGTACAGACTTGAAAGCAGGCTCTGCACCCCCATAACTTTGTCTGCACACACACACACACACACACACACACACACACACCCACACCCACAACACACATACACACACACACAAGTGAACACATCAGAATGTTAGGTGGCTGTGATGTCATCAAAGGCAACGTGATGACGTCACAGACACTGTGCTTTGATCTAGCATGGGCTCTGTGATGCCATCAGTGTTAGGTTATAACCCTAGCACCATGTCATTATCATACCTCCCCTGGTTTTCGGGGGATAACTTTTGAAGGGATGGTGGTAGAGACTTGAAACCAAGCTCTGCACCCCCATTTTCGGACATTCCGGATCCAACGGTGCCACCCTCGAGTCTCTACGAGGTCGGGAAGTGGGTCAACCAGAACCTCGAGGACTCTGGTGCATACCTCGACAGGTTTCGGGGGATAACTTTTGAAGGGATGGTGGTAGAGACTTGAAACCAAGCTCTGCACCCCCATTTTCGGACATTCCGGATACAACGGTGCCACCATCGAGTCTCTACGACGTCGGGAAGTGGGTCAACCAGAACCTCAAGGACTCTGGTGCATACCTCGATGGGTTTTTGGAGGATAACGTTTGAAGGAAAGGTGGTAGAGACGTGAAACTAAGCTCTGCACCCCCATTTTTGGACATTCCGGATCCAAGGGTACCACCATCGAGTCTCTACAAGGTTGGGAAGTGGGTCAACTAGAACCTCGAGGACTCTGGTGCATACCTCGATGGGTTTTTGGAGGATAACGTTTGAAGGAAAGGTGGTAGAGACGTGAAACTAAGCTCTGCACCCCCATTTTTGGACATTCCGGATCCAAGGGTACCACCATCGAGTCTCTACAAGGTTGGGAAGTGGGTCAACTAGAACCTCGAGGACTCTGGTGCATACCTGGACGGGTTTTTGTGGAATAACTTTTGAAGTGAATGTGGTACAGACTTGAAAGCAGGCTCTGCACCCCCATAACTTTGTCTGCACACACACACACACACACACACACACACACCCACACCCACAACACACATACACACACACACAAGTGAACACATCAGAATGTTAGGTGGCTGTGATGTCATCAAAGGCAACGTGATGACGTCACAGACACTGTGCTTTGATCTAGCATGGGCTCTGTGATGCCATCAGTGTTAGGTTATAACCCTAGCACCATGTCATTATCATACCTCCACTGGTTTTCGGGGGATAACTTTTGAAGGGATGGTGGTAGAGATTTGAAACCAAGCTCTGCACCCCCATTTTCGGACATTCCGGATCCAACGGTGCCACCCTCGAGTCTCTACGAGGTCGGGAAGTGGGTCAACCAGAACCTCGAGGACTCTGGTGCATACCTCGACAGGTTTCGGGGGATAACTTTTGAAGGGATGGTGGTAGAGACTTGAAACCAAGCTTTGCACCCCCATTTTCGGACATTCCGGATACAACGGTGCCACCATCGAGTCTCTACGACGTCGGGAAGTGGGTCAACTAGAACCTCGAGGACTCTGGTGCGTACCTGGACGGGTTTTTGTGGAATAACTTTTGAAGTGAATGTGGTACAGACTTGAAAGCAGGCTCTGCACCCCCATAACTTTGTCTGCACACACACACACACACACACACACACACACCCACACCCACAACACACATACACACACACACAAGTGAACACATCAGAATGTTAGGTGGCTGTGATGTCATCAAAGGCAACGTGATGACGTCACAGACACTGTGCTTTGATCTAGCATGGGCTCTGTGATGCCATCAGTGTTAGGTTATAACCCTAGCACCATGTCATTATCATACCTCCACTGGTTTTCGGGGGATAACTTTTGAAGGGATGGTGGTAGAGACTTGAAACCAAGCTCTGCACCCCCATTTTCGGACATTCCGGATCCAACGGTGCCACCCTCGAGTCTCTACCAGGTCGGGAAGTGGGTCAACCAGAACCTTGAAGACTCTGGTGCATACCTCGACGGGTTTTTGGAGGATAACGTTTGAAGGAAAGGTGGTAGAGACGTGAAACTAAGCTCTGCACCCCCATTTTTGGACATTCCGGATCCAAGGGTACCACCATCGAGTCTCTACAAGGTTGGGAAGTGGGTCAACTAGAACCTCGAGGACTCTGGTGCATACCTGGACGGGTTTTTGTGGAATAACTTTTGAAGTGAATGTGGTACAGACTTGAAAGCAGGCTCTGCACCCCCATAACTTTGTCTGCACACACACACACACACACACACACACACACCCACACCCAGAACACACATACACACACACACAAGTGAACACATCAGAATGTTAGGTGGCTGTGATGTCATCAAAGGCAACGTGATGATGTCACAGACACTGTGCTTTGATCTAGCATGGGCTCTGTGATGCCATCAGTGTTAGGTTATAACCCTAGCACCATGTCATTATCATACCTCCACTGGTTTTTGGGGGATAACTTTTGAAGGGATGGTGGTAGAGACTTGAAACCAAGCTCTGCACCCCCATTTTCGGACATTCCGGATCCAACGGTGCCACCCTCGAGTCTCTACAAGGTCGGGAAGTGGGTCAACCAGAACCTTGAAGACTCTGGTGCATACCTCGACGGGTTTTTGGAGGATAACGTTTGAAGGAAAGGTGGTAGAAACGTGAAACTAAGCTCTGCACCCCCATTTTTGGACATTCCGGATCCAAGGGTACCACCATCGAGTCTCTACAAGGTTGGGAAGTGGGTCAACTAGAACCTCGAGGACTCTGGTGCATACCTGGACGGGTTTTTGTGGAATAACTTTTGAAGTGAATGTGGTACAGACTTGAAAGCAGGCTCTGCACCCCCATAACTTTGTCTGCACACACACACACACACACACACACACACCCACACCCACAACACACATACACACACACACAAGTGAACACATCAGAATGTTAGGTGGCTGTGATGTCATCAAAGGCAACGTGATGACGTCACAGACACTGTGCTTTGATCTAGCATGGGCTCTGTGATGCCATCAGTGTTAGGTTATAACCCTAGCACCATGTCATTATCATACCTCCACTGGTTTTCGGGGGATAACATTTGAAGGGATGGTGGTAGAGACTTGAAACCAAGCTCTGCACCCCCATTTTCGGACATTCCGGATCCAACGGTGCCACCCTCGAGTCTCTACGAGGTCGGGAAGTGGGTCAACCAGAACCTCGAGGACTCTGGTGCATACCTCGACAGGTTTTGGGGGATAACTTTTGAAGGGATGGTGGTAGAGACTTGAAACCAAGCTCTGCACCCCCATTTTCGGACATTCCGGATACAACGGTGCCACCATCGAGTCTCTACGACGTCGGGAAGTGGGTCAACCAGAACCTCAAGGACTCTGGTGCATACCTCGATGGGTTTTTGGAGGATAACGTTTGAAGGAAAGGTGGTAGAGACGTGAAACTAAGCTCTGCACCCCCATTTTTGGACATTCCGGATCCAAGGGTACCACCATCGAGTCTCTACAAGGTTGGGAAGTGGGTCAACTAGAACCTCGAGGACTCTGGTGCATACCTCGATGGGTTTTTGGAGGATAACGTTTGAAGGAAAGGTGGTAGAGACGTGAAACTAAGCTCTGCACCCCCATTTTTGGACATTCCGGATCCAAGGGTACCACCATCGAGTCTCTACAAGGTTGGGAAGTGGGTCAACTAGAACCTCGAGGACTCTGGTGCATACCTGGACGGGTTTTTGTGGAATAACTTTTGAAGTGAATGTGGTACAGACTTGAAAGCAGGCTCTGCACCCCCATAACTTTGTCTGCACACACACACACACACACACACACACACACACCCACAACACACATACACACACACACAAGTGAACACATCAGAATGTTAGGTGGCTGTGATGTCATCAAAGGCAACGTGATGACGTCACAGACACTGTGCTTTGATCTAGCATGGGCTCTGTGATGCCATCAGTGTTAGGTTATAACCCTAGCACCATGTCATTATCATACCTCCACTGGTTTTCGGGGGATAACTTTTGAAGGGATGGTGGTAGAGATTTGAAACCAAGCTCTGCACCCCCATTTTCGGACATTCCGGATCCAACGGTGCCACCCTCGAGTCTCTACGAGGTCGGGAAGTGGGTCAACCAGAACCTCGAGGACTCTGGTGCATACCTCGACAGGTTTCGGGGGATAACTTTTGAAGGGATGGTGGTAGAGACTTGAAACCAAGCTTTGCACCCCCATTTCTGGACATTCCGCATCCAACGGTGCCACCCTCGCGTCTCTACGAGGTCGGGAAGTGGGTCAACCAGAACCTTGAGGACTCTGGTGCATACCTCGACGGGTTTTTGGAGGATAACGTTTGAAGGAAAGGTGGTAGAGACGTGAAACTAAGCTCTGCACCCCCATTTTTGGACATTCCGGATCCAACGGTGCCACCCTCGAGTCTCTACGAGGTCGGGAAGTGGGTCAACCAGAACCTCGAGGACTCTGGTGCATACCTCGACAGGTTTTCGGGGGATAACTTTTGAAGGGATGGTGGTAGAGACTTGAAACCAAGCTCTGCACCCCCATTTTCGGACATTCCGGATCCAACGGTGCCACCCTCGAGTCTCTACCAGGTCGGGAAGTGGGTCAACCAGAACCTTGAAGACTCTGGTGCATACCTCGACGGGTTTTTGGAGGATAACGTTTGAAGGAAAGGTGGTAGAGACGTGAAACTAAGCTCTGCACCCCCATTTTTGGACATTCCGGATCCAAGGGTACCACCATCGAGTCTCTACAAGGTTGGGAAGTGGGTCAACTAGAACCTCGAGGACTCTGGTGCATACCTGGACGGGTTTTTGTGGAATAACTTTTGAAGTGAATGTGGTACAGACTTGAAAGCAGGCTCTGCACCCCCATAACTTTGTCTGCACACACACACACACACACACACACACACACCCACACCCAGAACACACATACACACACACACAAGTGAACACATCAGAATGTTAGGTGGCTGTGATGTCATCAAAGGCAACGTGATGATGTCACAGACACTGTGCTTTGATCTAGCATGGGCTCTGTGATGCCATCAGTGTTAGGTTATAACCCTAGCACCATGTCATTATCATACCTCCACTGGTTTTTGGGGGATAACTTTTGAAGGGATGGTGGTAGAGACTTGAAACCAAGCTCTGCACCCCCATTTTCGGACATTCCGGATCCAACGGTGCCACCCTCGAGTCTCTACAAGGTCGGGAAGTGGGTCAACCAGAACCTTGAAGACTCTGGTGCATACCTCGACGGGTTTTTGGAGGATAACGTTTGAAGGAAAGGTGGTAGAAACGTGAAACTAAGCTCTGCACCCCCATTTTTGGACATTCCGGATCCAAGGGTACCACCATCGAGTCTCTACAAGGTTGGGAAGTGGGTCAACTAGAACCTCGAGGACTCTGGTGCATACCTGGACGGGTTTTTGTGGAATAACTTTTGAAGTGAATGTGGTACAGACTTGAAAGCAGGCTCTGCACCCCCATAACTTTGTCTGCACACACACACACACACACACACACACACCCACACCCACAACACACATACACACACACACAAGTGAACACATCAGAATGTTAGGTGGCTGTGATGTCATCAAAGGCAACGTGATGACGTCACAGACACTGTGCTTTGATCTAGCATGGGCTCTGTGATGCCATCAGTGTTAGGTTATAACCCTAGCACCATGTCATTATCATACCTCCACTGGTTTTCGGGGGATAACATTTGAAGGGATGGTGGTAGAGACTTGAAACCAAGCTCTGCACCCCCATTTTCGGACATTCCGGATCCAACGGTGCCACCCTCGAGTCTCTACGAGGTCGGGAAGTGGGTCAACCAGAACCTCGAGGACTCTGGTGCATACCTCGACAGGTTTTGGGGGATAACTTTTGAAGGGATGGTGGTAGAGACTTGAAACCAAGCTCTGCACCCCCATTTTCGGACATTCCGGATACAACGGTGCCACCATCGAGTCTCTACGACGTCGGGAAGTGGGTCAACCAGAACCTCAAGGACTCTGGTGCATACCTCGATGGGTTTTTGGAGGATAACGTTTGAAGGAAAGGTGGTAGAGACGTGAAACTAAGCTCTGCACCCCCATTTTTGGACATTCCGGATCCAAGGGTACCACCATCGAGTCTCTACAAGGTTGGGAAGTGGGTCAACTAGAACCTCGAGGACTCTGGTGCATACCTCGATGGGTTTTTGGAGGATAACGTTTGAAGGAAAGGTGGTAGAGACGTGAAACTAAGCTCTGCACCCCCATTTTTGGACATTCCGGATCCAAGGGTACCACCATCGAGTCTCTACAAGGTTGGGAAGTGGGTCAACTAGAACCTCGAGGACTCTGGTGCATACCTGGACGGGTTTTTGTGGAATAACTTTTGAAGTGAATGTGGTACAGACTTGAAAGCAGGCTCTGCACCCCCATAACTTTGTCTGCACACACACACACACACACACACACACACACACCCACAACACACATACACACACACACAAGTGAACACATCAGAATGTTAGGTGGCTGTGATGTCATCAAAGGCAACGTGATGACGTCACAGACACTGTGCTTTGATCTAGCATGGGCTCTGTGATGCCATCAGTGTTAGGTTATAACCCTAGCACCATGTCATTATCATACCTCCAC
>NC_139333.1:34651515-34726515 GCF_056507025.1 Lutjanus erythropterus | reverse complement strand
CCAACGGTGCCACCCTCGCGTCTCTACGAGGTCGGGAAGTGGGTCAACCAGAACCTTGAGGACTCTGGTGCATACCTCGACGGGTTTTTGGAGGATAACGTTTGAAGGAAAGGTGGTAGAGACGTGAAACTAAGCTCTGCACCCCCATTTTTGGACATTCCGGATCCAAGGGTACCACCATCGAGTCTCTACAAGGTTGGGAAGTGGGTCAACTAGAACCTCGAGGACTCTGGTGCATACCTGGACGGGTTTTTGTGGAATAACTTTTGAAGTGAATGTGGTACAGACTTGAAAGCAGGCTCTGCACCCCCATAACTTTGTCTGCACACACACACACACACACACACACACACACACACCCACACCCACAACACACAAACACACACACACAAGTGAACACATCAGAATGTTAGGTGGCTGTGATGTCATCAAAGGCAACGTGATGACGTCACAGACACTGTGCTTTGATCTAGCATGGGCTCTGTGATGCCATCAGTGTTAGGTTATAACCCTAGCACCATGTCATTATCATACCTCCACTGGTTTTCGGGGGATAACTTTTGAAGGGATGGTGGTAGAGACTTGAAACCAAGCTCTGCACCCCCATTTTCGGACATTCCGGATCCAACGGTGCCACCCTCGAGTCTCTATGAGGTCGGGAAGTGGGTCAACCAGAACCTCGAGGACTCTGGTGCATACCTCGACAGGTTTCGGGGGATAACATTTGAAGGGATGGTGGTAGAGACTTGAAACCAAGCTCTGCACCCCCATTTTCAGACATTCCGGATACAACGGTGCCACCATCGAGTCTCTACGACGTCGGGAAGTGGGTCAACCAGAACCTCGAGGACTCTGGTGCATACCTCGACAGGTTTCGGGGGCTAACTTTTGAAGGGATGGTGGTAGAGACTTGAAACCAAGCTCTGCACCCCCATTTTCGGACATTCCGGATCCAACGGTGCCACCATCGAGTCTCTACGACGTCGGGAAGTGGGTCAACCAGAACCTCGAGGACTCTGGTGCATACCTCGATGGGTTTTTGGAGGATAACGTTTGAAGGAAAGGTGGTAGAGACGTGAAACTAAGCTCTGCACCCCCATTTTTGGACATTCCGGATCCAAGGGTACCACCATCGAGTCTCTACAAGGTTGGGAAGTGGGTCAACTAGAACCTCGAGGACTCTGGTGCATACCTGGACGGGTTTTTGTGGAATAACTTTTGAAGTGAATGTGGTACAGACTTGAAAGCAGGCTCTGCACCCCCATAACTTTGTCTGCACACACACACACACACACACACACACACACACCCACACCCACAACACACATACACACACACACAAGTGAACACATCAGAATGTTAGGTGGCTGTGATGTCATCAAAGGCAACGTGATGACGTCACAGACACTGTGCTTTGATCTAGCATGGGCTCTGTGATGCCATCAGTGTTAGGTTATAACCCTAGCACCATGTCATTATCATACCTCCACTGGTTTTCGGGGGATAACTTTTGAAGGGATGGTGGTAGAGACTTGAAACCAAGCTCTGCACCCCCATTTTCGGACATTCCGGATCCAACGGTGCCACCCTCGAGTCTCTACGACGTCGGGAAGTGGGTCAACCAGAACCTCGAGGACTCTGGTGCATACCTCGACAGGTTTCGGGGGATAACTTTTGAAGGGATGGTGGTAGAGACTTGAAACCAAGCTCTGCACCCCCATTTTCGGACATTCCGGATCCAACGGTGCCACCATCGAGTCTCTACGACGTCGGGAAGTGGGTCAACCAGAACCTCGAGGACTCTGGTGCATACCTCGATGGGTTTTTGGAGGATAACGTTTGAAGGAAAGGTGGTAGAGACGTGAAACTAAGCTCTGCACCCCCATTTTTGGACATTACGGATCCAAGGGTACCACCATCGAGTCTCTACAAGGTTGGGAAGTGGGTCAACTAGAACCTCGAGGACTCTGGTGCATACCTGGACGGGTTTTTGTGGAATAACTTTTGAAGTGAATGTGGTACAGACTTGAAAGCAGGCTCTGCACCCCCATAACTTTGTCTGCACACACACACACACACACACACACACACACACACACACACACCCACAACACACATACACACACACACAAGTGAACACATCAGAATGTTAGGTGGCTGTGATGTCATCAAAGGCAACGTGATGACGTCACAGACACTGTGCTTTGATCTAGCATGGGCTCTGTGATGCCATCAGTGTTAGGTTATAACCCTAGCACCATGTCATTATCATACCTCCACTGGATTTCGGGGGATAACTTTTGAAGGGATGGTGGTAGAGACTTGAAACCAAGCTCTGCACCCCCATTTTCGGACATTCCGGATCCAACGGTGCCACCCTCGAGTCTCTACGACGTCGGGAAGTGGGTCAACCAGAACCTCGAGGACTCTGGTGCATACCTCGACAGGTTTCGGGGGATAACTTTTGAAGGGATGGTGGTAGAGACTTGAAACCAAGCTCTGCACCCCCATTTTCGGACATTCCGGATCCAACGGTGCCACCATCGAGTCTCTACGACGTCGGGAAGTGGGTCAACCAGAACCTCGAGGACTCTGGTGCATACCTCGACGGGTTTTTGGAGGATAACGTTTGAAGGAAAGGTGGTAGAGACGTGAAACTAAGCTCTGCACCCCCATTTTTGGACATTCCGGATCCAAGGGTACCACCATCGAGTCTCTACAACGTTGGGAAGTGGGTCAACTAGAACCTCGAGGACTCTGGTGCATACCTGGACGGGTTTTTGTGGAATAACTTTTGAAGTGAATGTGGTACAGACTTGAAAGCAGGCTCTGCACCCCCATAACTTTGTCTGCACACACACACACTCACACACACACACACCCACACCCACAACACACATACACACACACACAAGTGAACACATCAGAATGTTAGGTGGCTGTGATGTCATCAAAGGCAACGTGATGACGTCACAGACACTGTGCTTTGATCTAGCATGGGCTCTGTGATGCCATCAGTGTTAGGTTATAACCCTAGCACCATGTCATTATCATACCTCCACTGGTTTTCGGGGTATAACTTTTGAAGGGATGGTGGTAGAGACTTGAAACCAAGGTCTGCACCCCCATTTTCGGACATTCCGGATCCAACGGTGCCACCCTCGAGTCTCTACGAGGTTGGGAAGTGGGTCAACAAGAACCTCGAGGACTCTGGTGCATACCTCGACAGGTTTCGGGGGATAACTTTTGAAGGGATGGTGGTAGAGACTTGAAACCAAGCTCTGCACCCCCATTTTCGGACATTCCGGATCCAACGGTGCCACCATCGAGTCTCTACGACGTCGGGAAGTGGGTCAACCAGAACCTCGAGGACTCTGGTGCATACCTCGACGGGTTTTTGGAGGATAACGTTTGAAGGAAAGGTGGTAGAGACGTGAAACTAAGCTCTGCACCCCCATTTTTGGACATTCCGGATCCAAGGGTACCACCATCGAGTCTCTACAAGGTTGGGAAGTGGGTCAACTAGAACCTCGAGGACTCTGGTGCATACCTGGACGGGTTTTTGTGGAATAACTTTTGAAGTGAATGTGGTACAGACTTGAAAGCAGGCTCTGCACCCCCATAACTTTGTCTGCACACACACACACACACACACACACACACACACCCACACCCACAACACACATACACACACACACAAGTGAACACATCAGAATGTTAGGTGGCTGTGATGTCATCAAAGGCAACGTGATGACGTCACAGACACTGTGCTTTGATCTAGCATGGGCTCTGTGATGCCATCAGTGTTAGGTTATAACCCTAGCACCATGTCATTATCATACCTCCACTGGTTTTCGGGGGATAACTTTTGAAGGGATGGTGGTAGAGACTTGAAACCAAGCTCTGCACCCCCATTTTCGGACATTACGGATCCAACGGTGCCACCCTCGAGTCTCTACGAGGTCGGGAAGTGGGTCAACCAGAACCTTGAAGACTCTGGTGCATACCTCGACGGGTTTTTGGAGGATAACGTTTGAAGGAAAGGTGGTAGAGACGTGAAACTAAGCTCTGCACCCCCATTTTTGGACATTCCGGATCCAAGGGTACCACCATCGAGTCTCTACAAGGTTGGGAAGTGGGTCAACTAGAACCTCGAGGACTCTGGTGCATACCTGGACGGGTTTTTGTGGAATAACTTTTGAAGTGAATGTGGTACAGACTTGAAAGCAGGCTCTGCACCCCCATAACTTTGTCTGCACACACACACACTCACACACACACACACCCACACCCACAACACACATACACACACACACAAGTGAACACATCAGAATGTTAGGTGGCTGTGATGTCATCAAAGGCAACGTGATGACGTCACAGACACTGTGCTTTGATCTAGCATGGGCTCTGTGATGCCATCAGTGTTAGGTTATAACCCTAGCACCATGTCATTATCATACCTCCACTGGTTTTCGGGGGATAACTTTTGAAGGGATGGTGGTAGAGACTTGAAACCAAACTCTGCACCCCCATTTTCGGACATTCCGGATCCAACGGTGCCACCCTCGAGTCTCTACGAGGTCGGGAAGTGGGTCAACCAGAACCTCGAGGACTCTGGTGCATACCTCGACAGGTTTTGGGGGATAACTTTTGAAGGGATGGTGGTAGAGACTTGAAACCAAGCTCTGCACCCCCATTTTCGGACATTCCGGATCCAACGGTGCCACCCTCGAGTCTCTACGAGGTCGGGAAGTGGGTCAACCAGAACCTCGAGGACTCTGGTGCATACCTCGACAGGTTTTGGGGGATAACTTTTGAAGGGATGGTGGTAGAGACTTGAAACCAAGCTCTGCACCCCCATTTTCGGACATTCCGGATACAACGGTGCCACCATCGAGTCTCTACGAGGTCGGGAAGTGGGTCAACCAGAACCTCAAGGACTCTGGTGCATACCTCGATGGGTTTTTGGAGGATAACGTTTGAAGGAAAGGTGGTAGAGACGTGAAACTAAGCTCTGCACCCCCATTTTTGGACATTCCGGATCCAAGGGTACCACCATCGAGTCTCTACAAGGTTGGGAAGTGGGTCAACTAGAACCTCGAGGACTCTGGTGCATACCTCGATGGGTTTTTGGAGGATAACGTTTGAAGGAAAGGTGGTAGAGACGTGAAACTAAGCTCTGAACCCCCATTTTTGGACATTCCGGATCCAAGGGTACCACCATCGAGTCTCTACAAGGTTGGGAAGTGGGTCAACTAGAACCTCGAGGACTCTGGTGCATACCTGGACGGGTTTTTGTGGAATAACTTTTGAAGTGAATGTGGTACAGACTTGAAAGCAGGCTCTGCACCCCCATATCTTTGTCTGCACAAACACACACACACACACACACACACCCACACCCACAACACACATACACACACACACAAGTGAACACATCAGAATGTTAGGTGGCTGTGATGTCATCAAAGGCAACGTGATGACGTCACAGACACTGTGCTTTGATCTAGCATGGGCTCTGTGATGCCATCAGTGTTAGGTTATAACCCTAGCACCATGTCATTATCATACCTCCACTGGTTTTCGGGGGATAACTTTTGAAGGGATGGTGGTAGAGACTTGAAACCAAGCTCTGCACCCCCATTTTCGGACATTCCGGATCCAACGGTGCCACCCTCGAGTCTCTACGAGGTCGGGAAGTGGGTCAACCAGAACCTCGAGGACTCTGGTGCATACCTCGACAGGTTTCGGGGGATAACTTTTGAAGGGATGGTGGTAGAGACTTGAAACCAAGCTCTGCACCCCCATTTTCGGACATTCCGGATACAACGGTGCCACCATCGAGTCTCTACGACGTCGGGAAGTGGGTCAACCAGAACCTCAAGGACTCTGGTGCATACCTCGATGGGTTTTTGGAGGATAACGTTTGAAGGAAAGGTGGTAGAGACGTGAAACTAAGCTCTGCACCCCCATTTTTGGACATTCCGGATCCAAGGGTACCACCATCGAGTCTCTACAAGGTTGGGAAGTGGGTCAAGTAGAACCTCGAGGACTCTGGTGCATACCTCGATGGGTTTTTGGAGGATAACGTTTGAAGGAAAGGTGGTAGAGACGTGAAACTAAGCTCTGCACCCCCATTTTTGGACATTCCGGATCCAAGGGTACCACCATCGAGTCTCTACAAGGTTGGGAAGTGGGTCAACTAGAACCTCGAGGACTCTGGTGCATACCTGGACGGGTTTTTGTGGAATAACTTTTGAAGTGAATGTGGTACAGACTTGAAAGCAGGCTCTGCACCCCCATAACTTTGTCTGCACACACACACACACACACACACACACACACCCACACCCACAACACACATACACACACACACAAGTGAACACATCAGAATGTTAGGTGGCTGTGATGTCATCAAAGGCAACGTGATGACGTCACAGACACTGTGCTTTGATCTAGCATGGGCTCTGTGATGCCATCAGTGTTAGGTTATAACCCTAGCACCATGTCATTATCATACCTCCACTGGTTTTCGGGGGATAACTTTTGAAGGGATGGTGGTAGAGATTTGAAACCAAGCTCTGCACCCCCATTTTCGGACATTCCGGATCCAACGGTGCCACCCTCGAGTCTCTACGAGGTCGGGAAGTGGGTCAACCAGAACCTCGAGAACTCTGGTGCATACCTCGACAGGTTTCGGGGGATAACTTTTGAAGGGATGGTGGTAGAGACTTGAAACCAAGCTTTGCACCCCCATTTTCGGACATTCCGGATACAACGGTGCCACCATCGAGTCTCTACGACGTCGGGAAGTGGGTCAACTAGAACCTCGAGGACTCTGGTGCATACCTGGACGGGTTTTTGTGGAATAACTTTTGAAGTGAATGTGGTACAGACTTGAAAGCAGGCTCTGCACCCCCATAACTTTGTCTGCACACACACACACACACACACACACACCCCCACACCCACAACACACATACACACACACACAAGTGAACACATCAGAATGTTAGGTGGCTGTGATGTCATCAAAGGCAACGTGATGACGTCACAGACACTGTGCTTTGATCTAGCATGGGCTCTGTGATGCCATCAGTGTTAGGTTATAACCCTAGCACCATGTCATTATCATACCTCCACTGGTTTTCGGGGGATAACTTTTGAAGGGATGGTGGTAGAGACTTGAAACCAAGCTCTGCACCCCCATTTTCGGACATTCCGGATCCAACGGTGCCACCCTCGAGTCTCTACGAGGTCGGGAAGTGGGTCAACCAGAACCTTGAAGACTCTGGTGCATACCTCGACGGGTTTTTGGAGGATAACGTTTGAAGGAAAGGTGGTAGAGACGTGAAACTAAGCTCTGCACCCCCATTTTTGGACATTCCGGATCCAAGGGTACCACCATCGAGTCTCTACAAGGTTGGGAAGTGGGTCAACTAGAACCTCGAGGACTCTGGTGCATACCTGGACGGGTTTTTGTGGAATAACTTTTGAAGTGAATGTGGTACAGACTTGAAAGCAGGCTCTGCACCCCCATAACTTTGTCTGCACACACACACACACACACACACACACACCCACACCCACAACACACATACACACACACACAAGTGAACACATCAGAATGTTAGGTGGCTGTGATGTCATCAAAGGCAACGTGATGATGTCACAGACACTGTGCTTTGATCTAGCATGGGCTCTGTGATGCCATCAGTGTTAGGTTATAACCCTAGCACCATGTCATTATCATACCTCCACTGGTTTTCGGGGGATAACTTTTGAAGGGATGGTGGTAGAGACTTGAAACCAAGCTCTGCACCCCCATTTTCGGACATTCCGGATCCAACGGTGCCACCCTCGAGTCTCTACAAGGTCGGGAAGTGGGTCAACCAGAACCTTGAAGACTCTGGTGCATACCTCGACGGGTTTTTGGAGGATAACGTTTGAAGGAAAGGTGGTAGAGACGTGAAACTAAGCTCTGCACCCCCATTTTTGGACATTCCGGATCCAAGGGTACCACCATCGAGTCTCTACAAGGTTGGGAAGTGGGTCAACTAGAACCTCGAGGACTCTGGTGCATACCTGGACGGGTTTTTGTGGAATAACTTTTGAAGTGAATGTGGTACAGACTTGAAAGCAGGCTCTGCACCCCCATAACTTTGTCTGCACACACACACACACACACACACACACACCCACAGCCACAACACACATACACACACACACAAGTGAACACATCAGAATGTTAGGTGGCTGTGATGTCATCAAAGGCAACGTGATGACGTCACAGACACTGTGCTTTGATCTAGCATGGGCTCTGTGATGCCATCAGTGTTAGGTTATAACCCTAGCACCATGTCATTATCATACCTCCACTGGTTTTCGGGGGATAACTTTTGAAGGGATGGTGGTAGAGACTTGAAACCAAGGTCTGCACCCCCATTTTCGGACATTCCGGATCCAACGGTGCCACCCTCGAGTCTCTACGAGGTCGGGAAGTGGGTCAACAAGAACCTCGAGGACTCTGGTGCATACCTCGACAGGTTTCGGGGGATAACTTTTGAAGGGATGGTGGTAGAGACTTGAAACCAAGCTCTGCACCCCCATTTTCGGACATTCCGGATCCAACGGTGCCACCATCGAGTCTCTACGACGTCGGGAAGTGGGTCAACCAGAACCTCGAGGACTCTGGTGCATACCTCGATGGGTTTTTGGAGGATAACGTTTGAAGGAAAGGTGGTAGAGACGTGAAACTAAGCTCTGCACCCCCATTTTTGGACATTCCGGATCCAAGGGTACCACCATCGAGTCTCTACAAGGTTGGGAAGTGGGTCAACTAGAACCTCGAGGACTCTGGTGCATACCTGGACGGGTTTTTGTGGAATAACTTTTGAAGTGAATGTGGTACAGACTTGAAAGCAGGCTCTGCACCCCCATAACTTTGTCTGCACACACACACACACACACACACACACACACACCCACACCCACAACACACATACACACACACACAAGTGAACACATCAGAATGTTAGGTGGCTGTGATGTCATCAAAGGCAACGTGATGACGTCACAGACACTGTGCTTTGATCTAGCATGGGCTCTGTGATGCCATCAGTGTTAGGTTATAACCCTAGCACCATGTCATTATCATACCTCCACTGGTTTTCGGGGGATAACTTTTGAAGGGATGGTGGTAGAGACTTGAAACCAAGCTCTGCACCCCCATTTTCGGACATTCCGGATCCAACGGTGCCACCCTCGAGTCTCTACGAGGTCGGGAAGTGGGTCAACCAGAACCTCGAGGACTCTGGTGCATACCTCGACAGGTTTTGGGGGATAACTTTTGAAGGGATGGTGGTAGAGACTTGAAACCAAGCTCTGCACCCCCATTTTCGGACATTCCGGATCCAACGGTGCCACCCTCGAGTCTCTACGAGGTCGGGAAGTGGGTCAACCAGAACCTCGAGGACTCTGGTGCATACCTCGACAGGTTTTGGGGGATAACTTTTGAAGGGATGGTGGTAGAGACTTGAAACCAAGCTCTGCACCCCCATTTTCGGACATTCCGGATCCAACGGTGCCACCATCGAGTCTCTACGACGTCGGGAAGTGGGTCAACCAGAACCTCGAGGACTCTGGTGCATACCTCGACAGGTTTCGGGGGATAACTTTTGAAGGGATGGTGGTAGAGACTTGAAACCAAGCTCTGCACCCCCATTTTCGGACATTCCGGATCCAACGGTGCCACCATCGAGTCTCTACGACGTCGGGAAGTGGGTCAACCACAACCTCGAGGACTCTGGTGCATACCTCGGTGGGTTTTTGGAGGATAACGTTTGAAGGAAAGGTGGTAGAGACGTGAAACTAAGCTCTGCACCCCCATTTTTGGACATTCCGGATCCAAGGGTACCACCATTGAGTCTCTACAAGGTTGGGAAGTGGGTCAACTAGAACCTCGAGGACTCTGGTGCATACCTGGACGGGTTTTTGTGGAATAACTTTTGAAGTGAATGTGGTACAGACTTGAAAGCAGGCTCTGCACCCCCATAACTTTGTCTGCACACACACACACACACACACACACACACACACACACCCACACCCACAACACACATACACACACACACAAGTGAACACATCAGAATGTTAGGTGGCTGTGATGTCATCAAAGGCAACGTGATGACGTCACGGACACTGTGCTTTGATCTAGCATGGGCTCTGTGATGCCATCAGTGTTAGGTTATAACCCTAGCACCATGTCATTATCATACCTCCACTGGTTTTCGGGGGATAACTTTTGAAGGGATGGTGGTAGAGACTTGAAACCAAGCTCTGCACCCCCATTTTCGGACATTCCGGATCCAACGGTCCACCCTCGAGTCTCTACGACGTCGGGAAGTGGGTCAACCAGAACCTCGAGGACTCTGGTGCATACCTCGACAGGTTTCGGGGGATAACTTTTGAAGGGATGGTGGTAGAGACTTGAAACCAAGCTCTGCACCCCCATTTTCGGACATTCCGGATCCAACGGTGCCACCATCGAGTCTCTACGACGTCGGGAAGTGGGTCAACCAGAACCTCGAGGACTCTGGTGCATACCTCGATGGGTTTTTGGAGGATAACGTTTGAAGGAAAGGTGGTAGAGACGTGAAACTAAGCTCTGCACCCCCATTTTTGGACATTACGGATCCAAGGGTACCACCATCGAGTCTCTACAAGGTTGGGAAGTGGGTCAACTAGAACCTCGAGGACTCTGGTGCATACCTGGACGGGTTTTTGTGGAATAACTTTTGAAGTGAATGTGGTACAGACTTGAAAGCAGGCTCTGCACCCCCATAACTTTGTCTGCACACACACACACACACACACACACACACACACACACACACACCCACAACACACATACACACACACACAAGTGAACACATCAGAATGTTAGGTGGCTGTGATGTCATCAAAGGCAACGTGATGACGTCACAGACACTGTGCTTTGATCTAGCATGGGCTCTGTGATGCCATCAGTGTTAGGTTATAACCCTAGCACCATGTCATTATCATACCTCCACTGGATTTCGGGGGATAACTTTTGAAGGGATGGTGGTAGAGACTTGAAACCAAGCTCTGCACCCCCATTTTCGGACATTCCGGATCCAACGGTGCCACCCTCGAGTCTCTACGACGTCGGGAAGTGGGTCAACCAGAACCTCGAGGACTCTGGTGCATACCTCGACAGGTTTCGGGGGATAACTTTTGAAGGGATGGTGGTAGAGACTTGAAACCAAGCTCTGCACCCCCATTTTCGGACATTCCGGATCCAACGGTGCCACCATCGAGTCTCTACGACGTCGGGAAGTGGGTCAACCAGAACCTCGAGGACTCTGGTGCATACCTCGACGGGTTTTTGGAGGATAACGTTTGAAGGAAAGGTGGTAGAGACGTGAAACTAAGCTCTGCACCCCCATTTTTGGACATTCCGGATCCAAGGGTACCACCATCGAGTCTCTACAACGTTGGGAAGTGGGTCAACTAGAACCTCGAGGACTCTGGTGCATACCTGGACGGGTTTTTGTGGAATAACTTTTGAAGTGAATGTGGTACAGACTTGAAAGCAGGCTCTGCACCCCCATAACTTTGTCTGCACACACACACACTCACACACACACACAGCCACACCCACAACACACATACACACACACACAAGTGAACACATCAGAATGTTAGGTGGCTGTGATGTCATCAAAGGCAACGTGATGACGTCACAGACACTGTGCTTTGATCTAGCATGGGCTCTGTGATGCCATCAGTGTTAGGTTATAACCCTAGCACCATGTCATTATCATACCTCCACTGGTTTTCGGGGTATAACTTTTGAAGGGATGGTGGTAGAGACTTGAAACCAAGGTCTGCACCCCCATTTTCGGACATTCCGGATCCAACGGTGCCACCCTCGAGTCTCTACGAGGTTGGGAAGTGGGTCAACAAGAACCTCGAGGACTCTGGTGCATACCTCGACAGGTTTCGGGGGATAACTTTTGAAGGGATGGTGGTAGAGACTTGAAACCAAGCTCTGCACCCCCATTTTCGGACATTCCGGATCCAACGGTGCCACCCTCGAGTCTCTACGACGTCGGGAAGTGGGTCAACCAGAACCTCGAGGACTCTGGTGCATACCTCGACGGGTTTTTGGAGGATAACGTTTGAAGGAAAGGTGGTAGAGACGTGAAACTAAGCTCTGCACCCCCATTTTTGGACATTCCGGATCCAAGGGTACCACCATCGAGTCTCTACAAGGTTGGGAAGTGGGTCAACTAGAACCTCGAGGACTCTGGTGCATACCTGGACGGGTTTTTGTGGAATAACTTTTGAAGTGAATGTGGTACAGACTTGAAAGCAGGCTCTGCACCCCCATAACTTTGTCTGCACACACACACACACACACACACACACACACACCCACACCCACAACACACATACACACACACACAAGTGAACACATCAGAATGTTAGGTGGCTGTGATGTCATCAAAGGCAACGTGATGACGTCACAGACACTGTGCTTTGATCTAGCATGGGCTCTGTGATGCCATCAGTGTTAGGTTATAACCCTAGCACCATGTCATTATCATACCTCCACTGGTTTTCGGGGGATAACTTTTGAAGGGATGGTGGTAGAGACTTGAAACCAAGCTCTGCACCCCCATTTTCGGACATTACGGATCCAACGGTGCCACCCTCGAGTCTCTACGAGGTCGGGAAGTGGGTCAACCAGAACCTTGAAGACTCTGGTGCATACCTCGACGGGTTTTTGGAGGATAACGTTTGAAGGAAAGGTGGTAGAGACGTGAAACTAAGCTCTGCACCCCCATTTTTGGACATTCCGGATCCAAGGGTACCACCATCGAGTCTCTACAAGGTTGGGAAGTGGGTCAACTAGAACCTCGAGGACTCTGGTGCATACCTGGACGGGTTTTTGTGGAATAACTTTTGAAGTGAATGTGGTACAGACTTGAAAGCAGGCTCTGCACCCCCATAACTTTGTCTGCACACACACACACACACACACACACACCCACACCCACAACACACATACACACACACACAAGTGAACACATCAGAATGTTAGGTGGCTGTGATGTCATCAAAGGCAACGTGATGACGTCACAGACACTGTGCTTTGATCTAGCATGGGCTCTGTGATGCCATCAGTGTTAGGTTATAACCCTAGCACCATGTCATTATCATACCTCCACTGGTTTTCGGGGGATAACTTTTGAAGGGATGGTGGTAGAGACTTGAAACCAAGCTCTGCTCCCCCATTTTCGGACATTCCGGATCCAACGGTGCCACCCTCGAGTCTCTACGACGTCGGGAAGTGGGTCAACCAGAACCTCGAGGACTCTGGTGCATACCTCGACAGGTTTCGGGGGATAACTTTTGAAGGGATGGTGGTAGAGACTTGAAACCAAGCTCTGCACCCCCATTTTCGGACATTCCGGATCCAAGGGTACCACCATCGAGTCTCTACAAGGTTGGGAAGTGGGTCAACTAGAACCTCGAGGACTCTGGTGCATACCTGGACGGGTTTTTGTGGAATAACTTTTGAAGTGAATGTGGTACAGACTTGAAAGCAGGCTCTGCACCCCCATAACTTTGTCTGCACACACACACACTCACACACACACACACCCACACCCACAACACACATACACACACACACAAGTGAACACATCAGAATGTTAGGTGGCTGTGATGTCATCAAAGGCAACGTGATGACGTCACAGACACTGTGCTTTGATCTAGCATGGGCTCTGTGATGCCATCAGTGTTAGGTTATAACCCTAGCACCATGTCATTATCATACCTCCACTGGTTTTCGGGAGATAACTTTTGAAGGGATGGTGGTAGAGACTTGAAACCAAGGTCTGCACCACCATTTTCGGACATTCCGGATCCAACGGTGCCACCCTCGAGTCTCTACGAGGTTGGGAAGTGGGTCAACAAGAACCTCGAGGACTCTGGTGCATACCTCGACAGGTTTCGGGGGATAACTTTTGAAGGGATGGTGGTAGAGACTTGAAACCAAGCTCTGCACCCCCATTTTCGGACATTCCGGATCCAACGGTGCCACCATCGAGTCTCTACGACGTCGGGAAGTGGGTCAACCAGAACCTCGAGGACTCTGGTGCATACCTCGATGGGTTTTTGGAGGATAACGTTTGAAGGAAAGGTGGTAGAGACGTGAAACTAAGCTCTGCACCCCCATTTTTGGACATTCCGGATCCAAGGGTACCACCATCGAGTCTCTACAAGGTTGGGAAGTGGGTCAACTAGAACCTCGAGGACTCTGGTGCATACCTGGACGGGTTTTTGTGGAATAACTTTTGAAGTGAATGTGGTACAGACTTGAAAGCAGGCTCTGCACCCCCATAACTTTGTCTGCACACACACACACACACACACACACACACCCACAGCCACAACACACATACACACACACACAAGTGAACACATCAGAATGTTAGGTGGCTGTGATGTCATCAAAGGCAACGTGATGACGTCACAGACACTGTGCTTTGATCTAGCATGGGCTCTGTGATGCCATCAGTGTTAGGTTATAACCCTAGCACCATGTCATTATCATACCTCCACTGGTTTTCGGGGGATAACTTTTGAAGGGATGGTGGTAGAGACTTGAAACCAAGGTCTGCACCCCCATTTTCGGACATTCCGGATCCAACGGTGCCACCCTCGAGTCTCTACGAGGTCGGGAAGTGGGTCAACAAGAACCTCGAGGACTCTGGTGCATACCTCGACAGGTTTCGGGGGATAACTTTTGAAGGGATGGTGGTAGAGACTTGAAACCAAGCTCTGCACCCCCATTTTCGGACATTCCGGATCCAACGGTGCCACCATCGAGTCTCTACGACGTCGGGAAGTGGGTCAACCAGAACCTCGAGGACTCTGGTGCATACCTCGATGGGTTTTTGGAGGATAACGTTTGAAGGAAAGGTGGTAGAGACGTGAAACTAAGCTCTGCACCCCCATTTTTGGACATTCCGGATCCAAGGGTACCACCATCGAGTCTCTACAAGGTTGGGAAGTGGGTCAACTAGAACCTCGAGGACTCTGGTGCATACCTGGACGGGTTTTTGTGGAATAACTTTTGAAGTGAATGTGGTACAGACTTGAAAGCAGGCTCTGCACCCCCATAACTTTGTCTGCACACACACACACACACACACACACACACACACCCACACCCACAACACACATACACACACACACAAGTGAACACATCAGAATGTTAGGTGGCTGTGATGTCATCAAAGGCAACGTGATGACGTCACAGACACTGTGCTTTGATCTAGCATGGGCTCTGTGATGCCATCAGTGTTAGGTTATAACCCTAGCACCATGTCATTATCATACCTCCACTGGTTTTCGGGGGATAACTTTTGAAGGGATGGTGGTAGAGACTTGAAACCAAGCTCTGCACCCCCATTTTCGGACATTCCGGATCCAACGGTGCCACCCTCGAGTCTCTACGAGGTCGGGAAGTGGGTCAACCAGAACCTCGAGGACTCTGGTGCATACCTCGACAGGTTTTGGGGGATAACTTTTGAAGGGATGGTGGTAGAGACTTGAAACCAAGCTCTGCACCCCCATTTTCGGACATTCCGGATCCAACGGTGCCACCCTCGAGTCTCTACGAGGTCGGGAAGTGGGTCAACCAGAACCTCGAGGACTCTGGTGCATACCTCGACAGGTTTTGGGGGATAACTTTTGAAGGGATGGTGGTAGAGACTTGAAACCAAGCTCTGCACCCCCATTTTCGGACATTCCGGATCCAACGGTGCCACCATCGAGTCTCTACGACGTCGGGAAGTGGGTCAACCAGAACCTCGAGGACTCTGGTGCATACCTCGACAGGTTTCGGGGGATAACTTTTGAAGGGATGGTGGTAGAGACTTGAAACCAAGCTCTGCACCCCCATTTTCGGACATTCCGGATCCAACGGTGCCACCATCGAGTCTCTACGACGTCGGGAAGTGGGTCAACCACAACCTCGAGGACTCTGGTGCATACCTCGGTGGGTTTTTGGAGGATAACGTTTGAAGGAAAGGTGGTAGAGACGTGAAACTAAGCTCTGCACCCCCATTTTTGGACATTCCGGATCCAAGGGTACCACCATTGAGTCTCTACAAGGTTGGGAAGTGGGTCAACTAGAACCTCGAGGACTCTGGTGCATACCTGGACGGGTTTTTGTGGAATAACTTTTGAAGTGAATGTGGTACAGACTTGAAAGCAGGCTCTGCACCCCCATAACTTTGTCTGCACACACACACACACACACACACACACACACACACACCCACACCCACAACACACATACACACACACACAAGTGAACACATCAGAATGTTAGGTGGCTGTGATGTCATCAAAGGCAACGTGATGACGTCACGGACACTGTGCTTTGATCTAGCATGGGCTCTGTGATGCCATCAGTGTTAGGTTATAACCCTAGCACCATGTCATTATCATACCTCCACTGGTTTTCGGGGGATAACTTTTGAAGGGATGGTGGTAGAGACTTGAAACCAAGCTCTGCACCCCCATTTTCGGACATTCCGGATCCAACGGTCCACCCTCGAGTCTCTACGACGTCGGGAAGTGGGTCAACCAGAACCTCGAGGACTCTGGTGCATACCTCGACAGGTTTCGGGGGATAACTTTTGAAGGGATGGTGGTAGAGACTTGAAACCAAGCTCTGCACCCCCATTTTCGGACATTCCGGATCCAACGGTGCCACCATCGAGTCTCTACGACGTCGGGAAGTGGGTCAACCAGAACCTCGAGGACTCTGGTGCATACCTCGATGGGTTTTTGGAGGATAACGTTTGAAGGAAAGGTGGTAGAGACGTGAAACTAAGCTCTGCACCCCCATTTTTGGACATTACGGATCCAAGGGTACCACCATCGAGTCTCTACAAGGTTGGGAAGTGGGTCAACTAGAACCTCGAGGACTCTGGTGCATACCTGGACGGGTTTTTGTGGAATAACTTTTGAAGTGAATGTGGTACAGACTTGAAAGCAGGCTCTGCACCCCCATAACTTTGTCTGCACACACACACACACACACACACACACACACACACACACACACCCACAACACACATACACACACACACAAGTGAACACATCAGAATGTTAGGTGGCTGTGATGTCATCAAAGGCAACGTGATGACGTCACAGACACTGTGCTTTGATCTAGCATGGGCTCTGTGATGCCATCAGTGTTAGGTTATAACCCTAGCACCATGTCATTATCATACCTCCACTGGATTTCGGGGGATAACTTTTGAAGGGATGGTGGTAGAGACTTGAAACCAAGCTCTGCACCCCCATTTTCGGACATTCCGGATCCAACGGTGCCACCCTCGAGTCTCTACGACGTCGGGAAGTGGGTCAACCAGAACCTCGAGGACTCTGGTGCATACCTCGACAGGTTTCGGGGGATAACTTTTGAAGGGATGGTGGTAGAGACTTGAAACCAAGCTCTGCACCCCCATTTTCGGACATTCCGGATCCAACGGTGCCACCATCGAGTCTCTACGACGTCGGGAAGTGGGTCAACCAGAACCTCGAGGACTCTGGTGCATACCTCGACGGGTTTTTGGAGGATAACGTTTGAAGGAAAGGTGGTAGAGACGTGAAACTAAGCTCTGCACCCCCATTTTTGGACATTCCGGATCCAAGGGTACCACCATCGAGTCTCTACAACGTTGGGAAGTGGGTCAACTAGAACCTCGAGGACTCTGGTGCATACCTGGACGGGTTTTTGTGGAATAACTTTTGAAGTGAATGTGGTACAGACTTGAAAGCAGGCTCTGCACCCCCATAACTTTGTCTGCACACACACACACTCACACACACACACAGCCACACCCACAACACACATACACACACACACAAGTGAACACATCAGAATGTTAGGTGGCTGTGATGTCATCAAAGGCAACGTGATGACGTCACAGACACTGTGCTTTGATCTAGCATGGGCTCTGTGATGCCATCAGTGTTAGGTTATAACCCTAGCACCATGTCATTATCATACCTCCACTGGTTTTCGGGGTATAACTTTTGAAGGGATGGTGGTAGAGACTTGAAACCAAGGTCTGCACCCCCATTTTCGGACATTCCGGATCCAACGGTGCCACCCTCGAGTCTCTACGAGGTTGGGAAGTGGGTCAACAAGAACCTCGAGGACTCTGGTGCATACCTCGACAGGTTTCGGGGGATAACTTTTGAAGGGATGGTGGTAGAGACTTGAAACCAAGCTCTGCACCCCCATTTTCGGACATTCCGGATCCAACGGTGCCACCCTCGAGTCTCTACGACGTCGGGAAGTGGGTCAACCAGAACCTCGAGGACTCTGGTGCATACCTCGACGGGTTTTTGGAGGATAACGTTTGAAGGAAAGGTGGTAGAGACGTGAAACTAAGCTCTGCACCCCCATTTTTGGACATTCCGGATCCAAGGGTACCACCATCGAGTCTCTACAAGGTTGGGAAGTGGGTCAACTAGAACCTCGAGGACTCTGGTGCATACCTGGACGGGTTTTTGTGGAATAACTTTTGAAGTGAATGTGGTACAGACTTGAAAGCAGGCTCTGCACCCCCATAACTTTGTCTGCACACACACACACACACACACACACACACACACCCACACCCACAACACACATACACACACACACAAGTGAACACATCAGAATGTTAGGTGGCTGTGATGTCATCAAAGGCAACGTGATGACGTCACAGACACTGTGCTTTGATCTAGCATGGGCTCTGTGATGCCATCAGTGTTAGGTTATAACCCTAGCACCATGTCATTATCATACCTCCACTGGTTTTCGGGGGATAACTTTTGAAGGGATGGTGGTAGAGACTTGAAACCAAGCTCTGCACCCCCATTTTCGGACATTACGGATCCAACGGTGCCACCCTCGAGTCTCTACGAGGTCGGGAAGTGGGTCAACCAGAACCTTGAAGACTCTGGTGCATACCTCGACGGGTTTTTGGAGGATAACGTTTGAAGGAAAGGTGGTAGAGACGTGAAACTAAGCTCTGCACCCCCATTTTTGGACATTCCGGATCCAAGGGTACCACCATCGAGTCTCTACAAGGTTGGGAAGTGGGTCAACTAGAACCTCGAGGACTCTGGTGCATACCTGGACGGGTTTTTGTGGAATAACTTTTGAAGTGAATGTGGTACAGACTTGAAAGCAGGCTCTGCACCCCCATAACTTTGTCTGCACACACACACACACACACACACACACCCACACCCACAACACACATACACACACACACAAGTGAACACATCAGAATGTTAGGTGGCTGTGATGTCATCAAAGGCAACGTGATGACGTCACAGACACTGTGCTTTGATCTAGCATGGGCTCTGTGATGCCATCAGTGTTAGGTTATAACCCTAGCACCATGTCATTATCATACCTCCACTGGTTTTCGGGGGATAACTTTTGAAGGGATGGTGGTAGAGACTTGAAACCAAGCTCTGCTCCCCCATTTTCGGACATTCCGGATCCAACGGTGCCACCCTCGAGTCTCTACGACGTCGGGAAGTGGGTCAACCAGAACCTCGAGGACTCTGGTGCATACCTCGACAGGTTTCGGGGGATAACTTTTGAAGGGATGGTGGTAGAGACTTGAAACCAAGCTCTGCACCCCCATTTTCGGACATTCCGGATCCAAGGGTACCACCATCGAGTCTCTACAAGGTTGGGAAGTGGGTCAACTAGAACCTCGAGGACTCTGGTGCATACCTGGACGGGTTTTTGTGGAATAACTTTTGAAGTGAATGTGGTACAGACTTGAAAGCAGGCTCTGCACCCCCATAACTTTGTCTGCACACACACACACTCACACACACACACACCCACACCCACAACACACATACACACACACACAAGTGAACACATCAGAATGTTAGGTGGCTGTGATGTCATCAAAGGCAACGTGATGACGTCACAGACACTGTGCTTTGATCTAGCATGGGCTCTGTGATGCCATCAGTGTTAGGTTATAACCCTAGCACCATGTCATTATCATACCTCCACTGGTTTTCGGGAGATAACTTTTGAAGGGATGGTGGTAGAGACTTGAAACCAAGGTCTGCACCACCATTTTCGGACATTCCGGATCCAACGGTGCCACCCTCGAGTCTCTACGAGGTTGGGAAGTGGGTCAACAAGAACCTCGAGGACTCTGGTGCATACCTCGACAGGTTTCGGGGGATAACTTTTGAAGGGATGGTGGTAGAGACTTGAAACCAAGCTCTGCACCCCCATTTTCGGACATTCCGGATCCAACGGTGCCACCATCGAGTCTCTACGACGTCGGGAAGTGGGTCAACCAGAACCTCGAGGACTCTGGTGCATACCTCGATGGGTTTTTGGAGGATAACGTTTGAAGGAAAGGTGGTAGAGACGTGAAACTAAGCTCTGCACCCCCATTTTTGGACATTCCGGATCCAAGGGTACCACCATCGAGTCTCTACAAGGTTGGGAAGTGGGTCAACTAGAACCTCGAGGACTCTGGTGCATACCTGGACGGGTTTTTGTGGAATAACTTTTGAAGTGAATGTGGTACAGACTTGAAAGCAGGCTCTGCACCCCCATAACTTTGTCTGCACACACACACACACACACACACACACACACACCCACACCCACAACACACATACACACACACACAAGTGAACACATCAGAATGTTAGGTGGCTGTGATGTCATCAAAGGCAACGTGATGACGTCACAGACACTGTGCTTTGATCTAGCATGGGCTCTGTGATGCCATCAGTGTTAGGTTATAACCCTAGCACCATGTCATTATCATACCTCCACTGGTTTTCGGGGGATAACTTTTGAAGGGATGGTGGTAGAGACTTGAAACCAAGCTCTGCACCCCCATTTTCGGACATTACGGATCCAACGGTGCCACCCTCGAGTCTCTACGAGGTCGGGAAGTGGGTCAACCAGAACCTTGAAGACTCTGGTGCATACCTCGACGGGTTTTTGGAGGATAACGTTTGAAGGAAAGGTGGTAGAGACGTGAAACTAAGCTCTGCACCCCCATTTTTGGACATTCCGGATCCAAGGGTACCACCATCGAGTCTCTACAAGGTTGGGAAGTGGGTCAACTAGAACCTCGAGGACTCTGGTGCATACCTGGACGGGTTTTTGTGGAATAACTTTTGAAGTGAATGTGGTACAGACTTGAAAGCAGGCTCTGCACCCCCATAACTTTGTCTGCACACACACACACACACACACACACACACACACCCACACCCACAACACACATACACACACACACAAGTGAACACATCAGAATGTTAGGTGGCTGTGATGTCATCAAAGGCAACGTGATGACGTCACAGACACTGTGCTTTGATCTAGCATGGGCTCTGTGATGCCATCAGTGTTAGGTTATAACCCTAGCACCATGTCATTATCATACCTCCACTGGTTTCCGGGGGATAACTTTTGAAGGGATGGTGGTAGAGACTTGAAACCAAGCTCTGCACCCCCATTTTCGGACATTCCGGATCCAACGGTGCCACCCTCGAGTCTCTACGACGTCGGGAAGTGGGTCAACCAGAACCTCGAGGACTCTGGTGCATACCTCGACAGGTTTCGGGGGATAACTTTTGAAGGAACTTTTGAAGGGATGGTGGTAGAGACTTGACTGGAAGTGGGTCAACCAGAACCTCGAGGACTCTGGTGCATACCTCGACAGGTTTCGGGGGATAACTTTTAGGAGGCTTGAAACCAAGCTCTGCACCCCCATTTTCGGACATTCCGGATCCAACGGTGCCACCATCGAGTCTC
The DNA here is from genome assembly GCF_056507025.1 of Lutjanus erythropterus. Lineage (NCBI taxonomy): Eukaryota > Metazoa > Chordata > Actinopteri > Lutjaniformes > Lutjanidae > Lutjanus > Lutjanus erythropterus. Next base: position 34,704,593 of record NC_139333.1, on the reverse strand, counting down.
TACGACGTCGGGAAGTGGGTCAACCAGAACCTCGAGGACTCTGGTGCATACCTCGATGGGTTTTTGGAGGATACTTGAAGTTTTGGACATTCCGGATCCAAGGGTACCACCATCGAGTCTCTACAACGTTGGGAAGTGGGTCAACTAGAACCTCGAGGACTCTGGTGCATACCTGGACGGGTTTTTGTGGAATAACTTTTGAAGTGAATGTGGTACAGACTTGAAAGCAGGCTCTGCACCCCCATAACTTTGTCTGCACACACACACACTCACACACACACACACCCACACCCACAACACACATACACACACACACAAGTGAACACATCAGAATGTTAGGTGGCTGTGATGTCATCAAAGGCAACGTGATGACGTCACAGACACTGTGCTTTGATCTAGCATGGGCTCTGTGATGCCATCAGTGTTAGGTTATAACCCTAGCACCATGTCATTATCATACCTCCACTGGTTTTCGGGAGATAACTTTTGAAGGGATGGTGGTAGAGACTTGAAACCAAGGTCTGCACCACCATTTTCGGACATTCCGGATCCAACGGTGCCACCCTCGAGTCTCTACGAGGTTGGGAAGTGGGTCAACAAGAACCTCGAGGACTCTGGTGCATACCTCGACAGGTTTCGGGGGATAACTTTTGAAGGGATGGTGGTAGAGACTTGAAACCAAGCTCTGCACCCCCATTTTCGGACATTCCGGATCCAACGGTGCCACCATCGAGTCTCTACGACGTCGGGAAGTGGGTCAACCAGAACCTCGAGGACTCTGGTGCATACCTCGATGGGTTTTTGGAGGATAACGTTTGAAGGAAAGGTGGTAGAGACGTGAAACTAAGCTCTGCACCCCCATTTTTGGACATTCCGGATCCAAGGGTACCACCATCGAGTCTCTACAAGGTTGGGAAGTGGGTCAACTAGAACCTCGAGGACTCTGGTGCATACCTGGACGGGTTTTTGTGGAATAACTTTTGAAGTGAATGTGGTACAGACTTGAAAGCAGGCTCTGCACCCCCATAACTTTGTCTGCACACACACACACACACACACACACACACACACCCACACCCACAACACACATACACACACACACAAGTGAACACATCAGAATGTTAGGTGGCTGTGATGTCATCAAAGGCAACGTGATGACGTCACAGACACTGTGCTTTGATCTAGCATGGGCTCTGTGATGCCATCAGTGTTAGGTTATAACCCTAGCACCATGTCATTATCATACCTCCACTGGTTTTCGGGGGATAACTTTTGAAGGGATGGTGGTAGAGACTTGAAACCAAGCTCTGCACCCCCATTTTCGGACATTACGGATCCAACGGTGCCACCCTCGAGTCTCTACGAGGTCGGGAAGTGGGTCAACCAGAACCTTGAAGACTCTGGTGCATACCTCGACGGGTTTTTGGAGGATAACGTTTGAAGGAAAGGTGGTAGAGACGTGAAACTAAGCTCTGCACCCCCATTTTTGGACATTCCGGATCCAAGGGTACCACCATCGAGTCTCTACAAGGTTGGGAAGTGGGTCAACTAGAACCTCGAGGACTCTGGTGCATACCTGGACGGGTTTTTGTGGAATAACTTTTGAAGTGAATGTGGTACAGACTTGAAAGCAGGCTCTGCACCCCCATAACTTTGTCTGCACACACACACACACACACACACACACACACACCCACACCCACAACACACATACACACACACACAAGTGAACACATCAGAATGTTAGGTGGCTGTGATGTCATCAAAGGCAACGTGATGACGTCACAGACACTGTGCTTTGATCTAGCATGGGCTCTGTGATGCCATCAGTGTTAGGTTATAACCCTAGCACCATGTCATTATCATACCTCCACTGGTTTCCGGGGGATAACTTTTGAAGGGATGGTGGTAGAGACTTGAAACCAAGCTCTGCACCCCCATTTTCGGACATTCCGGATCCAACGGTGCCACCCTCGAGTCTCTACGAGGTCGGGAAGTGGGTCAACCAGAACCTCGAGGACTCTGGTGCATACCTCGACAGGTTTCGGGGGATAACTTTTGAAGGGATGGTGGTAGAGACTTGAAACCAAGCTCTGCACCCCCATTTTCGGACATTCCGGATCCAACGGTGCCACCATCGAGTCTCTACGACGTCGGGAAGTGGGTCAACCAGAACCTCGAGGACTCTGGTGCATACCTCGATGGGTTTTTGGAGGATAACGTTTGAAGGAAAGGTGGTAGAGACGTGAAACTAAGCTCTGCACCCCCATTTTTGGACATTCCGGATCCAAGGGTACCACCATCGAGTCTCTACAACGTTGGGAAGTGGGTCAACTAGAACCTCGAGGACTCTGGTGCATACCTGGACGGGTTTTTGTGGAATAACTTTTGAAGTGAATGTGGTACAGACTTGAAAGCAGGCTCTGCACCCCCATAACTTTGTCTGCACACACACACACTCACACACACACACACCCACACCCACAACACACATACACACACACACAAGTGAACACATCAGAATGTTAGGTGGCTGTGATGTCATCAAAGGCAACGTGATGACGTCACAGACACTGTGCTTTGATCTAGCATGGGCTCTGTGATGCCATCAGTGTTAGGTTATAACCCTAGCACCATGTCATTATCATACCTCCACTAGTTTTCGGGGGATAACTTTTGAAGGGATGGTGGTAGAGACTTGAAACCAAGGTCTGCACCCCCATTTTCGGACATTCCGGATCCAACGGTGCCACCCTCGAGTCTCTACGAGGTTGGGAAGTGGGTCAACAAGAACCTCGAGGACTCTGGTGCATACCTCGACAGGTTTCGGGGGATAACTTTTGAAGGGATGGTGGTAGAGACTTGAAACCAAGCTCTGCACCCCCATTTTCGGACATTCCGGATCCAACGGTGCCACCATCGAGTCTCTACGACGTCGGGAAGTGGGTCAACCAGAACCTCGAGGACTCTGGTGCATACCTCGATGGGTTTTTGGAGGATAACGTTTGAAGGAAAGGTGGTAGAGACGTGAAACTAAGCTCTGGTATCGAGTCTCTACAAGGTTGGGAAGGGGCTCGAGGACTCTGGTGCATACCTGGACGGGTTTTTTGTGGAATAACTTTTGAAGTGAATGTGGTACAGACTTGAAAGCAGGCTCTGCACCCCCATAACTTTGTCTGCACACACACACACACACACACACACACACACCCACACCCACAACACACATACACACACACACAAGTGAACACATCAGAATGTTAGGTGGCTGTGATGTCATCAAAGGCAACGTGATGACGTCACAGACACTGTGCTTTGATCTAGCATGGGCTCTGTGATGCCATCAGTGTTAGGTTATAACCCTAGCACCATGTCATTATCATACCTCCACTGGCTTTCGGGGGATAACTTTTGAAGGGATGGTGGTAGAGACTTGAAACCAAGCTCTGCACCCCCATTTTCGGATATTCCGGATCCAACGGTGCCACCCTCGAGTCTCTACGACGTCGGGAAGTGGGTCAACCAGAACCTCGAGGACTCTGGTGCATACCTCGACAAGTTTCGGGGGATAACTTTTGAAGGGATGGTGGTAGAGACTTGAAACCAAGCTCTGCACCCCCATTTTCGGACATTCCGGATCCAACGGTGCCACCCTGGAGTCTCTACGAGGTCGGGAAGTGGGTCAACCAGAACCTCGAGTACTCTGGTGCATACCTCGACAGGTTTCGGGGGATAACTTTTGAAGGGATGGTGGTAGAGACTTGAAACCAAGCTCTGCACCCCCATTTTCGGACATTCCGGATCCAACGGTGCCACCCTCGAGTCTCTACGAGGTCGGGAAGTGGGTCAACCAGAACCTTGAAGACTCTGGTGCATACCTCGACGGGTTTTTGGAGGATAACGTTTGAAGGAAAGGTGGTAGAGACGTGAAACTAAGCTCTGCACCCCCATTTTTGGACATTCCGGATCCAAGGGTACCACCATCGAGTCTCTACAAGGTTGGGAAGTGGGTCAACTAGAACCTCGAGGACTCTGGTGCATACCTGGACGGGTTTTTGTGGAATAACTTTTGAAGTGAATGTGGTACAGACTTGAAAGCAGGCTCTGCACCCCCATAACTTTGTCTGCACACACACACACACACACACACACACACACACCCACACCCACAACACACATACACACACACACAAGTGAACACATCAGAATGTTAGGTGGCTGTGATGTCATCAAAGGCAACGTGATGACGTCACAGACACTGTGCTTTGATCTAGCATGGGCTCTGTGATGCCATCAGTGTTAGGTTATAACCCTAGCACCATGTCATTATCATACCTCCACTGGTTTTCGGGGGATAACTTTTGAAGGGATGGTGGTAGAGACTTGAAACCAAGCTCTGCACCCCCATTTTCGGACATTCCGGATCCAACGGTGCCACCCTCGAGTCTCTACGACGTCGGGAAGTGGGTCAACCAGAACCTCGAGGACTCTGGTGCATACCTCGACAGGTTTCGGGGGATAACTTTTGAAGGGATGGTGGTAGAGACTTGAAACCAAGCTCTGCACCCCCATTTTCGGACATTCCGGATCCAAGGGTACCACCATCGAGTCTCTACAACGTTGGGAAGTGGGTCAACTAGAACCTCGAGGACTCTGGTGCATACCTGGACGGGTTTTTGTGGAATAACTTTTGAAGTGAATGTGGTACAGACTTGAAAGCAGGCTCTGCACCCCCATAACTTTGTCTGCACACACACACACTCACACACACACACACCCACACCCACAACACACATACACACACACACAAGTGAACACATCAGAATGTTAGGTGGCTGTGATGTCATCAAAGGCAACGTGATGACGTCACAGACACTGTGCTTTGATCTAGCATGGGCTCTGTGATGCCATCAGTGTTAGGTTATAACCCTAGCACCATGTCATTATCATACCTCCACTGGTTTTCGGGGGATAACTTTTGAAGGGATGGTGGTAGAGACTTGAAACCAAGCTCTGCACCCCCATTTCCGGACATTCCGGATCCAACGGTGCCACCCTCGAGTCTCTACGAGGTTGGGAAGTGGGTCAACAAGAACCTCGAGGACTCTGGTGCATACCTCGACAGGTTTCGGGGGATAACTTTTGAAGGGATGGTGGTAGAGACTTGAAACCAAGCTCTGCACCCCCATTTTCGGACATTCCGGATCCAACGGTGCCACCCTCGAGTCTCTACGAGGTCGGGAAGTGGGTCAACCAGAACCTTGAAGACTCTGGTGCATACCTCGACGGGTTTTTGGAGGATAACGTTTGAAGGAAAGGTGGTAGAGACGTGAAACTAAGCTCTGCACCCCCATTTTTGGACATTCCGGATCCAAGGGTACCACCATCGAGTCTCTACAAGGTTGGGAAGTGGGTCAACTAGAACCTCGAGGACTCTGGTGCATACCTGGACGGGTTTTTGTGGAATAACTTTTGAAGTGAATGTGGTACAGACTTGAAAGCAGGCTCTGCACCCCCATAACTTTGTCTGCACACACACACACACACACACACACACACACACCCACACCCACAACACACATACACACACACACAAGTGAACACATCAGAATGTTAGGTGGCTGTGATGTCATCAAAGGCAACGTGATGACGTCACAGACACTGTGCTTTGATCTAGCATGGGCTCTGTGATGCCATCAGTGTTAGGTTATAACCCTAGCACCATGTCATTATCATACCTCCACTGGTTTTCGGGGGATAACTTTTGAAGGGATGGTGGTAGAGACTTGAAACCAAGCTCTGCACCCCCATTTTCGGACATTCCGGATCCAACGGTGCCACCCTGGAGTCTCTACGAGGTCGGGAAGTGGGTCAACCAGAACCTCGAGTACTCTGGTGCATACCTCGACAGGTTTCGGGGGATAACGTTTGAAGGGATGGTGGTAGAGACTTGAAACCAAGCTCTGCACCCCCATTTTCGGACATTCCGGATCCAAGGGTACCACCATCGAGTCTCTACAACGTTGGGAAGTGGGTCAACTAGAACCTCGAGGACTCTGGTGCATACCTGGACGGGTTTTTGTGGAATAACTTTTGAAGTGAATGTGGTACAGACTTGAAAGCAGGCTCTGCACCCCCATAACTTTGTCTGCACACACACACACTCACACACACACACACCCACACCCACAACACACATACACACACACACAAGTGAACACATCAGAATGTTAGGTGGCTGTGATGTCATCAAAGGCAACGTGATGACGTCACAGACACTGTGCTTTGATCTAGCATGGGCTCTGTGATGCCATCAGTGTTAGGTTATAACCCTAGCACCATGTCATTATCATACCTCCACTGGTTTTCGGGGGATAACTTTTGAAGGGATGGTGGTAGAGACTTGAAACCAAGCTCTGCACCCCCATTTTCGGACATTCCGGATCCAACGGTGCCACCCGCGAGTCTCTACGACGTCGGGAAGTGGGTCAACCAGAACCTCGAGGACTCTGGTGCATACCTCGACAGGTTTCGGGGGATAACTTTTGAAGGGATGGTGGTACAGACTTGAAACCAAGCTCTGCACCCCCATTTTCGGACATTCCGGATCCAACGGTGCCACCATCGAGTCTCTACGACGTCGGGAAGTGGGTCAACCAGAACCTCGAGGACTCTGGTGCATACCTCGATGGGTTTTTGGAGGATAACGTTTGAAGGAAAGGTGGTAGAGACGTGAAACTAAGCTCTGCTCCCCCATTTTTGGACATTCCGGATCCAAGGGTACCACCATCGAGTCTCTACAAGGTTGGGAAGTGGGTCAACTAGAACCTCGAGGACTCTGGTGCATACCTGGACGGGTTTTTGTGGAATAACTTTTGAAGTGAATGTGGTACAGACTTGAAAGCAGGCTCTGCACCCCCATAACTTTGTCTGCACACACACACACACACACACACACACACACACACCCACACCCACAACACACATACACACACACACAAGTGAACACATCAGAATGTTAGGTGGCTGTGATGTCATCAAAGGCAACGTGATGACGTCACAGACACTGTGCTTTGATCTAGCATGGGCTCTGTGATGCCATCAGTGTTAGGTTATAACCCTAGCACCATGTCATTATCATACCTCCACTGGTTTTCGGGGGATAACTTTTGAAGGGATGGTGGTAGAGACTTGAAACCAAGCTCTGCACCCCCATTTTCGGACATTCCGGATCCAACGGTGCCACCCTCGAGTCTCTACGAGGTCGGGAAGTGGGTCAACCAGAACCTCGAGGACTCTGGTGCATACCTCGACAGGTTTCGGGGGATAACTTTTGAAGGGATGGTGGTAGAGACTTGAAACCAAGCTCTGCACCCCCATTTTCGGACATTCCGGATCCAACGGTGCCACCCTGGAGTCTCTACGAGGTCGGGAAGTGGGTCAACCAGAACCTCGAGGACTCTGGTGCATACCTCGATGGGTTTTTGGAGGATAACGTTTGAAGGAAAGGTGGTAGAGACGTGAAACTAAGCTCTGCACCCCCATTTTTGGACATTCCGGATCCAAGGGTACCACCATCGAGTCTCTACGAGGTCGGGAAGTGGGTCAACCAGAACCTTGAAGACTCTGGTGCATACCTCGACGGGTTTTTGGAAGATAACGTTTGAAGGAAAGGTGGTAGAGACGTGAAACTAAGCTCTGCACCCCCATTTTTGGACATTCCGGATCCAAGGGTACCACCATCGAGTCTCTACAAGGTTGGGAAGTGGGTCAACTAGAACCTCGAGGACTCTGGTGCATACCTGGACGGGTTTTTGTGGAATAACTTTTGAAGTGAATGTGGTACAGACTTGAAAGCAGGCTCTGCACCCCCATAACTTTGTCTGCACACACACACACACACACACACACACACACACCCACACCCACAACACACATACACACACACACAAGTGAACACATCAGAATGTTAGGTGGCTGTGATGTCATCAAAGGCAACGTGATGACGTCACAGACACTGTGCTTTGATCTAGCATGGGCTCTGTGATGCCATCAGTGTTAGGTTATAACCCTAGCACCATGTCATTATCATACCTCCACTGGCTTTCGGGGGATAACTTTTGAAGGGATGGTGGTAGAGACTTGAAACCAAGCTCTGCACCCCCATTTTCGGATATTCCGGATCCAACGGTGCCACCCTCGAGTCTCTACGACGTCGGGAAGTGGGTCAACCAGAACCTCGAGGACTCTGGTGCATACCTCGACAAGTTTCGGGGGATAACTTTTGAAGGGATGGTGGTAGAGACTTGAAACCAAGCTCTGCACCCCCATTTTCGGACATTCCGGATCCAACGGTGCCACCCTGGAGTCTCTACGAGGTCGGGAAGTGGGTCAACCAGAACCTCGAGTACTCTGGTGCATACCTCGACAGGTTTCGGGGGATAACTTTTGAAGGGATGGTGGTAGAGACTTGAAACCAAGCTCTGCACCCCCATTTCTGGACATTCCGGATCCAACGGTGCCACCCTCGCGTCTCTACGAGGTCGGGAAGTGGGTCAACCAGAACCTTGAAGACTCTGGTGCATACCTCGACGGGTTTTTGGAAGATAACGTTTGAAGGAAAGGTGGTAGAGACGTGAAACTAAGCTCTGCACCCCCATTTTTGGACATTCCGGATCCAAGGGTACCACCATCGAGTCTCTACAAGGTTGGGAAGTGGGTCAACTAGAACCTCGAGGACTCTGGTGCATACCTGGACGGGTTTTTGTGGAATAACTTTTGAAGTGAATGTGGTACAGACTTGAAAGCAGGCTCTGCACCCCCATAACTTTGTCTGCACACACACACACTCACACACACACACACCCACACCCACAACACACATACACACACACACAAGTGAACACATCAGAATGTTAGGTGGCTGTGATGTCATCAAAGGCAACGTGATGACGTCACAGACACTGTGCTTTGATCTAGCATGGGCTCTGTGATGCCATCAGTGTTAGGTTATAACCCTAGCACCATGTCATTATCATACCTCCACTGGTTTTCGGGGGATAACTTTTGAAGGGATGGTGGTAGAGACTTGAAACCAAGCTCTGCACCCCCATTTTCGGACATTCCGGATCCAACGGTGCCACCCGCGAGTCTCTACGACGTCGGGAAGTGGGTCAACCAGAACCTCGAGGACTCTGGTGCATACCTCGACAGGTTTCGGGGGATAACTTTTGAAGGGATGGTGGTACAGACTTGAAACCAAGCTCTGCACCCCCATTTTCGGACATTCCGGATCCAACGGTGCCACCATCGAGTCTCTACGACGTCGGGAAGTGGGTCAACCAGAACCTCGAGGACTCTGGTGCATACCTCGATGGGTTTTTGGAGGATAACGTTTGAAGGAAAGGTGGTAGAGACGTGAAACTAAGCTCTGCACCCCCATTTTTGGACATTCCGGATCCAAGGGTACCACCATCGAGTCTCTACAAGGTTGGGAAGTGGGTCAACTAGAACCTCGAGGACTCTGGTGCATACCTGGACGGGTTTTTGTGGAATAACTTTTGAAGTGAATGTGGTACAGACTTGAAAGCAGGCTCTGCACCCCCATAACTTTGTCTGCACACACACACACACACACACACACACACACACACCCACACCCACAACACACATACACACACACACAAGTGAACACATCAGAATGTTAGGTGGCTGTGATGTCATCAAAGGCAACGTGATGACGTCACAGACACTGTGCTTTGATCTAGCATGGGCTCTGTGATGCCATCAGTGTTAGGTTATAACCCTAGCACCATGTCATTATCATACCTCCACTGGTTTTCGGGGGATAACTTTTGAAGGGATGGTGGTAGAGACTTGAAACCAAGGTCTGCACCCCCATTTTCGGACATTCCGGATCCAACGGTGCCACCCTCGAGTCTCTACGAGGTCGGGAAGTGGGTCAACAAGAACCTCGAGGACTCTGGTGCATACCTCGACAGGTTTCGGGGGATAACTTTTGAAGGGATGGTGGTAGAGACTTGAAACCAAGCTCTGCACCCCCATTTTCGGACATTCCGGATCCAACGGTGCCACCATCGAGTCTCTACGACGTCGGGAAGTGGGTCAACCAGAACCTCGAGGACTCTGGTGCATACCTCGATGGGTTTTTGGAGGATAACGTTTGAAGGAAAGGTGGTAGAGACGTGAAACTAAGCTCTGCACCCCCATTTTTGGACATTCCGGATCCAAGGGTACCACCATCGAGTCTCTACAAGGTTGGGAAGTGGGTCAACTAGAACCTCGAGGACTCTGGTGCATACCTGGACGGGTTTTTGTGGAATAACTTTTGAAGTGAATGTGGTACAGACTTGAAAGCAGGCTCTGCACCCCCATAACTTTGTCTGCACACACACACACACACACACACACACACACACCCACACCCACAACACACATACACACACACACAAGTGAACACATCAGAATGTTAGGTGGCTGTGATGTCATCAAAGGCAACGTGATGACGTCACAGACACTGTGCTTTGATCTAGCATGGGCTCTGTGATGCCATCAGTGTTAGGTTATAACCCTAGCACCATGTCATTATCATACCTCCACTGGTTTTCGGGGGATAACTTTTGAAGGGATGGTGGTAGAGACTTGAAACCAAGCTCTGCACCCCCATTTTCGGACATTCCGGATCCAACGGTGCCACCCTCGAGTCTCTACGAGGTCGGGAAGTGGGTCAACCAGAACCTCGAGGACTCTGGTGCATACCTCGACAGGTTTTGGGGGATAACTTTTGAAGGGATGGTGGTAGAGACTTGAAACCAAGCTCTGCACCCCCATTTTCGGACATTCCGGATCCAACGGTGCCACCCTCGAGTCTCTACGAGGTCGGGAAGTGGGTCAACCAGAACCTCGAGGACTCTGGTGCATACCTCGACAGGTTTTGGGGGATAACTTTTGAAGGGATGGTGGTAGAGACTTGAAACCAAGCTCTGCACCCCCATTTTCGGACATTCCGGATCCAACGGTGCCACCATCGAGTCTCTACGACGTCGGGAAGTGGGTCAACCAGAACCTCGAGGACTCTGGTGCATACCTCGACAGGTTTCGGGGGATAACTTTTGAAGGGATGGTGGTAGAGACTTGAAACCAAGCTCTGCACCCCCATTTTCGGACATTCCGGATCCAACGGTGCCACCATCGAGTCTCTACGACGTCGGGAAGTGGGTCAACCACAACCTCGAGGACTCTGGTGCATACCTCGGTGGGTTTTTGGAGGATAACGTTTGAAGGAAAGGTGGTAGAGACGTGAAACTAAGCTCTGCACCCCCATTTTTGGACATTCCGGATCCAAGGGTACCACCATTGAGTCTCTACAAGGTTGGGAAGTGGGTCAACTAGAACCTCGAGGACTCTGGTGCATACCTGGACGGGTTTTTGTGGAATAACTTTTGAAGTGAATGTGGTACAGACTTGAAAGCAGGCTCTGCACCCCCATAACTTTGTCTGCACACACACACACACACACACACACACACACACACACCCACACCCACAACACACATACACACACACACAAGTGAACACATCAGAATGTTAGGTGGCTGTGATGTCATCAAAGGCAACGTGATGACGTCACGGACACTGTGCTTTGATCTAGCATGGGCTCTGTGATGCCATCAGTGTTAGGTTATAACCCTAGCACCATGTCATTATCATACCTCCACTGGTTTTCGGGGGATAACTTTTGAAGGGATGGTGGTAGAGACTTGAAACCAAGCTCTGCACCCCCATTTTCGGACATTCCGGATCCAACGGTCCACCCTCGAGTCTCTACGACGTCGGGAAGTGGGTCAACCAGAACCTCGAGGACTCTGGTGCATACCTCGACAGGTTTCGGGGGATAACTTTTGAAGGGATGGTGGTAGAGACTTGAAACCAAGCTCTGCACCCCCATTTTCGGACATTCCGGATCCAACGGTGCCACCATCGAGTCTCTACGACGTCGGGAAGTGGGTCAACCAGAACCTCGAGGACTCTGGTGCATACCTCGATGGGTTTTTGGAGGATAACGTTTGAAGGAAAGGTGGTAGAGACGTGAAACTAAGCTCTGCACCCCCATTTTTGGACATTACGGATCCAAGGGTACCACCATCGAGTCTCTACAAGGTTGGGAAGTGGGTCAACTAGAACCTCGAGGACTCTGGTGCATACCTGGACGGGTTTTTGTGGAATAACTTTTGAAGTGAATGTGGTACAGACTTGAAAGCAGGCTCTGCACCCCCATAACTTTGTCTGCACACACACACACACACACACACACACACACACACACACACACCCACAACACACATACACACACACACAAGTGAACACATCAGAATGTTAGGTGGCTGTGATGTCATCAAAGGCAACGTGATGACGTCACAGACACTGTGCTTTGATCTAGCATGGGCTCTGTGATGCCATCAGTGTTAGGTTATAACCCTAGCACCATGTCATTATCATACCTCCACTGGATTTCGGGGGATAACTTTTGAAGGGATGGTGGTAGAGACTTGAAACCAAGCTCTGCACCCCCATTTTCGGACATTCCGGATCCAACGGTGCCACCCTCGAGTCTCTACGACGTCGGGAAGTGGGTCAACCAGAACCTCGAGGACTCTGGTGCATACCTCGACAGGTTTCGGGGGATAACTTTTGAAGGGATGGTGGTAGAGACTTGAAACCAAGCTCTGCACCCCCATTTTCGGACATTCCGGATCCAACGGTGCCACCATCGAGTCTCTACGACGTCGGGAAGTGGGTCAACCAGAACCTCGAGGACTCTGGTGCATACCTCGACGGGTTTTTGGAGGATAACGTTTGAAGGAAAGGTGGTAGAGACGTGAAACTAAGCTCTGCACCCCCATTTTTGGACATTCCGGATCCAAGGGTACCACCATCGAGTCTCTACAACGTTGGGAAGTGGGTCAACTAGAACCTCGAGGACTCTGGTGCATACCTGGACGGGTTTTTGTGGAATAACTTTTGAAGTGAATGTGGTACAGACTTGAAAGCAGGCTCTGCACCCCCATAACTTTGTCTGCACACACACACACTCACACACACACACAGCCACACCCACAACACACATACACACACACACAAGTGAACACATCAGAATGTTAGGTGGCTGTGATGTCATCAAAGGCAACGTGATGACGTCACAGACACTGTGCTTTGATCTAGCATGGGCTCTGTGATGCCATCAGTGTTAGGTTATAACCCTAGCACCATGTCATTATCATACCTCCACTGGTTTTCGGGGTATAACTTTTGAAGGGATGGTGGTAGAGACTTGAAACCAAGGTCTGCACCCCCATTTTCGGACATTCCGGATCCAACGGTGCCACCCTCGAGTCTCTACGAGGTTGGGAAGTGGGTCAACAAGAACCTCGAGGACTCTGGTGCATACCTCGACAGGTTTCGGGGGATAACTTTTGAAGGGATGGTGGTAGAGACTTGAAACCAAGCTCTGCACCCCCATTTTCGGACATTCCGGATCCAACGGTGCCACCCTCGAGTCTCTACGACGTCGGGAAGTGGGTCAACCAGAACCTCGAGGACTCTGGTGCATACCTCGACGGGTTTTTGGAGGATAACGTTTGAAGGAAAGGTGGTAGAGACGTGAAACTAAGCTCTGCACCCCCATTTTTGGACATTCCGGATCCAAGGGTACCACCATCGAGTCTCTACAAGGTTGGGAAGTGGGTCAACTAGAACCTCGAGGACTCTGGTGCATACCTGGACGGGTTTTTGTGGAATAACTTTTGAAGTGAATGTGGTACAGACTTGAAAGCAGGCTCTGCACCCCCATAACTTTGTCTGCACACACACACACACACACACACACACACACACCCACACCCACAACACACATACACACACACACAAGTGAACACATCAGAATGTTAGGTGGCTGTGATGTCATCAAAGGCAACGTGATGACGTCACAGACACTGTGCTTTGATCTAGCATGGGCTCTGTGATGCCATCAGTGTTAGGTTATAACCCTAGCACCATGTCATTATCATACCTCCACTGGTTTTCGGGGGATAACTTTTGAAGGGATGGTGGTAGAGACTTGAAACCAAGCTCTGCACCCCCATTTTCGGACATTACGGATCCAACGGTGCCACCCTCGAGTCTCTACGAGGTCGGGAAGTGGGTCAACCAGAACCTTGAAGACTCTGGTGCATACCTCGACGGGTTTTTGGAGGATAACGTTTGAAGGAAAGGTGGTAGAGACGTGAAACTAAGCTCTGCACCCCCATTTTTGGACATTCCGGATCCAAGGGTACCACCATCGAGTCTCTACAAGGTTGGGAAGTGGGTCAACTAGAACCTCGAGGACTCTGGTGCATACCTGGACGGGTTTTTGTGGAATAACTTTTGAAGTGAATGTGGTACAGACTTGAAAGCAGGCTCTGCACCCCCATAACTTTGTCTGCACACACACACACACACACACACACACCCACACCCACAACACACATACACACACACACAAGTGAACACATCAGAATGTTAGGTGGCTGTGATGTCATCAAAGGCAACGTGATGACGTCACAGACACTGTGCTTTGATCTAGCATGGGCTCTGTGATGCCATCAGTGTTAGGTTATAACCCTAGCACCATGTCATTATCATACCTCCACTGGTTTTCGGGGGATAACTTTTGAAGGGATGGTGGTAGAGACTTGAAACCAAGCTCTGCTCCCCCATTTTCGGACATTCCGGATCCAACGGTGCCACCCTCGAGTCTCTACGACGTCGGGAAGTGGGTCAACCAGAACCTCGAGGACTCTGGTGCATACCTCGACAGGTTTCGGGGGATAACTTTTGAAGGGATGGTGGTAGAGACTTGAAACCAAGCTCTGCACCCCCATTTTCGGACATTCCGGATCCAAGGGTACCACCATCGAGTCTCTACAAGGTTGGGAAGTGGGTCAACTAGAACCTCGAGGACTCTGGTGCATACCTGGACGGGTTTTTGTGGAATAACTTTTGAAGTGAATGTGGTACAGACTTGAAAGCAGGCTCTGCACCCCCATAACTTTGTCTGCACACACACACACTCACACACACACACACCCACACCCACAACACACATACACACACACACAAGTGAACACATCAGAATGTTAGGTGGCTGTGATGTCATCAAAGGCAACGTGATGACGTCACAGACACTGTGCTTTGATCTAGCATGGGCTCTGTGATGCCATCAGTGTTAGGTTATAACCCTAGCACCATGTCATTATCATACCTCCACTGGTTTTCGGGAGATAACTTTTGAAGGGATGGTGGTAGAGACTTGAAACCAAGGTCTGCACCACCATTTTCGGACATTCCGGATCCAACGGTGCCACCCTCGAGTCTCTACGAGGTTGGGAAGTGGGTCAACAAGAACCTCGAGGACTCTGGTGCATACCTCGACAGGTTTCGGGGGATAACTTTTGAAGGGATGGTGGTAGAGACTTGAAACCAAGCTCTGCACCCCCATTTTCGGACATTCCGGATCCAACGGTGCCACCATCGAGTCTCTACGACGTCGGGAAGTGGGTCAACCAGAACCTCGAGGACTCTGGTGCATACCTCGATGGGTTTTTGGAGGATAACGTTTGAAGGAAAGGTGGTAGAGACGTGAAACTAAGCTCTGCACCCCCATTTTTGGACATTCCGGATCCAAGGGTACCACCATCGAGTCTCTACAAGGTTGGGAAGTGGGTCAACTAGAACCTCGAGGACTCTGGTGCATACCTGGACGGGTTTTTGTGGAATAACTTTTGAAGTGAATGTGGTACAGACTTGAAAGCAGGCTCTGCACCCCCATAACTTTGTCTGCACACACACACACACACACACACACACACACACCCACACCCACAACACACATACACACACACACAAGTGAACACATCAGAATGTTAGGTGGCTGTGATGTCATCAAAGGCAACGTGATGACGTCACAGACACTGTGCTTTGATCTAGCATGGGCTCTGTGATGCCATCAGTGTTAGGTTATAACCCTAGCACCATGTCATTATCATACCTCCACTGGTTTTCGGGGGATAACTTTTGAAGGGATGGTGGTAGAGACTTGAAACCAAGCTCTGCACCCCCATTTTCGGACATTACGGATCCAACGGTGCCACCCTCGAGTCTCTACGAGGTCGGGAAGTGGGTCAACCAGAACCTTGAAGACTCTGGTGCATACCTCGACGGGTTTTTGGAGGATAACGTTTGAAGGAAAGGTGGTAGAGACGTGAAACTAAGCTCTGCACCCCCATTTTTGGACATTCCGGATCCAAGGGTACCACCATCGAGTCTCTACAAGGTTGGGAAGTGGGTCAACTAGAACCTCG
Source organism: Lutjanus erythropterus (assembly GCF_056507025.1). Lineage (NCBI taxonomy): Eukaryota > Metazoa > Chordata > Actinopteri > Lutjaniformes > Lutjanidae > Lutjanus > Lutjanus erythropterus. Next base: position 34,688,172 of record NC_139333.1, on the reverse strand, counting down.
AGGACTCTGGTGCATACCTGGACGGGTTTTTGTGGAATAACTTTTGAAGTGAATGTGGTACAGACTTGAAAGCAGGCTCTGCACCCCCATAACTTTGTCTGCACACACACACACACACACACACACACACACACCCACACCCACAACACACATACACACACACACAAGTGAACACATCAGAATGTTAGGTGGCTGTGATGTCATCAAAGGCAACGTGATGACGTCACAGACACTGTGCTTTGATCTAGCATGGGCTCTGTGATGCCATCAGTGTTAGGTTATAACCCTAGCACCATGTCATTATCATACCTCCACTGGTTTCCGGGGGATAACTTTTGAAGGGATGGTGGTAGAGACTTGAAACCAAGCTCTGCACCCCCATTTTCGGACATTCCGGATCCAACGGTGCCACCCTCGAGTCTCTACGACGTCGGGAAGTGGGTCAACCAGAACCTCGAGGACTCTGGTGCATACCTCGACAGGTTTCGGGGGATAACTTTTGAAGGGATGGTGGTAGAGACTTGAAACCAAGCTCTGCACCCCCATTTTCGGACATTCCGGATCCAACGGTGCCACCATCGAGTCTCTACGACGTCGGGAAGTGGGTCAACCAGAACCTCGAGGACTCTGGTGCATACCTCGATGGGTTTTTGGAGGATAACGTTTGAAGGAAAGGTGGTAGAGACGTGAAACTAAGCTCTGCACCCCCATTTTTGGACATTCCGGATCCAAGGGTACCACCATCGAGTCTCTACAACGTTGGGAAGTGGGTCAACTAGAACCTCGAGGACTCTGGTGCATACCTGGACGGGTTTTTGTGGAATAACTTTTGAAGTGAATGTGGTACAGACTTGAAAGCAGGCTCTGCACCCCCATAACTTTGTCTGCACACACACACACTCACACACACACACACCCACACCCACAACACACATACACACACACACAAGTGAACACATCAGAATGTTAGGTGGCTGTGATGTCATCAAAGGCAACGTGATGACGTCACAGACACTGTGCTTTGATCTAGCATGGGCTCTGTGATGCCATCAGTGTTAGGTTATAACCCTAGCACCATGTCATTATCATACCTCCACTGGTTTTCGGGAGATAACTTTTGAAGGGATGGTGGTAGAGACTTGAAACCAAGGTCTGCACCACCATTTTCGGACATTCCGGATCCAACGGTGCCACCCTCGAGTCTCTACGAGGTTGGGAAGTGGGTCAACAAGAACCTCGAGGACTCTGGTGCATACCTCGACAGGTTTCGGGGGATAACTTTTGAAGGGATGGTGGTAGAGACTTGAAACCAAGCTCTGCACCCCCATTTTCGGACATTCCGGATCCAACGGTGCCACCATCGAGTCTCTACGACGTCGGGAAGTGGGTCAACCAGAACCTCGAGGACTCTGGTGCATACCTCGATGGGTTTTTGGAGGATAACGTTTGAAGGAAAGGTGGTAGAGACGTGAAACTAAGCTCTGCACCCCCATTTTTGGACATTCCGGATCCAAGGGTACCACCATCGAGTCTCTACAAGGTTGGGAAGTGGGTCAACTAGAACCTCGAGGACTCTGGTGCATACCTGGACGGGTTTTTGTGGAATAACTTTTGAAGTGAATGTGGTACAGACTTGAAAGCAGGCTCTGCACCCCCATAACTTTGTCTGCACACACACACACACACACACACACACACACACCCACACCCACAACACACATACACACACACACAAGTGAACACATCAGAATGTTAGGTGGCTGTGATGTCATCAAAGGCAACGTGATGACGTCACAGACACTGTGCTTTGATCTAGCATGGGCTCTGTGATGCCATCAGTGTTAGGTTATAACCCTAGCACCATGTCATTATCATACCTCCACTGGTTTTCGGGGGATAACTTTTGAAGGGATGGTGGTAGAGACTTGAAACCAAGCTCTGCACCCCCATTTTCGGACATTACGGATCCAACGGTGCCACCCTCGAGTCTCTACGAGGTCGGGAAGTGGGTCAACCAGAACCTTGAAGACTCTGGTGCATACCTCGACGGGTTTTTGGAGGATAACGTTTGAAGGAAAGGTGGTAGAGACGTGAAACTAAGCTCTGCACCCCCATTTTTGGACATTCCGGATCCAAGGGTACCACCATCGAGTCTCTACAAGGTTGGGAAGTGGGTCAACTAGAACCTCGAGGACTCTGGTGCATACCTGGACGGGTTTTTGTGGAATAACTTTTGAAGTGAATGTGGTACAGACTTGAAAGCAGGCTCTGCACCCCCATAACTTTGTCTGCACACACACACACACACACACACACACACACACCCACACCCACAACACACATACACACACACACAAGTGAACACATCAGAATGTTAGGTGGCTGTGATGTCATCAAAGGCAACGTGATGACGTCACAGACACTGTGCTTTGATCTAGCATGGGCTCTGTGATGCCATCAGTGTTAGGTTATAACCCTAGCACCATGTCATTATCATACCTCCACTGGTTTCCGGGGGATAACTTTTGAAGGGATGGTGGTAGAGACTTGAAACCAAGCTCTGCACCCCCATTTTCGGACATTCCGGATCCAACGGTGCCACCCTCGAGTCTCTACGAGGTCGGGAAGTGGGTCAACCAGAACCTCGAGGACTCTGGTGCATACCTCGACAGGTTTCGGGGGATAACTTTTGAAGGGATGGTGGTAGAGACTTGAAACCAAGCTCTGCACCCCCATTTTCGGACATTCCGGATCCAACGGTGCCACCATCGAGTCTCTACGACGTCGGGAAGTGGGTCAACCAGAACCTCGAGGACTCTGGTGCATACCTCGATGGGTTTTTGGAGGATAACGTTTGAAGGAAAGGTGGTAGAGACGTGAAACTAAGCTCTGCACCCCCATTTTTGGACATTCCGGATCCAAGGGTACCACCATCGAGTCTCTACAACGTTGGGAAGTGGGTCAACTAGAACCTCGAGGACTCTGGTGCATACCTGGACGGGTTTTTGTGGAATAACTTTTGAAGTGAATGTGGTACAGACTTGAAAGCAGGCTCTGCACCCCCATAACTTTGTCTGCACACACACACACTCACACACACACACACCCACACCCACAACACACATACACACACACACAAGTGAACACATCAGAATGTTAGGTGGCTGTGATGTCATCAAAGGCAACGTGATGACGTCACAGACACTGTGCTTTGATCTAGCATGGGCTCTGTGATGCCATCAGTGTTAGGTTATAACCCTAGCACCATGTCATTATCATACCTCCACTAGTTTTCGGGGGATAACTTTTGAAGGGATGGTGGTAGAGACTTGAAACCAAGGTCTGCACCCCCATTTTCGGACATTCCGGATCCAACGGTGCCACCCTCGAGTCTCTACGAGGTTGGGAAGTGGGTCAACAAGAACCTCGAGGACTCTGGTGCATACCTCGACAGGTTTCGGGGGATAACTTTTGAAGGGATGGTGGTAGAGACTTGAAACCAAGCTCTGCACCCCCATTTTCGGACATTCCGGATCCAACGGTGCCACCATCGAGTCTCTACGACGTCGGGAAGTGGGTCAACCAGAACCTCGAGGACTCTGGTGCATACCTCGATGGGTTTTTGGAGGATAACGTTTGAAGGAAAGGTGGTAGAGACGTGAAACTAAGCTCTGCACCCCCATTTTTGGACATTCCGGATCCAAGGGTACCACCATCGAGTCTCTACAAGGTTGGGAAGTGGGTCAACTAGAACCTCGAGGACTCTGGTGCATACCTGGACGGGTTTTTGTGGAATAACTTTTGAAGTGAATGTGGTACAGACTTGAAAGCAGGCTCTGCACCCCCATAACTTTGTCTGCACACACACACACACACACACACACACACACCCACACCCACAACACACATACACACACACACAAGTGAACACATCAGAATGTTAGGTGGCTGTGATGTCATCAAAGGCAACGTGATGACGTCACAGACACTGTGCTTTGATCTAGCATGGGCTCTGTGATGCCATCAGTGTTAGGTTATAACCCTAGCACCATGTCATTATCATACCTCCACTGGCTTTCGGGGGATAACTTTTGAAGGGATGGTGGTAGAGACTTGAAACCAAGCTCTGCACCCCCATTTTCGGATATTCCGGATCCAACGGTGCCACCCTCGAGTCTCTACGACGTCGGGAAGTGGGTCAACCAGAACCTCGAGGACTCTGGTGCATACCTCGACAAGTTTCGGGGGATAACTTTTGAAGGGATGGTGGTAGAGACTTGAAACCAAGCTCTGCACCCCCATTTTCGGACATTCCGGATCCAACGGTGCCACCCTGGAGTCTCTACGAGGTCGGGAAGTGGGTCAACCAGAACCTCGAGTACTCTGGTGCATACCTCGACAGGTTTCGGGGGATAACTTTTGAAGGGATGGTGGTAGAGACTTGAAACCAAGCTCTGCACCCCCATTTTCGGACATTCCGGATCCAACGGTGCCACCCTCGAGTCTCTACGAGGTCGGGAAGTGGGTCAACCAGAACCTTGAAGACTCTGGTGCATACCTCGACGGGTTTTTGGAGGATAACGTTTGAAGGAAAGGTGGTAGAGACGTGAAACTAAGCTCTGCACCCCCATTTTTGGACATTCCGGATCCAAGGGTACCACCATCGAGTCTCTACAAGGTTGGGAAGTGGGTCAACTAGAACCTCGAGGACTCTGGTGCATACCTGGACGGGTTTTTGTGGAATAACTTTTGAAGTGAATGTGGTACAGACTTGAAAGCAGGCTCTGCACCCCCATAACTTTGTCTGCACACACACACACACACACACACACACACACACCCACACCCACAACACACATACACACACACACAAGTGAACACATCAGAATGTTAGGTGGCTGTGATGTCATCAAAGGCAACGTGATGACGTCACAGACACTGTGCTTTGATCTAGCATGGGCTCTGTGATGCCATCAGTGTTAGGTTATAACCCTAGCACCATGTCATTATCATACCTCCACTGGTTTTCGGGGGATAACTTTTGAAGGGATGGTGGTAGAGACTTGAAACCAAGCTCTGCACCCCCATTTTCGGACATTCCGGATCCAACGGTGCCACCCTCGAGTCTCTACGACGTCGGGAAGTGGGTCAACCAGAACCTCGAGGACTCTGGTGCATACCTCGACAGGTTTCGGGGGATAACTTTTGAAGGGATGGTGGTAGAGACTTGAAACCAAGCTCTGCACCCCCATTTTCGGACATTCCGGATCCAAGGGTACCACCATCGAGTCTCTACAACGTTGGGAAGTGGGTCAACTAGAACCTCGAGGACTCTGGTGCATACCTGGACGGGTTTTTGTGGAATAACTTTTGAAGTGAATGTGGTACAGACTTGAAAGCAGGCTCTGCACCCCCATAACTTTGTCTGCACACACACACACTCACACACACACACACCCACACCCACAACACACATACACACACACACAAGTGAACACATCAGAATGTTAGGTGGCTGTGATGTCATCAAAGGCAACGTGATGACGTCACAGACACTGTGCTTTGATCTAGCATGGGCTCTGTGATGCCATCAGTGTTAGGTTATAACCCTAGCACCATGTCATTATCATACCTCCACTGGTTTTCGGGGGATAACTTTTGAAGGGATGGTGGTAGAGACTTGAAACCAAGCTCTGCACCCCCATTTCCGGACATTCCGGATCCAACGGTGCCACCCTCGAGTCTCTACGAGGTTGGGAAGTGGGTCAACAAGAACCTCGAGGACTCTGGTGCATACCTCGACAGGTTTCGGGGGATAACTTTTGAAGGGATGGTGGTAGAGACTTGAAACCAAGCTCTGCACCCCCATTTTCGGACATTCCGGATCCAACGGTGCCACCCTCGAGTCTCTACGAGGTCGGGAAGTGGGTCAACCAGAACCTTGAAGACTCTGGTGCATACCTCGACGGGTTTTTGGAGGATAACGTTTGAAGGAAAGGTGGTAGAGACGTGAAACTAAGCTCTGCACCCCCATTTTTGGACATTCCGGATCCAAGGGTACCACCATCGAGTCTCTACAAGGTTGGGAAGTGGGTCAACTAGAACCTCGAGGACTCTGGTGCATACCTGGACGGGTTTTTGTGGAATAACTTTTGAAGTGAATGTGGTACAGACTTGAAAGCAGGCTCTGCACCCCCATAACTTTGTCTGCACACACACACACACACACACACACACACACACCCACACCCACAACACACATACACACACACACAAGTGAACACATCAGAATGTTAGGTGGCTGTGATGTCATCAAAGGCAACGTGATGACGTCACAGACACTGTGCTTTGATCTAGCATGGGCTCTGTGATGCCATCAGTGTTAGGTTATAACCCTAGCACCATGTCATTATCATACCTCCACTGGTTTTCGGGGGATAACTTTTGAAGGGATGGTGGTAGAGACTTGAAACCAAGCTCTGCACCCCCATTTTCGGACATTCCGGATCCAACGGTGCCACCCTGGAGTCTCTACGAGGTCGGGAAGTGGGTCAACCAGAACCTCGAGTACTCTGGTGCATACCTCGACAGGTTTCGGGGGATAACGTTTGAAGGGATGGTGGTAGAGACTTGAAACCAAGCTCTGCACCCCCATTTTCGGACATTCCGGATCCAAGGGTACCACCATCGAGTCTCTACAACGTTGGGAAGTGGGTCAACTAGAACCTCGAGGACTCTGGTGCATACCTGGACGGGTTTTTGTGGAATAACTTTTGAAGTGAATGTGGTACAGACTTGAAAGCAGGCTCTGCACCCCCATAACTTTGTCTGCACACACACACACTCACACACACACACACCCACACCCACAACACACATACACACACACACAAGTGAACACATCAGAATGTTAGGTGGCTGTGATGTCATCAAAGGCAACGTGATGACGTCACAGACACTGTGCTTTGATCTAGCATGGGCTCTGTGATGCCATCAGTGTTAGGTTATAACCCTAGCACCATGTCATTATCATACCTCCACTGGTTTTCGGGGGATAACTTTTGAAGGGATGGTGGTAGAGACTTGAAACCAAGCTCTGCACCCCCATTTTCGGACATTCCGGATCCAACGGTGCCACCCGCGAGTCTCTACGACGTCGGGAAGTGGGTCAACCAGAACCTCGAGGACTCTGGTGCATACCTCGACAGGTTTCGGGGGATAACTTTTGAAGGGATGGTGGTACAGACTTGAAACCAAGCTCTGCACCCCCATTTTCGGACATTCCGGATCCAACGGTGCCACCATCGAGTCTCTACGACGTCGGGAAGTGGGTCAACCAGAACCTCGAGGACTCTGGTGCATACCTCGATGGGTTTTTGGAGGATAACGTTTGAAGGAAAGGTGGTAGAGACGTGAAACTAAGCTCTGCTCCCCCATTTTTGGACATTCCGGATCCAAGGGTACCACCATCGAGTCTCTACAAGGTTGGGAAGTGGGTCAACTAGAACCTCGAGGACTCTGGTGCATACCTGGACGGGTTTTTGTGGAATAACTTTTGAAGTGAATGTGGTACAGACTTGAAAGCAGGCTCTGCACCCCCATAACTTTGTCTGCACACACACACACACACACACACACACACACACACCCACACCCACAACACACATACACACACACACAAGTGAACACATCAGAATGTTAGGTGGCTGTGATGTCATCAAAGGCAACGTGATGACGTCACAGACACTGTGCTTTGATCTAGCATGGGCTCTGTGATGCCATCAGTGTTAGGTTATAACCCTAGCACCATGTCATTATCATACCTCCACTGGTTTTCGGGGGATAACTTTTGAAGGGATGGTGGTAGAGACTTGAAACCAAGCTCTGCACCCCCATTTTCGGACATTCCGGATCCAACGGTGCCACCCTCGAGTCTCTACGAGGTCGGGAAGTGGGTCAACCAGAACCTCGAGGACTCTGGTGCATACCTCGACAGGTTTCGGGGGATAACTTTTGAAGGGATGGTGGTAGAGACTTGAAACCAAGCTCTGCACCCCCATTTTCGGACATTCCGGATCCAACGGTGCCACCCTGGAGTCTCTACGAGGTCGGGAAGTGGGTCAACCAGAACCTCGAGGACTCTGGTGCATACCTCGATGGGTTTTTGGAGGATAACGTTTGAAGGAAAGGTGGTAGAGACGTGAAACTAAGCTCTGCACCCCCATTTTTGGACATTCCGGATCCAAGGGTACCACCATCGAGTCTCTACGAGGTCGGGAAGTGGGTCAACCAGAACCTTGAAGACTCTGGTGCATACCTCGACGGGTTTTTGGAAGATAACGTTTGAAGGAAAGGTGGTAGAGACGTGAAACTAAGCTCTGCACCCCCATTTTTGGACATTCCGGATCCAAGGGTACCACCATCGAGTCTCTACAAGGTTGGGAAGTGGGTCAACTAGAACCTCGAGGACTCTGGTGCATACCTGGACGGGTTTTTGTGGAATAACTTTTGAAGTGAATGTGGTACAGACTTGAAAGCAGGCTCTGCACCCCCATAACTTTGTCTGCACACACACACACACACACACACACACACACACCCACACCCACAACACACATACACACACACACAAGTGAACACATCAGAATGTTAGGTGGCTGTGATGTCATCAAAGGCAACGTGATGACGTCACAGACACTGTGCTTTGATCTAGCATGGGCTCTGTGATGCCATCAGTGTTAGGTTATAACCCTAGCACCATGTCATTATCATACCTCCACTGGCTTTCGGGGGATAACTTTTGAAGGGATGGTGGTAGAGACTTGAAACCAAGCTCTGCACCCCCATTTTCGGATATTCCGGATCCAACGGTGCCACCCTCGAGTCTCTACGACGTCGGGAAGTGGGTCAACCAGAACCTCGAGGACTCTGGTGCATACCTCGACAAGTTTCGGGGGATAACTTTTGAAGGGATGGTGGTAGAGACTTGAAACCAAGCTCTGCACCCCCATTTTCGGACATTCCGGATCCAACGGTGCCACCCTGGAGTCTCTACGAGGTCGGGAAGTGGGTCAACCAGAACCTCGAGTACTCTGGTGCATACCTCGACAGGTTTCGGGGGATAACTTTTGAAGGGATGGTGGTAGAGACTTGAAACCAAGCTCTGCACCCCCATTTCTGGACATTCCGGATCCAACGGTGCCACCCTCGCGTCTCTACGAGGTCGGGAAGTGGGTCAACCAGAACCTTGAAGACTCTGGTGCATACCTCGACGGGTTTTTGGAAGATAACGTTTGAAGGAAAGGTGGTAGAGACGTGAAACTAAGCTCTGCACCCCCATTTTTGGACATTCCGGATCCAAGGGTACCACCATCGAGTCTCTACAAGGTTGGGAAGTGGGTCAACTAGAACCTCGAGGACTCTGGTGCATACCTGGACGGGTTTTTGTGGAATAACTTTTGAAGTGAATGTGGTACAGACTTGAAAGCAGGCTCTGCACCCCCATAACTTTGTCTGCACACACACACACTCACACACACACACACCCACACCCACAACACACATACACACACACACAAGTGAACACATCAGAATGTTAGGTGGCTGTGATGTCATCAAAGGCAACGTGATGACGTCACAGACACTGTGCTTTGATCTAGCATGGGCTCTGTGATGCCATCAGTGTTAGGTTATAACCCTAGCACCATGTCATTATCATACCTCCACTGGTTTTCGGGGGATAACTTTTGAAGGGATGGTGGTAGAGACTTGAAACCAAGCTCTGCACCCCCATTTTCGGACATTCCGGATCCAACGGTGCCACCCGCGAGTCTCTACGACGTCGGGAAGTGGGTCAACCAGAACCTCGAGGACTCTGGTGCATACCTCGACAGGTTTCGGGGGATAACTTTTGAAGGGATGGTGGTACAGACTTGAAACCAAGCTCTGCACCCCCATTTTCGGACATTCCGGATCCAACGGTGCCACCATCGAGTCTCTACGACGTCGGGAAGTGGGTCAACCAGAACCTCGAGGACTCTGGTGCATACCTCGATGGGTTTTTGGAGGATAACGTTTGAAGGAAAGGTGGTAGAGACGTGAAACTAAGCTCTGCACCCCCATTTTTGGACATTCCGGATCCAAGGGTACCACCATCGAGTCTCTACAAGGTTGGGAAGTGGGTCAACTAGAACCTCGAGGACTCTGGTGCATACCTGGACGGGTTTTTGTGGAATAACTTTTGAAGTGAATGTGGTACAGACTTGAAAGCAGGCTCTGCACCCCCATAACTTTGTCTGCACACACACACACACACACACACACACACACACACCCACACCCACAACACACATACACACACACACAAGTGAACACATCAGAATGTTAGGTGGCTGTGATGTCATCAAAGGCAACGTGATGACGTCACAGACACTGTGCTTTGATCTAGCATGGGCTCTGTGATGCCATCAGTGTTAGGTTATAACCCTAGCACCATGTCATTATCATACCTCCACTGGTTTTCGGGGGATAACTTTTGAAGGGATGGTGGTAGAGACTTGAAACCAAGCTCTGCACCCCCATTTTCGGACATTCCGGATCCAACGGTGCCACCCTGGAGTCTCTACGAGGTCGGGAAGTGGGTCAACCAGAACCTCGAGTACTCTGGTGCATACCTCGACAGGTTTCGGGGGATAACTTTTGAAGGGATGGTGGTAGAGACTTGAAACCAAGCTCTGCACCCCCATTTTCGGACATTCCGGATCCAACGGTGCCACCCTCGAGTCTCTACGAGGTCGGGAAGTGGGTCAACCAGAACCTTGAAGACTCTGGTGCATACCTCGACGGGTTTTTGGAGGATAACGTTTGAAGGAAAGGTGGTAGAGACGTGAAACTAAGCTCTGCACCCCCATTTTTGGACATTCCGGATCCAAGGGTACCACCATCGAGTCTCTACAAGGTTGGGAAGTGGGTCAACTAGAACCTCGAGGACTCTGGTGCATACCTGGACGGGTTTTTGTGGAATAACTTTTGAAGTGAATGTGGTACAGACTTGAAAGCAGGCTCTGCACCCCCATAACTTTGTCTGCACACACACACACACACACACACACACACACACCCACACCCACAACACACATACACACACACACAAGTGAACACATCAGAATGTTAGGTGGCTGTGATGTCATCAAAGGCAACGTGATGACGTCACAGACACTGTGCTTTGATCTAGCATGGGCTCTGTGATGCCATCAGTGTTAGGTTATAACCCTAGCACCATGTCATTATCATACCTCCACTGGTTTTCGGGGGATAACTTTTGAAGGGATGGTGGTAGAGACTTGAAACCAAGCTCTGCACCCCCATTTTCGGACATTCCGGATCCAACGGTGCCACCCTCGAGTCTCTACGACGTCGGGAAGTGGGTCAACCAGAACCTCGAGGACTCTGGTGCATACCTCGACAGGTTTCGGGGGATAACTTTTGAAGGGATGGTGGTAGAGACTTGAAACCAAGCTCTGCACCCCCATTTTCTGACATTCCGGATCCAAGGGTACCACCATCGAGTCTCTACAACGTTGGGAAGTGGGTCAACTAGAACCTCGAGGACTCTGGTGCATACCTGGACGGGTTTTTGTGGAATAACTTTTGAAGTGAATGTGGTACAGACTTGAAAGCAGGCTCTGCACCCCCATAACTTTGTCTGCACACACACACACTCACACACACACACACCCACACCCACAACACACATACACACACACACAAGTGAACACATCAGAATGTTAGGTGGCTGTGATGTCATCAAAGGCAACGTGATGACGTCACAGACACTGTGCTTTGATCTAGCATGGGCTCTGTGATGCCATCAGTGTTAGGTTATAACCCTAGCACCATGTCATTATCATACCTCCACTGGTTTTCGGGGGATAACTTTTGAAGGGATGGTGGTAGAGACTTGAAACCAAGCTCTGCACCCCCATTTCCGGACATTCCGGATCCAACGGTGCCACCCTCGAGTCTCTACGAGGTTGGGAAGTGGGTCAACAAGAACCTCGAGGACTCTGGTGCATACCTCGACAGGTTTCGGGGGATAACTTTTGAAGGGATGGTGGTAGAGACTTGAAACCAAGCTCTGCACCCCCATTTTCGGACATTCCGGATCCAACGGTGCCACCATCGAGTCTCTACGACGTCGGGAAGTGGGTCAACCAGAACCTCGAGGACTCTGGTGCATACCTCGATGGGTTTTTGGAGGATAACGTTTGAAGGAAAGGTGGTAGAGACGTGAAACTAAGCTCTGCACCCCCATTTTTGGACATTCCGGATCCAAGGGTACCACCATCGAGTCTCTACAAGGTTGGGAAGTGGGTCAACTAGAACCTCGAGGACTCTGGTGCATACCTGGACGGGTTTTTGTGGAATAACTTTTGAAGTGAATGTGGTACAGACTTGAAAGCAGGCTCTGCACCCCCATAACTTTGTCTGCACACAGACACACACACACACACACACACACACCCACAACACACATACACACACACACAAGTGAACACATCAGAATGTTAGGTGGCTGTGATGTCATCAAAGGCAACGTGATGACGTCACAGACACTGTGCTTTGATCTAGCATGGGCTCTGTGATGCCATCAGTGTTAGGTTATAACCCTAGCACCATGTCATTATCATACCTCCACTGGTTTTCGGGGGATAACTTTTGAAGGGATGGTGGTAGAGACTTGAAACCAAGCTCTGCACCCCCATTTTCGGACATTCCGGATCCAACGGTGCCACCCTGGAGTCTCTACGAGGTCGGGAAGTGGGTCAACCAGAACCTCGAGTACTCTGGTGCATACCTCGACAGGTTTCGGGGGATAACTTTTGAAGGGATGGTGGTAGAGACTTGAAACCAAGCTCTGCACCCCCATTTCTGGACATTCCGGATCCAACGGTGCCACCCTCGCGTCTCTACGAGGTCGGGAAGTGGGTCAACCAGAACCTTGAAGACTCTGGTGCATACCTCGACGGGTTTTTGGAAGATAACGTTTGAAGGAAAGGTGGTAGAGACGTGAAACTAAGCTCTGCACCCCCATTTTTGGACATTCCGGATCCAAGGGTACCACCATCGAGTCTCTACAAGGTTGGGAAGTCGGTCAACTAGAACCTCGAGGACTCTGGTGCATACCTGGACGGGTTTTTGTGGAATAACTTTTGAAGTGAATGTGGTACAGACTTGAAAGCAGGCTCTGCACCCCCATAACTTTGTCTGCACACACACACACTCACACACACACACACCCACACCCACAACACACATACACACACACACAAGTGAACACATCAGAATGTTAGGTGGCTGTGATGTCATCAAAGGCAACGTGATGACGTCACAGACACTGTGCTTTGATCTAGCATGGGCTCTGTGATGCCATCAGTGTTAGGTTATAACCCTAGCACCATGTCATTATCATACCTCCACTGGTTTTCGGGGGATAACTTTTGAAGGGATGGTGGTAGAGACTTGAAACCAAGCTCTGCACCCCCATTTTCGGACATTCCGGATCCAACGGTGCCACCCGCGAGTCTCTACGACGTCGGGAAGTGGGTCAACCAGAACCTCGAGGACTCTGGTGCATACCTCGACAGGTTTCGGGGGATAACTTTTGAAGGGATGGTGGTACAGACTTGAAACCAAGCTCTGCACCCCCATTTTCGGACATTCCGGATCCAACGGTGCCACCATCGAGTCTCTACGACGTCGGGAAGTGGGTCAACCAGAACCTCGAGGACTCTGGTGCATACCTCGATGGGTTTTTGGAGGATAACGTTTGAAGGAAAGGTGGTAGAGACGTGAAACTAAGCTCTGCACCCCCATTTTTGGACATTCCGGATCCAAGGGTACCACCATCGAGTCTCTACAAGGTTGGGAAGTGGGTCAACTAGAACCTCGAGGACTCTGGTGCATACCTGGACGGGTTTTTGTGGAATAACTTTTGAAGTGAATGTGGTACAGACTTGAAAGCAGGCTCTGCACCCCCATAACTTTGTCTGCACACACACACACACACACACACACACACACACACCCACACCCACAACACACATACACACACACACAAGTGAACACATCAGAATGTTAGGTGGCTGTGATGTCATCAAAGGCAACGTGATGACGTCACAGACACTGTGCTTTGATCTAGCATGGGCTCTGTGATGCCATCAGTGTTAGGTTATAACCCTAGCACCATGTCATTATCATACCTCCACTGGTTTTCGGGGGATAACTTTTGAAGGGATGGTGGTAGAGACTTGAAACCAAGCTCTGCACCCCCATTTTCGGACATTCCGGATCCAACGGTGCCACCCTCGAGTCTCTACGAGGTCGGGAAGTGGGTCAACCAGAACCTCGAGGACTCTGGTGCATACCTCGACAGGTTTCGGGGGATAACTTTTGAAGGGATGGTGGTAGAGACTTGAAACCAAGCTCTGCACCCCCATTTTCGGACATTCCGGATCCAACGGTGCCACCCTGGAGTCTCTACGAGGTCGGGAAGTGGGTCAACCAGAACCTCGAGGACTCTGGTGCATACCTCGATGGGTTTTTGGAGGATAACGTTTGAAGGAAAGGTGGTAGAGACGTGAAACTAAGCTCTGCACCCCCATTTTTGGACATTCCGGATCCAAGGGTACCACCATCGAGTCTCTACGAGGTCGGGAAGTGGGTCAACCAGAACCTTGAAGACTCTGGTGCATACCTCGACGGGTTTTTGGAAGATAACGTTTGAAGGAAAGGTGGTAGAGACGTGAAACTAAGCTCTGCACCCCCATTTTTGGACATTCCGGATCCAAGGGTACCACCATCGAGTCTCTACAAGGTTGGGAAGTGGGTCAACTAGAACCTCGAGGACTCTGGTGCATACCTGGACGGGTTTTTGTGGAATAACTTTTGAAGTGAATGTGGTACAGACTTGAAAGCAGGCTCTGCACCCCCATAACTTTGTCTGCACACACACACACACACACACACACACACACCCACACCCACAACACACATACACACACACACAAGTGAACACATCAGAATGTTAGGTGGCTGTGATGTCATCAAAGGCAACGTGATGACGTCACAGACACTGTGCTTTGATCTAGCATGGGCTCTGTGATGCCATCAGTGTTAGGTTATAACCCTAGCACCATGTCATTATCATACCTCCACTGGCTTTCGGGGGATAACTTTTGAAGGGATGGTGGTAGAGACTTGAAACCAAGCTCTGCACCCCCATTTTCGGATATTCCGGATCCAACGGTGCCACCCTCGAGTCTCTACGACGTCGGGAAGTGGGTCAACCAGAACCTCGAGGACTCTGGTGCATACCTCGACAAGTTTCGGGGGATAACTTTTGAAGGGATGGTGGTAGAGACTTGAAACCAAGCTCTGCACCCCCATTTTCGGACATTCCGGATCCAACGGTGCCACCCTGGAGTCTCTACGAGGTCGGGAAGTGGGTCAACCAGAACCTCGAGTACTCTGGTGCATACCTCGACAGGTTTCGGGGGATAACTTTTGAAGGGATGGTGGTAGAGACTTGAAACCAAGCTCTGCACCCCCATTTTCGGACATTCCGGATCCAACGGTGCCACCCTCGCGTCTCTACGAGGTCGGGAAATGGGTCAGCCAGAACCTTCAAGACTCTGGTGCATACCTCGACGGGTTTTTGGAGGATAATGTTTGAAGGAAAGGTGGTAGAGACGTGAAACTAAGCTCTGCACCCCCATTTTTGGACATTCCGGATCCAAGGGTACCACCATCGAGTCTCTACAAGGTTGGGAAGTGGGTCAACTAGAACCTCGAGGACTCTGGTGCATACCTCGACGGGTTTTTGTGGAATAACTTTTGAAGTGAATGTGGTACAGACTTGAAAGCAGGCTCTGCACCCCCATAACTTTGTCTGCACACACACACACACACACACACACACACCCACACCCACAACACACATACACACACACACAAGTGAACACATCAGAATGTTAGGTGGCTGTGATGTCATCAAAGGCAACGTGATGACGTCACAGACACTGTGCTTTGATCTAGCATGGGCTCTGTGATGCCATCAGTGTTAGGTTATAACCCTAGCACCATGTCATTATCATACCTCCACTGGTTTTCGGGGGATAACTTTTGAAGGGATGGTGGTAGAGACTTGAAACTAAGCTCTGCACCCCCATTTTCGGACATTCCGGATCCAACGGTGCCACTCTCAAGTCTCTACGAGGTTGGGAAGTGGGTCAACCAGAACCTCGAGGACTCTGGTGCATACCTCGACAGGTTTCGGGGGATAACTTTTGAAGGGATGGTGGTAGAGACTTGAAACCAAGCTCTGCACCCCCATTTTCGGACATTCCGGATCCAACGGTGCCACCCTCGAGTCTCTACGACGTCGGGAAGTGGGTCAACCAGAACCTCGAGGACTGTGGTGCATACCTCGACAAGTTTCGGGGGATAACTTTTGAAGGGATGGTGGTAGAGACTTGAAACCAAGCTCTGCACCCCCATTTTCGGACATTCCGGATCCAACGGTGCCACCCTGGAGTCTCTACGAGGTCGGGAAGTGGGTCAACTAGAACCTCGAGTACTCTGGTGCATACCTCGACAGGTTTCGGGGGATAACTTTTGAAGGGATGGTGGTAGAGACTTGAAACCAAGCTCTGCACCCCCATTTTCGGACATTCCGGATCCAACGGTGCCACCCTCGCGTCTCTACGAGGTCGGGAAATGGGTCAACCAGAACCTTGAAGACTCTGGTGCATACCTCGACGGGTTTTTGGAGGATAACGTTTGAAGGAAAGGTGGTAGAGACGTGAAACTAAGCTCTGCACCCCCATTTTTGGACATTCCGGATCCAAGGGTACCACCATCGAGTCTCTACAAGGTTGGGAAGTGGGTCAACTAGAACCTCGAGGACTCTGGTGCATACCTCGACGGGTTTTTGTGGAATAACTTTTGAAGTGAATGTGGTACAGACTTGAAAGCAGGCTCTGCACCCCCATAACTTTGTCTGCACACACACACACACACACACAAACACCCACACCCACAACACACATACACACACACACAAGTGAACACATCAGAATGTTAGGTGGCTGTGATGTCATCAAAGGCAACGTGATGACGTCACAGACACTGTGCTTTGATCTAGCATGGGCTCTGTGATGCCATCAGTGTTAGGTTATAACCCTAGCACCATGTCATTATCATACCTCCACTGGTTTTCGGGGGATAACTTTTGAAGGGATGGTGGTAGAGACTTGAAACCAAGCTCTGCACCCCCATTTTCGGACATTCCGGATCCAACGGTGCCACCCTCGAGTCTCTACGAGGTCGGGAAGTGGGTCAACCAGAACCTCGAGGACTCTGGTGCATACCTCGACAGGTTTCGGGGGATAACTTTTGAAGGGATGGTGGTAGAGACTTGAAACCAAGCTCTGCACCCCCATTTTCAGACATTCCGGATCCAACGGTGCCACCCTGGAGTCTCTACGAGGTCGGGAAGTGGGTCAACCAGAACCTCGAGGACTCTGATGCATACCTCGATGGGTTTTTGGAGGATAACGTTTGAAGGAAAGGTGGTAGAGACGTGAAACTAAGCTCTGCACCCCCATTTTTGGACATTCCGGATCCAAGGGTACCACCATCGAGTCTCTACAAGGTTGGGAAGTGGGTCAACTAGAACCTCGAGGACTCTGGTGCATACCTGGACGGGTTTTTGTGGAATAACTTTTGAAGTGAATGTGGTACAGACTTGAAAGCAGGCTCTGCACCCCCATAACTTTGTCTGCACACACACACACACACACACACACACACACACACACCCACACCCACAACACACATACACACACACACAAGTGAACACATCAGAATGTTAGGTGGCTGTGATGTCATCAAAGGCAACGTGATGACGTCACAGACACTGTGCTTTGATCTAGCATGGGCTCTGTGATGCCATCAGTGTTAGGTTATAACCCTAGCACCATGTCATTATCATACCTCCACTGGCTTTCGGGGGATAACTTTTGAAGGGATGGTGGTAGAGACTTGAAACCAAGCTCTGCACCCCCATTTTCGGACATTCCGGATCCAACGGTGCCACCCTCGAGTCTCTACGACGTCGGGAAGTGGGTCAACCAGAACCTCGAGGACTCTGGTGCATACCTCGACAAGTTTCGGGGGATAACTTTTGAAGGGATGGTGGTAGAGACTTGAAACCAAGCTATGCACCCCCATTTTCGGACATTCCGGATCCAACGGTGCCACCCTGGAGTCTCTACGAGGTCGGGAAGTGGGTCAACCAGAACCTCGAGTACTCTGGTGCATACCTCGACAGGTTTCGGGGGATAACTTTTGAAGGGATGGTGGTAGAGACTTGAAATCAAGCTCTGCACCCCCATTTTCGGACATTCCGGATCCAACGGTGCCACCCTCGCGTCTCTACGAGGTCGGGAAATGGGTCAACCAGAACCTTGAAGACTCTGGTGCATACCTCGACGGGTTTTTGGAGGATAACGTTTGAAGGAAAGGTGGTAGAGACGTGAAACTAAGCTCTGCACCCCCATTTTTGGACATTCCGGATCCAAGGGTACCACCATCGAGTCTCTACAAGGTTGGGAAGTGGGTCAACTAGAACCTCGAGGACTCTGGTGCATACCTCGACGGGTTTTTGTGGAATAGCTTTTGAAGTGAATGTGGTACAGACTTGAAAGCAGGCTCTGCACCCCCATAACTTTGTCTGCACACACACACACACACACACACACACACACCCACACCCACAACACACATACACACACACACAAGTGAACACATCAGAATGTTAGGTGGCTGTGATGTCATCAAAGGCAACGTGATGACGTCACAGACACTGTGCTTTGATCTAGCATGGGCTCTGTGATGCCATCAGTGTTAGGTTATAACCCTAGCACCATGTCATTATCATACCTCCACTGGTTTTCGGGGGATAACTTTTGAAGGGATGGTGGTAGAGACTTGAAACCAAGCTCTGCACCCCCATTTTCGGACATTCCGGATCCAACGGTGCCAACCTCGAGTCTCTACGAGGTCGGGAAGTGGGTCAACCAGAACCTCGAGGACTCTGGTGCATACCTCGACAGGTTTCGGGGGATAACTTTTGAAGGGATGGTGGTAGAGACTTGAAACCAAGCTCTGTACCCCCATTTTCAGACATTCCGGATCCAACGGTGCCACCCTGGAGTCTCTACGAGGTCGGGAAGTGGGTCAACCAGAACCTCGAGGACTCTGATGCATACCTCGATGGGTTTTTGGAGGATAACGTTTGAAGGAAAGGTGGTAGAGACGTGAAACTAAGCTCTGCACCCCCATTTTTGGACATTCCGGATCCAAGGGTACCACCATCGAGTCTCTACAAGGTTGGGAAGTGGGTCAACTAGAACCTCGAGGACTCTGGTGCATACCTGGACGGGTTTTTGTGGAATAACTTTTGAAGTGAATGTGGTACAGACTTGAAAGCAGGCTCTGCACCCCCATAACTTTGTCTGCACACACACACACACACACACACACACACACCCACACCCACAACACACATACACACACACACAAGTGAACACATCAGAATGTTAGGTGGCTGTGATGTCATCAAAGGCAACGTGATGACGTCACAGACACTGTGCTTTGATCTAGCATGGGCTCTGTGATGCCATCAGTGTTAGGTTATAACCCTAGCACCATGTCATTATCATACCTCCACTGGTTTTCGGGGGATAACTTTTGAAGGGATGGTGGTAGAGACTTGAAACTAAGCTCTGCACCCCCATTTTCGGACAATCCGGATCCAACGGTGCCACTCTCGAGTCTCTACGAGGTTGGGAAGTGGGTCAACCAGAACCTCGAGGACTCTGGTGCATACCTCGACAGGTTTCGGGGGATAACTTTTGAAGGGATGGTGGTAGAGACTTGAAACCAAGCTCTGCACCCCCATTTTCGGACATTCCGGATCCAACGGTGCCACCCTCGAGTCTCTACGACGTCGGGAAGTGGGTCAACCAGAACCTCGAGGACTCTGGTGCATACCTCGACAAGTTTCGGGGGATAACTTTTGAAGGGATGGTGGTAGAGACTTGAAACCAAGCTCTGCACCCCCATTTTCGGACATTCCGGATCCAACGGTGCCACCCTGGAGTCTCTACGACGTCGGGAAGTGGGTCAACCAGAACCTCGAGTACTCTGGTGCATACCTCGACAGGTTTCGGGGGATAACTTTTGAATGGATGGTGGTAGAGACTTGAAACCAAGCTCTGCACCCCCATTTTCGGACATTCCGGATCCAACGGTGCCACCCTCGAGTCTCTACGAGGTCGGGAAGTGGGTCAACCAGAACCTCGAGTACTCTGGTGCATACCTCGACAGGTTTCGGGGGATAACTTTTGAAGGGATGGTGGTAGAGACTTGAAACCAAGCTCTGCACCCCCATTTTCAGACATTCCGGATCCAACGGTGCCACCCTCGCGTCTCTACGAGGTCGGGAAGTGGGTCAACCAGAACCTTGAAGACTCTGGTGCATACCTCGACGGGTTTTTGGAGGATAACGTTTGAAGGAAAGGTGGTAGAGACGTGAAACTAAGCTCTGCACCCCCATTTTTGGACATTCCGGATCCAAGGGTACCACCATCGAGTCTCTACAAGGTTGGGAAGTGGGTCAACTAGAAGCTCGAGGACTCTGGTGCATACCTGGACGGGTTTTTGTGGAATAACTTTTGAAGTGAATGTGGTACAGACTTGAAAGCAGGCTCTGCACCCCCATAACTTTGTCTGCACACACACACACACACACACACACACACACACACACCCACACCCACAACACACATACACACACACACAAGTGAACACATCAGAATGTTAGGTGGCTGTGATGTCATCAAAGGCAACGTGATGACGTCACAGACACTGTGCTTTGATCTAGCATGGGCTCTGTGATGCCATCAGTGTTAGGTTATAACCCTAGCACCATGTCATTATCATACCTCCACTGGCTTTCGGGGGATAACTTTTGAAGGGATGGTGGTAGAGACTTGAAACCAAGCTCTGCACCCCCATTTTCGGACATTCCGGATCCAACGGTGCCACCCTCGAGTCTCTACGAGGTCGGGAAGTGGGTCAACCAGAACCTCGAGGACTCTGGTGCATACCTCGACAAGTTTCGGGGCATAACTTTTGAAGGGATGGTGGTAGAGACTTGAAACCAAGCTATGCACCCCCATTTTCGGACATTCCGGATCCAACGGTGCCACCCTGGAGTCTCTACGAGGTCGGGAAGTGGGTCAACCAGAACCTCGAGTACTCTGGTGCATACCTCGACAGGTTTCGGGGGATAACTTTTGAAGGGATGGTGGTAGAGACTTGAAACCAAGCTCTGCACCCCCATTTTTGGACATTCCGGATCCAACGGTGCCACCCTCGCGTCTCTACGAGGTCGGGAAATGGGTCAACCAGAACCTTGAAGACTCTGGTGCATACCTCGACGGGTTTTTGGAGGATAACGTTTGAAGGAAAGGTGGTAGAGACGTGAAACTAAGCTCTGCACCCCCATTTTTGGACATTCCGGATCCAAGGGTACCACCATCGAGTCTCTACAAGGTTGGGAAGTGGGTCAACTAGAACCTCGAGGACTCTGGTGCATACCTCGACGGGTTTTTGTGGAATAACTTTTGAAGTGAATGTGGTACAGACTTGAAAGCAGGCTCTGCACCCCCATAACTTTGTCTGCACACACACACACACACACACACACACACACCCACACCCACAACACACATACACACACACACAAGTGAACACATCAGAATGTTAGGTGGCTGTGATGTCATCAAAGGCAACGTGATGACGTCACAGACACTGTGCTTTGATCTAGCATGGGCTCTGTGATGCCATCAGTGTTAGGTTATAACCCTAGCACCATGTCATTATCATACCTCCACTGGTTTTCGGGGGATAACTTTTGAAGGGATGGTGGTAGAGACTTGAAACCAAGCTCTGCACCCCCATTTTCGGACATTCCGGATCCAACGGTGCCAACCTCGAGTCTCTACGAGGTCGGGAAGTGGGTCAACCAGAACCTCGAGGACTCTGGTGCATACCTCGACAGGTTTCGGGGGATAACTTTTGAAGGGATGGTGGTAGAGACTTGAAACCAAGCACTGTACCCCCATTTTCAGACATTCCGGATCCAACGGTGCCACCCTGGAGTCTCTACGAGGTCGGGAAGTGGGTCAACCAGAACCTCGAGGACTCTGATGCATACCTCGATGGGTTTTTGGAGGATAACGTTTGAAGGAAAGGTGGTAGAGACGTGAAACTAAGCTCTGCACCCCCATTTTTGGACATTCCGGATCCAAGGGTACCACCATCGAGTCTCTACAAGGTTGGGAAGTGGGTCAACTAGAACCTCGAGGACTCTGGTGCATACCTGGACGGGTTTTTGTGGAATAACTTTTGAAGTGAATGTGGTACAGACTTGAAAGCAGGCTCTGCACCCCCATAACTTTGTCTGCACACACACACACACACACACACACACACACCCACACCCACAACACACATACACACACACACAAGTGAACACATCAGAATGTTAGGTGGCTGTGATGTCATCAAAGGCAACGTGATGACGTCACAGACACTGTGCTTTGATCTAGCATGGGCTCTGTGATGCCATCAGTGTTAGGTTATAACCCTAGCACCATGTCATTATCATACCTCCACTGGTTTTCGGGGGATAACTTTTGAAGGGATGGTGGTAGAGACTTGAAACCAAGCTCTGCACCCCCATTTTCAGACATTCCGGATCCAACGGTGCCACCCTGGAGTCTCTACGAGGTCGGGAAGTGGGTCAACCAGAACCTCGAGGACTCTGATGCATACCTCGACGGGTTTTTGGAGGATAACGTTTGAAGGAAAGGTGGTAGAGACGTGAAACTAAGCTCTGCACCCCCATTTTTGGACATTCCGGATCCAAGGGTACCACCATCGAGTCTCTACAAGGTTGGGAAGTGGGTCAACTAGAACCTCGAGGACTCTGGTGCATACCTGGACGGGTTTTTGTGGAATAACTTTTGAAGTGAATGTGGTACAGACTTGAAAGCAGGCTCTGCACCCCCATAACTTTGTCTGCACACACACACACACACACACACACACACCCACACCCACAACACACATACACACACACACAAGTGAACACATCAGAATGTTAGGTGGCTGTGATGTCATCAAAGGCAACGTGATGACGTCACAGACACTGTGCTTTGATCTAGCATGGGCTCTGTGATGCCATCAGTGTTAGGTTATAACCCTAGCACCATGTCATTATCATACCTCCACTGGTTTTCGGGGGATAACTTTTGAAGGGATGGTGGTAGAGACTTGAAACCAAGCTCTGCACCCCCATTTTCGGACATTCCGGATCCAACGGTGCCACCCTCGAGTCTCTACGAGGTCGGGAAGTGGGTCAACCAGAACCTCAAGGACTCTGGTGCATACCTCGACAGGTTTCGGGGGATAACTTTTGAAGGGATGGTGGTAGAGACTTGAAACCAAGCTCTGCACCCCCATTTTCGGACATTCCGGATCCAACGGTGCCACCCTCGCGTCTCTACGAGGTCGGGAAGTGGGTCAACCAGAACCTTGAAGACTCTGGTGCATACCTCGACGGGTTTTTGGAGGATAACGTTTGAAGGAAAGGTGGTAGAGACGTGAAACTAAGCTCTGCACCCCCATTTTTGGACATTCCGGATCCAAGGGTACCACCATCGAGTCTCTACAAGGTTGGGAAGTGGGTCAACTAGAACCTCGAGGACTCTGGTGCATACCTGGACGGGTTTTTGTGGAATAACTTTTGAAGTGAATGTGGTACAGACTTGAAAGCAGGCTCTGCACCCCCATAACTTTGTCTGCACACACACACACACACACACACACACACACACACCCACACCCACAACACACATACACACACACACAAGTGAACACATCAGAATGTTAGGTGGCTGTGATGTCATCAAAGGCAACGTGATGACGTCACAGACACTGTGCTTTGATCTAGCATGGGCTCTGTGATGCCATCAGTGTTAGGTTATAACCCTAGCACCATGTCATTATCATACCTCCACTGGTTTTCGGGGGATAACTTTTGAAGGGATGGTGGTAGAGACTTGAAACCAAGCTCTGCACCCCCATTTTCGGACATTCCGGATCCAACGGTGCCACCCTCGAGTCTCTACGAGGTCGGGAAGTGGGTCAACCAGAACCTCGAGGACTCTGGTGCATACCTCGACAGGGTTCGGGGGATAACTTTTGAAGGGATGGTGGTAGAGACTTGAAACCAAGCTCTGCACCCCAATTTTCGGACATTCCGGATCCAACGGTGCCACCCTGGAGTCTCTACGAGGTCGGGAAGTGGGTCAACCAGAACCTCGAGTACCTTGGTGCATACCTCGACAGGTTTCGGGGGATAACTTTTGAAGGGATGGTGGTAGACACTTGAAACCAAGCTCTGCACCCCCATTTTCGGACATTCCGGATCCAACGGTGCCACCCTCGCGTCTCTACGAGGTCGGGAAGTGGGTCAACCAGAACCTTGAGGACTCTGGTGCATACCTCGACGGGTTTTTGGAGGATAACGTTTGAAGGAAAGGTGGTAGAGACGTGAAACTAAGCTCTGCACCCCCATTTTTGGACATTCCGGATCCAAGGGTACCACCATCGAGTCTCTACAAGGTTGGGAAGTGGGTCAACTAGAACCTCGAGGACTCTGGTGCATACCTGGACGGGTTTTTGTGGAATAACTTTTGAAGTGAATGTGGTACAGACTTGAAAGCAGGCTCTGCACCCCCATAACTTTGTCTGCACACACACACACACACACACACACACACACACCCACACCCACAACACACATACACACACACACAAGTGAACACATCAGAATGTTAGGTGGCTGTGATGTCATCAAAGGCAACGTGATGACGTCACAGACACTGTGCTTTGATCTAGCATGGGCTCTGTGATGCCATCAGTGTTAGGTTATAACCCTAGCACCATGTCATTATCATACCTCCACTGGTTTTCGGGGGATAACTTTTGAAGGGATGGTGGTAGAGACTTGAAACCAAGCTCTGCACCCCCATTTTCGGACATTCCGGATCCAACGGTGCCACCCTCGAGTCTCTACGAGGTCGGGAAGTGGGTCAACCAGAACCTCGAGGACTCTGGTGCATACCTCGACAGGTTTCGGGGGATAACTTTTGAAGGGATGGTGGTAGAGACTTGAAACCAAGCTCTGCACCCCAATTTTCGGACATTCCGGATCCAACGGTGCCACCCTGGAGTCTCTACGAGGTCGGGAAGTGGGTCAACCAGAACCTCGAGTACCTTGGTGCATACCTCGACAGGTTTCGGGGGATAACTTTTGAAGGGATGGTGGTAGACACTTGAAACCAAGCTCTGCACCCCCATTTTCGGACATTCCGGATCCAACGGTGCCACCCTCGCGTCTCTACGAGGTCGGGAAGTGGGTCAACCAGAACCTTGAGGACTCTGGTGCATACCTCGACGGGTTTTTGGAGGATAACGTTTGAAGGAAAGGTGGTAGAGACGTGAAACTAAGCTCTGCACCCCCATTTTTGGACATTCCGGATCCAAGGGTACCACCATCGAGTCTCTACAAGGTTGGGAAGTGGGTCAACTAGAACCTCGAGGACTCTGGTGCATACCTGGACGGGTTTTTGTGGAATAACTTTTGAAGTGAATGTGGTACAGACTTGAAAGCAGGCTCTGCACCCCCATAACTTTGTCTGCACACACACACACACACACACACACACACACACACACCCACAACACACATACACACACACACAAGTGAACACATCAGAATGTTAGGTGGCTGTGATGTCATCAAAGGCAACGTGATGACGTCACAGACACTGTGCTTTGATCTAGCATGGGCTCTGTGATGCCATCAGTGTTAGGTTATAACCCTAGCACCATGTCATTATCATACCTCCACTGGTTTTCGGGGGATAACTTTTGAAGGGATGGTGGTAGAGACTTCAAACCAAGCTCTGCACCCCCATTTTCGGACATTCCGGATCCAACGGTGCCACCCTCGAGTCTCTACGAGGTCGGGAAGTGGGTCAACCAGAACCTCGAGGACTCTGGTGAATACCTCGACAGGTTTCGGGGGATAACTTTTGAAGGGATGGTGGTAGAGACTTGAAACCAAGCTCTGCACCCCAATTTTCGGACATTCCGGATCCAACGGTGCCACCCTGGAGTCTCTACGAGGTCGGGAAGTGGGTCAACCAGAACCTCGAGTACTCTGGTGCATACCTCGACAGGTTTCGGGGGATAACTTTTGAAGGGATGGTGGTAGAGACTTGAAACCAAGCTCTGCACCCCCATTTTCGGACATTCCGGATCCAACGGTGCCACCCTGGAGTCTCTACGAGGTCGGGAAGTGGGTCAACCAGAACCTTGAGGACTCTGGTGCATACCTCGACGGGTTTTTGGAGGATAACGTTTGAAGGAAAGGTGGTAGAGACGTGAAACTAAGCTCTGCACCCCCATTTTTGGACATTCCGGATCCAAGGGTACCACCATCGAGTCTCTACAAGGTTGGGAAGTGGGTCAACTAGAACCTCGAGGACTCTGGTGCATACCTGGACGGGTTTTTGTGGAATAACTTTTGAAGTGAATGTGGTACAGACTTGAAAGCAGGCTCTGCACCCCCATAACTTTGTCTGCACACACACACACACACACACACACACACACACACACACCCACAACACACATACACACACACACAAGTGAACACATCAGAATGTTAGGTGGCTGTGATGTCATCAAAGGCAACGTGATGACGTCACAGAGACTGTGCTTTGATCTAGCATGGGCTCTGTGATGCCATCAGTGTTAGGTTATAACCCTAGCACCATGTCATTATCATACCTCCACTGGTTTTCGGGGGATAACTTTTGAAGGGATGGTGGTAGAGACTTGAAACCAAGCTCTGCACCCCCATTTTCGGACATTCCGGATCCAACGGTGCCACCCTCGAGTCTCTACGAGGTCGGGAAGTGGGTCAACCAGAACCTCGAGGACTCTGGTGCATACCTCGACAGGTTTCGGGGGATAACTTTTGAAGGGATGGTGGTAGAGACTTGAAACCAAGCTCTGCACCCCAATTTTCGTACATTCCGGATCCAACGGTGCCACCCTGGAGTCTCTACGAGGTCGGGAAGTGGGTCAACCAGAACCTCGAGTACTCTGGTGCATACCTCGACAGGTTTCGGGGGATAACTTTTGAAGGGATGGTGGTAGAGACTTGAAACCAAGCTCTGCACCCCCATTTTCGGACATTCCGGATCCAACGGTGCCACCCTCGCGTCTCTACGAGGTCGGGAAGTGGGTCAACCAGAACCTTGAGGACTCTGGTGCATACCTCGACGGGTTTTTGGAGGATAACGTTTGAAGGAAAGGTGGTAGAGACGTGAAACTAAGCTCTGCACCCCCATTTTTGGACATTCCGGATCCAAGGGTACCACCATCGAGTCTCTACAAGGTTGGGAAGTGGGTCAACTAGAACCTCGAGGACTCTGGTGCATACCTGGACGGGTTTTTGTGGAATAACTTTTGAAGTGAATGTGGTACAGACTTGAAAGCAGGCTCTGCACCCCCATAACTTTGTCTGCACACACACACACACACACACACACACACACACACACCCACAACACACATACACACACACACAAGTGAACACATCAGAATGTTAGGTGGCTGTGATGTCATCAAAGGCAACGTGATGACGTCACAGACACTGTGCTTTGATCTAGCATGGGCTCTGTGATGCCATCAGTGTTAGGTTATAACCCTAGCACCATGTCATTATCATACCTCCACTGGTTTTCGGGGGATAACTTTTGAAGGGATGGTGGTAGAGACTTGAAACTAAGCTCTGCACCCCCATTTTCGGACAATCCGGATCCAACGGTGCCACTCTCGAGTCTCTACGAGGTTGGGAAGTGGGTCAACCAGAACCTCGAGGACTCTGGTGCATACCTCGACAGGTTTCGGGGGATAACTTTTGAAGGGATGGTGGTAGAGACTTGAAACCAAGCTCTGCACCCCCATTTTCGGACATTCCGGATCCAACGGTGCCACCCTCGAGTCTCTACGACATCGGGAAGTGGGTCAACCAGAACCTCGAGGACTCTGGTGCATACCTCGACAAGTTTCGGGGGATAACTTTTGAAGGGATGGTGGTAGAGACTTGAAACCAAGCTCTGCACCCCCATTTTCGGACATTCCGGATCCAACGGTGCCACCCTGGAGTCTCTACGACGTCGGGAAGTGGGTCAACCAGAACCTCGAGTACTCTGGTGCATACCTCGACAGGTTTCGGGGGATAACTTTTGAATGGATGGTGGTAGAGACTTGAAACCAAGCTCTGCACCCCCATTTTCGGACATTCCGGATCCAACGGTGCCACCCTCGAGTCTCTACGAGGTCGGGAAGTGGGTCAACCAGAACCTCGAGTACTCTGGTGCATACCTCGACAGGTTTCGGGGGATAACTTTTGAAGGGATGGTGGTAGAGACTTGAAACCAAGCTCTGCACCCCCATTTTCGGACATTCCGGATCCAACGGTGCCACCCTCGCGTCTCTACGAGGTCGGGAAGTGGGTCAACCAGAACCTTGAAGACTCTGGTGCATACCTCGACGGGTTTTTGGAGGATAACGTTTGAAGGAAAGGTGGTAGAGACGTGAAACTAAGCTCTGCACCCCCATTTTTGGACATTCCGGATCCAAGGGTACCACCATCGAGTCTCTACAAGGTTGGGAAGTGGGTCAACTAGAAGCTCGAGGACTCTGGTGCATACCTGGACGGGTTTTTGTGGAATAACTTTTGAAGTGAATGTGGTACAGACTTGAAAGCAGGCTCTGCACCCCCATAACTTTGTCTGCACACACACACACACACACACACACACACACACACACACCCACACCCACAACACACATACACACACACACAAGTGAACACATCAGAATGTTAGGTGGCTGTGATGTCATCAAAGGCAACGTGATGACGTCACAGACACTGTGCTTTGATCTAGCATGGGCTCTGTGATGCCATCAGTGTTAGGTTATAACCCTAGCACCATGTCATTATCATACCTCCACTGGTTTTCGGGGGATAACTTTTGAAGGGATGGTGGTAGAGACTTGAAACTAAGCTCTGCACCCCCATTTTCGGACAATCCGGATCCAACGGTGCCACTCTCGAGTCTCTACGAGGTTGGGAAGTGGGTCAACCAGAACCTCGAGGACTCTGGTGCATACCTCGACAGGTTTCGGGGGATAACTTTTGAAGGGATGGTGGTAGAGACTTGAAACCAAGCTCTGCACCCCCATTTTCGGACATTCCGGATCCAACGGTGCCACCCTCGAGTCTCTACGACATCGGGAAGTGGGTCAACCAGAACCTCGAGGACTCTGGTGCATACCTCGACAAGTTTCGGGGGATAACTTTTGAAGGGATGGTGGTAGAGACTTGAAACCAAGCTCTGCACCCCCATTTTCGGACATTCCGGATCCAACGGTGCCACCCTGGAGTCTCTACGACGTCGGGAAGTGGGTCAACCAGAACCTCGAGTACTCTGGTGCATACCTCGACAGGTTTCGGGGGATAACTTTTGAATGGATGGTGGTAGAGACTTGAAACCAAGCTCTGCACCCCCATTTTCGGACATTCCGGATCCAACGGTGCCACCCTCGAGTCTCTACGAGGTCGGGAAGTGGGTCAACCAGAACCTCGAGTACTCTGGTGCATACCTCGACAGGTTTCGGGGGATAACTTTTGAAGGGATGGTGGTAGAGACTTGAAACCAAGCTCTGCACCCCCATTTTCGGACATTCCGGATCCAACGGTGCCACCCTCGCGTCTCTACGAGGTCGGGAAGTGGGTCAACCAGAACCTTGAAGACTCTGGTGCATACCTCGACGGGTTTTTGGAGGATAACGTTTGAAGGAAAGGTGGTAGAGACGTGAAACTAAGCTCTGCACCCCCATTTTTGGACATTCCGGATCCAAGGGTACCACCATCGAGTCTCTACAAGGTTGGGAAGTGGGTCAACTAGAAGCTCGAGGACTCTGGTGCATACCTGGACGGGTTTTTGTGGAATAACTTTTGAAGTGAATGTGGTACAGACTTGAAAGCAGGCTCTGCACCCCCATAACTTTGTCTGCACACACACACACACACACACACACACACACACACACACCCACACCCACAACACACATACACACACACACAAGTGAACACATCAGAATGTTAGGTGGCTGTGATGTCATCAAAGGCAACGTGATGACGTCACAGACACTGTGCTTTGATCTAGCATGGGCTCTGTGATGCCATCAGTGTTAGGTTATAACCCTAGCACCATGTCATTATCATACCTCCACTGGCTTTCGGGGGATAACTTTTGAAGGGATGGTGGTAGAGACTTGAAACCAAGCTCTGCACCCCCATTTTCGGACATTCCGGATCCAACGGTGCCACCCTCGAGTCTCTACGACGTCGGGAAGTGGGTCAACCAGAACCTCGAGGACTCTGGTGCATACCTCGACAAGTTTCGGGGCATAACTTTTGAAGGGATGGTGGTAGAGACTTGAAACCAAGCTATGCACCCCCATTTTCGGACATTCCGGATCCAACGGTGCCACCCTGGAGTCTCTACGAGGTCGGGAAGTGGGTCAACCAGAACCTCGAGTACTCTGGTGCATACCTCGACAGGTTTCGGGGGATAACTTTTGAAGGGATGGTGGTAGAGACTTGAAACCAAGCTCTGCACCCCCATTTTCGGACATTCCGGATCCAACGGTGCCACCCTCGCGTCTCTACGAGGTCGGGAAATGGGTCAACCAGAACCTTGAAGACTCTGGTGCATACCTCGACGGGTTTTTGGAGGATAACGTTTGAAGGAAAGGTGGTAGAGACGTGAAACTAAGCTCTGCACCCCCATTTTTGGACATTCCGGATCCAAGGGTACCACCATCGAGTCTCTACAAGGTTGGGAAGTGGGTCAACTAGAACCTCGAGGACTCTGGTGCATACCTCGACGGGTTTTTGTGGAATAACTTTTGAAGTGAATGTGGTACAGACTTGAAAGCAGGCTCTGCACCCCCATAACTTTGTCTGCACACACACACACACACACACACACACACACCCACACCCACAACACACATACACACACACACAAGTGAACACATCAGAATGTTAGGTGGCTGTGATGTCATCAAAGGCAACGTGATGACGTCACAGACACTGTGCTTTGATCTAGCATGGGCTCTGTGATGCCATCAGTGTTAGGTTATAACCCTAGCACCATGTCATTATCATACCTCCACTGGTTTTCGGGGGATAACTTTTGAAGGGATGGTGGTAGAGACTTGAAACCAAGCTCTGCACCCCCATTTTCGGACATTCCGGATCCAACGGTGCCACCCTCGAGTCTCTACGAGGTCGGGAAGTGGGTCAACCAGAACCTCGAGGACTCTGGTGCATACCTCGACAGTTTTCGGGGGATAACTTTTGAAGGGATGGTGGTAGAGACTTGAAACCAAGCTCTGCACCCCCATTTTCAGACATTCCGGATCCAACGGTGCCACCCTGGAGTCTCTACGAGGTCGGGAAGTGGGTCAACCAGAACCTCGAGGACTCTGATGCATACCTCGACGGGTTTTTGGAGGATAACGTTTGAAGGAAAGGTGGTAGAGACGTGAAACTAAGCTCTGCACCCCCATTTTTGGACATTCCGGATCCAAGGGTACCACCATTGAGTCTCTACAAGGTTGGGAAGTGGGTCAACTAGAACCTCGAGGACTCTGGTGCATACCTGGACGGGTTTTTGTGGAATAACTTTTGAAGTGAATGTGGTACAGACTTGAAAGCAGGCTCTGCACCCCCATAACTTTGTCTGCACACACACACACACACACACACACACACCCACACCCACAACACACATACACACACACACAAGTGAACACATCAGAATGTTAGGTGGCTGTGATGTCATCAAAGGCAACGTGATGACGTCACAGACACTGTGCTTTGATCTAGCATGGGCTCTGTGATGCCATCAGTGTTAGGTTATAACCCTAGCACCATGTCATTATCATACCTCCACTGGTTTTCGGGGGATAACTTTTGAAGGGATGGTGGTAGAGACTTGAAACCAAGCTCTGCACCCCCATTTTCGGACATTCCGGATCCAACGGTGCCACCCTCGAGTCTCTACGAGGTCGGGAAGTGGGTCAACCAGAACCTCGAGGACTCTGGTGCATACCTCGACAGGTTTCGGGGGATAACTTTTGAAGGGATGGTGGTAGAGACTTGAAACCAAGCTCTGCACCCCCATTTTCGGACATTCCGGATCCAACGGTGCCACCCTCGCGTCTCTACGAGGTCGGGAAGTGGGTCAACCAGAACCTTGAAGACTCTGGTGCATACCTCGACGGGTTTTTGGAGGATAACGTTTGAAGGAAAGGTGGTAGAGACGTGAAACTAAGCTCTGCACCCCCATTTTTGGACATTCCGGATCCAAGGGTACCACCATCGAGTCTCTACAAGGTTGGGAAGTGGGTCAACTAGAACCTCGAGGACTCTGGTGCATACCTCGACGGGTTTTTGTGGAATAACTTTTGAAGTGAATGTGGTACAGACTTGAAAGCAGGCTCTGCACCCCCATAACTTTGTCTGCACACACACACACACACACACACACACACACACACCCACACCCACAACACACATACACACACACACAAGTGAACACATCAGAATGTTAGGTGGCTGTGATGTCATCAAAGGCAACGTGATGACGTCACAGACACTGTGCTTTGATCTAGCATGGGCTCTGTGATGCCATCAGTGTTAGGTTATAACCCTAGCACCATGTCATTATCATACCTCCACTGGTTTTCGGGGGATAACTTTTGAAGGGATGGTGGTAGAGACTTGAAACCAAGCTCTGCACCCCCATTTTCGGACATTCCGGATCCAACGGTGCCACCCTCGAGTCTCTACGAGGTCGGGAAGTGGGTCAACCAGAACCTCAAGGACTCTGGTGCATACCTCGACAGGTTTCGGGGGATAACTTTTGAAGGGATGGTGGTAGAGACTTGAAACCAAGCTCTGCACCCCCATTTTCGGACATTCCGGATCCAACGGTGCCACCCTCGCGTCTCTACGAGGTCGGGAAATGGGTCAACCAGAACCTTGAAGACTCTGGTGCATACCTCGACGGGTTTTTGGAGGATAACGTTTGAAGGAAAGGTGGTAGAGACGTGAAACTAAGCTCTGCACCCCCATTTTTGGACATTCCGGATCCAAGGGTACCACCATCGAGTCTCTACAAGGTTGGGAAGTGGGTCAACTAGAACCTCGAGGACTCTGGTGCATACCTCGACGGGTTTTTGTGGAATAACTTTTGAAGTGAATGTGGTACAGACTTGAAAGCAGGCTCTGCACCCCCATAACTTTGTCTGCACACACACACACACACACACACACACACACCCACACCCACAACACACATACACACACACACAAGTGAACACATCAGAATGTTAGGTGGCTGTGATGTCATCAAAGGCAACGTGATGACGTCACAGACACTGTGCTTTGATCTAGCATGGGCTCTGTGATGCCATCAGTGTTAGGTTATAACCCTAGCACCATGTCATTATCATACCTCCACTGGTTTTCGGGGGATAACTTTTGAAGGGATGGTGGTAGAGACTTGAAACCAAGCTCTGCACCCCCATTTTCGGACATTCCGGATCCAACGGTGCCACCCTCGAGTCTCTACGAGGTCGGGAAGTGGGTCAACCAGAACCTCGAGGACTCTGGTGCATACCTCGACAGTTTTCGGGGGATAACTTTTGAAGGGATGGTGGTAGAGACTTGAAACCAAGCTCTGCACCCCCATTTTCAGACATTCCGGATCCAACGGTGCCACCCTGGAGTCTCTACGAGGTCGGGAAGTGGGTCAACCAGAACCTCGAGGACTCTGATGCATACCTCGACGGGTTTTTGGAGGATAACGTTTGAAGGAAAGGTGGTAGAGACGTGAAACTAAGCTCTGCACCCCCATTTTTGGACATTCCGGATCCAAGGGTACCACCATTGAGTCTCTACAAGGTTGGGAAGTGGGTCAACTAGAACCTCGAGGACTCTGGTGCATACCTGGACGGGTTTTTGTGGAATAACTTTTGAAGTGAATGTGGTACAGACTTGAAAGCAGGCTCTGCACCCCCATAACTTTGTCTGCACACACACACACACACACACACACACACCCACACCCACAACACACATACACACACACACAAGTGAACACATCAGAATGTTAGGTGGCTGTGATGTCATCAAAGGCAACGTGATGACGTCACAGACACTGTGCTTTGATCTAGCATGGGCTCTGTGATGCCATCAGTGTTAGGTTATAACCCTAGCACCATGTCATTATCATACCTCCACTGGTTTTCGGGGGATAACTTTTGAAGGGATGGTGGTAGAGACTTGAAACCAAGCTCTGCACCCCCATTTTCGGACATTCCGGATCCAACGGTGCCACCCTCGAGTCTCTCCGAGGTCGGGAAGTGGGTCAACCAGAACCTCGAGGACTCTGGTGCATACCTCGACAGGGTTCGGGGGATAACTTTTGAAGGGATGGTGGTAGAGACTTGAAACCAGCTCTGCACCCCAATTTTCGGACATTCCGGATCCAACGGTGCCACCCTGGAGTCTCTACGAGGTCGGGAAGTGGGTCAACCAGAACCTCGAGTACCTTGGTGCATACCTCGACAGGTTTCGGGGGATAACTTTTGAAGGGATGGTGGTAGACACTTGAAACCAAGCTCTACACCCCCATTTTCGGACATTCCGGATCCAACGGTGCCACCCTCGCGTCTCTACGAGGTCGGGAAGTGGGTCAACCAGAACCTTGAGGACTCTGGTGCATACCTCGACGGGTTTTTGGAGGATAACGTTTGAAGGAAAGGTGGTAGAGACGTGAAACTAAGCTCTGCACCCCCATTTTTGGACATTCCGGATCCAAGGGTACCACCATCGAGTCTCTACAAGGTTGGGAAGTGGGTCAACTAGAACCTCGAGGACTCTGGTGCATACCTGGACGGGTTTTTGTGGAATAACTTTTGAAGTGAATGTGGTACAGACTTGAAAGCAGGCTCTGCACCCCCATAACTTTGTCTGCACACACACACACACACACACACACACACACACACCCACACCCACAACACACATACACACACACACAAGTGAACACATCAGAATGTTAGGTGGCTGTGATGTCATCAAAGGCAACGTGATGACGTCACAGACACTGTGCTTTGATCTAGCATGGGCTCTGTGATGCCATCAGTGTTAGGTTATAACCCTAGCACCATGTCATTATCATACCTCCACTGGTTTTCGGGGGATAACTTTTGAAGGGATGGTGGTAGAGACTTGAAACCAAGCTCTGCACCCCCATTTTCGGACATTCCGGATCCAACGGTGCCACCCTCGAGTCTCTACGAGGTCGGGAAGTGGGTCAACCAGAACCTCGAGGACTCTGGTGCATACCTCGACAGGTTTCGGGGGATAACTTTTGAAGGGATGGTGGTAGAGACTTGAAACCAAGCTCTGCACCCCAATTTTCGGACATTCCGGATCCAACGGTGCCACCCTGGAGTCTCTACGAGGTCGGGAAGTGGGTCAACCAGAACCTCGAGTACCTTGGTGCATACCTCGACAGGTTTCGGGGGATAACTTTTGAAGGGATGGTGGTAGACACTTGAAACCAAGCTCTGCACCCCCATTTTCGGACATTCCGGATCCAACGGTGCCACCCTCGCGTCTCTACGAGGTCGGGAAGTGGGTCAACCAGAACCTTGAGGACTCTGGTGCATACCTCGACGGGTTTTTGGAGGATAACGTTTGAAGGAAAGGTGGTAGAGACGTGAAACTAAGCTCTGCACCCCCATTTTTGGACATTCCGGATCCAAGGGTACCACCATCGAGTCTCTACAAGGTTGGGAAGTGGGTCAACTAGAACCTCGAGGACTCTGGTGCATACCTGGACGGGTTTTTGTGGAATAACTTTTGAAGTGAATGTGGTACAGACTTGAAAGCAGGCTCTGCACCCCCATAACTTTGTCTGCACACACACACACACACACACACACACACACACACACACACACACACCCACAACACACATACACACACACACAAGTGAACACATCAGAATGTTAGGTGGCTGTGATGTCATCAAAGGCAACGTGATGACGTCACAGACACTGTGCTTTGATCTAGCATGGGCTCTGTGATGCCATCAGTGTTAGGTTATAACCCTAGCACCATGTCATTATCATACCTCCACTGGTTTTCGGGGGATAACTTTTGAAGGGATGGTGGTAGAGACTTGAAACCAAGCTCTGCACCCCCATTTTCGGACATTCCGGATCCAA
>NC_139333.1:34644015-34646515 GCF_056507025.1 Lutjanus erythropterus | reverse complement strand
TGATGACGTCACAGACACTGTGCTTTGATCTAGCATGGGCTCTGTGATGCCATCAGTGTTAGGTTATAACCCTAGCACCATGTCATTATCATACCTCCACTGGTTTTCGGGGGATAACTTTTGAAGGGATGGTGGTAGAGACTTGAAACCAAGCTCTGCACCCCCATTTTCGGACATTCCGGATCCAACGGTGCCACCCTCGAGTCTCTACGAGGTCGGGAAGTGGGTCAACCAGAACCTCGAGGACTCTGGTGCATACCTCGACAGGTTTTGGGGGATAACTTTTGAAGGGATGGTGGTAGAGACTTGAAACCAAGCTCTGCCCCCCCATTTTCGGACATTCCGGATCCAACGGTGCCACCATCGAGTCTCTACGACGTCGGGAAGTGGGTCAACCAGAACCTCGAGGACTCTGGTGCATACCTCGATGGGTTTTTGGAGGATAACGTTTGAAGGACAGGTGGTAGAGACGTGAAACTAAGCTCTGCACCCCCATTTTTGGACATTCCGGATCCAAGGGTGCCACCATCGAGTCTCTACAAGGTTGGGAAGTGGGTCAACTAGAACCTCGAGGACTCTGGTGCATACCTGGACGGGTTTTTGTGGAATAACTTTTGAAGTGAATGTGGTACAGACTTGAAAGCAGGCTCTGCACCCCCATAACTTTGTCTGCACACACACACACACACACACACACACACACACACCCACAACACACATACACACACACACAAGTGAACACATCAGAATGTTAGGTGGCTGTGATGTCATCAAAGGCAACGTAATGACGTCACAGACACTGTGCTTTGATCTAGCATGGGCTCTGTGATGCCATCAGTGTTAGGTTATAACCCTAGCACCATGTCATTATCATACCTCCACTGGTTTTCGGGGGATAACTTTTGAAGGGATGGTGGTAGAGACTTGAAACCAAGCTCTGCACCCCCATTTTCGGACATTCCGGATCCAACGGTGCCACCCTCGAGTCTCTACGAGGTCGGGAAGTGGGTCAACCAGAAACTCGAGGACTCTGGTGCATACCTCGACAGGTTTCGGGGGATAACTTTTGAAGGGATGGTGGTAGAGACTTGAAACCAAGCTCTGCACCCCCATTTTCGGACATTCCGGATCCAACGGTGCCACCATCGAGTCTCTACGAGGTCGGGAAGTGGGTCAACCAGAACCTCGAGTACTCTGGTGCATACCTCGACAGGTTTCGGGGGCTATCTTTTGAAGGGATGGTGGTAGAGACTTGAAACCAAGCTCTGCACCCCCATTTCTGGACATTCCGGATCCAACGGTGCCACCCTCGCGTCTCTACGAGGTCGGGAAGTGGGTCAACCAGAACCTTGAAGACTCTGGTGCATACCTCGACGGGTTTTTGGAGGATAACGTTTGAAGGAAAGGTGGTAGAGACGTGAAACTAAGCTCTGCACCCCCATTTTTGGACATTCCGGATCCAAGGGTACCACCATCGAGTCTCTACAAGGTTGGGAAGTGGGTCAACTAGAACCTCGAGGACTCTGGTGCATACCTGGACGGGTTTTTGTGGAATAACTTTTGAAGTGAATGTGGTACAGACTTGAAAGCAGGCTCTGCACCCCCATAACTTTGTCTGCACACACACACACACACACACACACACACACCCACACCCACAACACACATACACACACACACAAGTGAACACATCAGAATGTTAGGTGGCTGTGATGTCATCAAAGGCAACGTGATGACGTCACAGACACTGTGCTTTGATCTAGCATTGGCTCTGTGATGCCATCAGTGTTAGGTTATAACCCTAGCACCATGTCATTATCATACCTCCACTGGTTTTCGGGGGATAACTTTTGAAGGGATGGTGGTAGAGACTTGAAACCAAGCTCTGCACCCCCATTTTCGGACATTCCGGATCCAACGGTGCCACCATCGAGTCTCTACGACGTCGGTAAGTGGGTCAACCAGAACCTCGAGGACTCTGGTGCATACCTCGACAGGTTTCGGGGGCTAACTTTTGAAGGGATGGTGGTAGAGACTTGAAACCAAGCTCTGCACCCCCATTTCTGGACATTCCGGATCCAACGGTGCCACCCTCGCGTCTCTACGAGGTCGGGAAGTGGGTCAACCAGAACCTTGAAGACTCTGGTGCATACCTCGATGGGTTTTTGGAGGATAACGTTTGAAGGACAGGTGGTAGAGACGTGAAACTAAGCTCTGCACCCCCATTTTTGGACATTCCGGATCCAAGGGTGCCACCATCGAGTCTCTACAAGGTTGGGAAGTGGGTCAACTAGAACCTCGAGGACTCTGGTGCATACCTGGACGGGTTTTTGTGGAATAACTTTTGAAGTGAATGTGGTACAGACTTGAAAGCAGGCTCTGCACCCCCATAACTTTGTCTGCACACACACACACACACACACACACACACACACACCCACAACACACATACACACACACACAAGTGAACACATCAGAATGTTAGGTGGCTGTGATGTCA
>NC_139333.1:34631515-34634015 GCF_056507025.1 Lutjanus erythropterus | reverse complement strand
CACACCCACAACACACATACACACACACACAAGTGAACACATCAGAATGTTAGGTGGCTGTGATGTCATCAAAGGCAACGTGATGACGTCACAGACACTGTGCTTTGATCTAGCATGGGCTCTGTGATGCCATCAGTGTTAGGTTATAACCCTAGCACCATGTCATTATCATACCTCCACTGGTTTTCGGGGGATAACTTTTGAAGGGATGGTGGTAGAGACTTGAAACCAAGCTCTGCACCCCCATTTTCGGACATTCCGGATCCAACGGTGCCACCCTCGAGTCTCTACGAGGTCGGGAAGTGGGTCAACCAGAAACTCGAGGACTCTGGTGCATACCTCGACAGGTTTCGGGGGATAACTTTTGAAGGGATGGTGGTAGAGACTTGAAACCAAGCTCTGCACCCCCATTTTCGGACATTCCGGATCCAACGGTCCCACCCTCGCGTCTCTACGAGGTCGGGAAGTGGGTCAACCAGAACCGTGAAGACTCTGGTGCATACCTCGATGGGTTTTTGGAGGATAACGTTTGAAGGAAAGGTGGTAGAGACGTGAAACTAAGCTCTGCACCCCCATTTTTGGACATTCCGGATCCAAGGGTACCACCATCGAGTCTCTACAAGGTTGGGAAGTGGGTCAACTAGAACCTCGAGGACTCTGGTGCATACCTGGACGGGTTTTTGTGGAATAACTTTTGAAGTGAATGTGGTACAGACTTGAAAGCAGGCTCTGCACCCCCATAACTTTGTCTGCACACACACACACACACACACACACACACACCCACACCCACAACACACATACACACACACACAAGTGAACACATCAGAATGTTAGGTGGCTGTGATGTCATCAAAGGCAACGTGATGACGTCACAGACACTGTGCTTTGATCTAGCATTGGCTCTGTGATGCCATCAGTGTTAGGTTATAACCCTAGCACCATGTCATTATCATACCTCCACTGGTTTTCGGGGGATAACTTTTGAAGGGATGGTGGTAGAGACTTGAAACCAAGCTCTGCACCCCCATTTTCGGACATTCCGGATCCAACGGTGCCACCCTCGAGTCTCTACGAGGTCGGGAAGTGGGTCAACCAGAACCTCGAGGACTCTGGTGCATACCTCGACAGGTTTCGGGGGATAACTTTTGAAGGGATGGTGGCAGAGACTTGAAACCAAGCTCTGCACCCCCATTTTCGGACATTCCGGATCCAACGGTGCCACCCTGGAGTCTCTACGAGGTCGGGAAGTGGGTCAACCAGAACCTCGAGGACTCTGGTGCATACCTCGACAGGTTTCGGGGGCTAACTTTTGAAGGGATGGTGGTAGAGACTTGAAACCAAGCTCTGCACCCCCATTTCTGGACATTCCGGATCCAACGGTGCCACCCTCGCGTCTCTACGAGGTCGGGAAGTGGGTCAACCAGAACCTTGAAGACTCTGGTGCATACCTCGACGGGTTTTTGGAGGATAACGTTTGAAGGAAAGGTGGTAGAGACGTGAAACTAAGCTCTGCACCCCCATTTTTGGACATTCCGGATCCAAGGGTACCACCATCGAGTCTCTACAAGGTTGGGAAGTGGGTCAACTAGAACCTCGAGGACTCTGGTGCATACCTGGACGGGTTTTTGTGGAATAACTTTTGAAGTGAATGTGGTACAGACTTGAAAGCAGGCTCTGCACCCCCATAACTTTGTCTGCACACACACACGCACACACACACACACACACACACCCACAACACACATACACACACACACACAAGTGAACACATCAGAATGTTAGGTGGCTGTGATGTCATCAAAGGCAACGTGATGACGTCACAGACACTGTGCTTTGATCTAGCATGGGCTCTGTGATGCCATCAGTGTTAGGTTATAACCCTAGCACCATGTCATTATCATACCTCCACTGGATTTCGGGGGATAACTTTTGAAGGGATGGTGGTAGAGACTTGAAACCAAGCTCTGCACCCCCATTTTCGGACATTCCGGATCCAACGGTGCCACCCTCCCGTCTCTACGAGGTCGGGAAGTGGGTCAACCAGAACCTTGAGGACTCTGGTGCATACCTCGACGGGTTTTTGGAGGATAACGTTTGAAGGAAAGGTGGTAGAGACGTGAAACTAAGCTCTGCACCCCCATTTTTGGACATTCCGGATCCAAGGGTACCACCATCGAGTCTCTACAAGGTTGGGAAGTGGGTCAACTAGAACCTCGAGGACTCTGGTGCATACCTCGACGGGTTTTTGTGGAATAACTTTTGAAGTGAATGTGGTACAGACTTGAAAGCAGGCTCTGCACCCCCATAACTTTGTCTGCACACACACACACACACACACACACACACACACCCACACCCACAACACACATACACACACACACAAGTGAACACATCAGAATGTTAGGTGGCTGTGATGTCATCAAAGGCAACGTGATGACGTCACAGACACTGTGCTTTGATCTAGCATGGGCTCTGTGATGCCATCAGTGTTAGGTTA
>NC_139333.1:34616515-34621515 GCF_056507025.1 Lutjanus erythropterus | reverse complement strand
ACACTGTGCTTTGATCTAGCATGGGCTCTGTGATGCCATCAGTGTTAGGTTATAACCCTAGCACCATGTCATTATCATACCTCCACTGGTTTTCGGGGGATAACTTTTGAAGGGATGGTGGTAGAGACTTGAAACCAAGCTCTGCACCCCAATTTTCGGACATTCCGGATCCAACGGTGCCACCCTGGAGTCTCTACGAGGTCGGGAAGTGGGTCAACCAGAACCTCGAGTACTCTGGTGCATACCTCGACAGGTTTCGGGGGATAACTTTTGAAGGGATGGTGGTAGAGACTTGAAACCAAGCTCTGCACCCCCATTTTCGGACATTCCGGATCCAACGGTGCCACCCTCGCGTCTCTACGAGGTCGGGAAGTGGGTCAACCAGAACCTTGAAGACTCTGGTGCATACCTCGACGGGTTTTTGGAGGATAACGTTTGAAGGAAAGGTGGTAGAGACGTGAAACTAAGCTCTGCACCCCCATTTTTGGACATTCCGGATCCAAGGGTACCACCATCGAGTCTCTACAAGGTTGGGAAGTGGGTCAACTAGAACCTCGAGGACTCTGGTGCATACCTCGACGGGTTTTTGTGGAATAACTTTTGAAGTGAATGTGGTACAGAC
Organism: Lutjanus erythropterus; assembly: GCF_056507025.1. NCBI lineage: Eukaryota > Metazoa > Chordata > Actinopteri > Lutjaniformes > Lutjanidae > Lutjanus > Lutjanus erythropterus. The sequence goes on along the minus strand of NC_139333.1, from coordinate 34,620,893 downwards.
TTGAAAGCAGGCTCTGCACCCCCATAACTTTGTCTGCACACACACACACACACACACACACACACACACACACACACACACCCACAACACACATACACACACACACAAGTGAACACATCAGAATGTTAGGTGGCTGTGATGTCATCAAAGGCAACGTGATGACGTCACAGACACTGTGCTTTGATCTAGCATGGGCTCTGTGATGCCATCAGTGTTAGGTTATAACCCTAGCACCATGTCATTATCATACCTCCACTGGTTTTCGGGGGATAACTTTTGAAGGGATGGTGGTAGAGACTTGAAACCAAGCTCTGCACCCCCATTTTCGGACATTCCGGATCCAACGGTGCCACCCTCGAGTCTCTACGAGGTCGGGAAGTGGGTCAACCAGAAACTCGAGGACTCTGGTGCATACCTCGACAGGTTTCGGGGGATAACTTTTGAAGGGATGGTGGTAGAGACTTGAAACCAAGGTCTGCACCCCCATTTTCGGACATTCCGGATCCAACGGTGCCACCATCGAGTCTCTACGAGGTCGGGAAGTGGGTCAACCAGAACCTCGAGTACTCTGGTGCATACCTCGACAGGTTTCGGGGGATAACTTTTGAAGGGATGGTGGTAGAGACTTGAAACCAAGCTCTGCACCCCCATTTTCGGACATTCCGGATCCAACGGTGCCACCCTCGCGTCTCTACGAGGTCGGGAAGTGGGTCAACCAGAACCTTGAAGACTCTGGTGCATACCTCGACGGGTTTTTGGAGGATAACGTTTGAAGGAAAGGTGGTAGAGACGTGAAACTAAGCTCTGCACCCCCATTTTTGGACATTCCGGATCCAAGGGTACCACCATCGAGTCTCTACAAGGTTGGGAAGTGGGTCAACTAGAACCTCGAGGACTCTGGTGCATACCTGGACGGGTTTTTGTGGAATAACTTTTGAAGTGAATGTGGTACAGACTTGAAAGCAGGCTCTGCACCCCCATAACTTTGTCTGCACACACACACACACACACACACACACACACCCACACCCACAACACACATACACACACACACAAGTGAACACATCAGAATGTTAGGTGGCTGTGATGTCATCAAAGGCAACGTAATGACGTCACAGACACTGTGCTTTGATCTAGCATGGGCTCTGTGATGCCATCAGTGTTAGGTTATAACCCTAGCACCATGTCATTATCATACCTCCACTGGTTTTCGGGGGATAACTTTTGAAGGGATGGTGGTAGAGACTTGAAACCAAGCTCTGCACCCCCATTTTCGGACATTCCGGATCCAACGGTGCCACCCTCGAGTCTCTACGAGGTCGGGAAGTGGGTCAACCAGAACCTCGAGGACTCTGGTGCATACCTCGACAGGTTTCGGGGGATAACTTTTGAAGGGATGGTGGCAGAGACTTGAAACCAAGCTCTGCACCCCCATTTTCGGACATTCCGGATCCAACGGTGCCACCCTGGAGTCTCTACGAGGTCGGGAAGTGGGTCAACCAGAACCTCGAGGACTCTGGTGCATACCTCGACAGGTTTCGGGGGCTAACTTTTGAAGGGATGGTGGTAGAGACTTGAAACCAAGCTCTGCACCCCCATTTCTGGACATTCCGGATCCAACGGTGCCACCCTCGCGTCTCTACGAGGTCGGGAAGTGGGTCAACCAGAACCTTGAAGACTCTGGTGCATACCTCGACGGGTTTTTGGAGGATAACGTTTGAAGGAAAGGTGGTAGAGACGTGAAACTAAGCTCTGCACCCCCATTTTTGGACATTCCGGATCCAAGGGTACCACCATCGAGTCTCTACAAGGTTGGGAAGTGGGTCAACTAGAACCTCGAGGACTCTGGTGCATACCTGGACGGGTTTTTGTGGAATAACTTTTGAAGTGAATGTGGTACAGACTTGAAAGCAGGCTCTGCACCCCCATAACTTTGTCTGCACACACACACACACACACACACACACACACACACCCACAACACACATACACACACACACACAAGTGAACACATCAGAATGTTAGGTGGCTGTGATGTCATCAAAGGCAACGTGATGACGTCACAGACACTGTGCTTTGATCTAGCATGGGCTCTGTGATGCCATCAGTGTTAGGTTATAACCCTAGCACCATGTCATTATCATACCTCCACTGGATTTCGGGGGATAACTTTTGAAGGGATGGTGGTAGAGACTTGAAACCAAGCTCTGCACCCCCATTTTCGGACATTCCGGATCCAACGGTGCCACCCTCCCGTCTCTACGAGGTCGGGAAGTGGGTCAACCAGAACCTTGAGGACTCTGGTGCATACCTCGACGGGTTTTTGGAGGATAACGTTTGAAGGAAAGGTGGTAGAGACGTGAAACTAAGCTCTGCACCCCCATTTTTGGACATTCCGGATCCAAGGGTACCACCATCGAGTCTCTACAAGGTTGGGAAGTGGGTCAACTAGAACCTCGAGGACTCTGGTGCATACCTCGACGGGTTTTTGTGGAATAACTTTTGAAGTGAATGTGGTACAGACTTGAAAGCAGGCTCTGCACCCCCATAACTTTGTCTGCACACACACACACACACACACACACACACACACCCACACCCACAACACACATACACACACACACAAGTGAACACATCAGAATGTTAGGTGGCTGTGATGTCATCAAAGGCAACGTGATGACGTCACAGACACTGTGCTTTGATCTAGCATGGGCTCTGTGATGCCATCAGTGTTAGGTTATAACCCTAGCACCATGTCATTATCATACCTCCACTGGTTTTCGGGGGATAACTTTTGAAGGGATGGTGGTAGAGACTTGAAACCAAGCTCTGCACCCCCATTTTCGGACATTCCGGATCCAACGGTGCCACCCTCGAGTCTCTACGAGGTCGGGAAGTGGGTCAACCAGAAACTCGAGGACTCTGGTGCATACCTCGACAGGTTTCGGGGGATAACTTTTGAAGGGATGGTGGTAGAGACTTGAAACCAAGCTCTGCACCCCCATTTTCGGACATTCCGGATCCAACGGTGCCACCCTCGCGTCTCTACGAGGTCGGGAAGTGGGTCAACCAGAACCGTGAAGACTCTGGTGCATACCTCGATGGGTTTTTGGAGGATAACGTTTGAAGGAAAGGTGGTAGAGACGTGAAACTAAGCTCTGCACCCCCATTTTTGGACATTCCGGATCCAAGGGTACCACCATCGAGTCTCTACAAGGTTGGGAAGTGGGTCAACTAGAACCTCGAGGACTCTGGTGCATACCTGGACGGGTTTTTGTGGAATAACTTTTGAAGTGAATGTGGTACAGACTTGAAAGCAGGCTCTGCACCCCCATAACTTTGTCTGCACACACACACACACACACACACACACACACCCACACCCACAACACACATACACACACACACAAGTGAACACATCAGAATGTTAGGTGGCTGTGATGTCATCAAAGGCAACGTGATGACGTCACAGACACTGTGCTTTGATCTAGCATTGGCTCTGTGATGCCATCAGTGTTAGGTTATAACCCTAGCACCATGTCATTATCATACCTCCACTGGTTTTCGGGGGATAACTTTTGAAGGGATGGTGGTAGAGACTTGAAACCAAGCTCTGCACCCCCATTTTCGGACATTCCGGATCCAACGGTGCCACCCTCGAGTCTCTACGAGGTCGGGAAGTGGGTCAACCAGAACCTCGAGGACTCTGGTGCATACCTCGACAGGTTTCGGGGGATAACTTTTGAAGGGATGGTGGCAGAGACTTGAAACCAAGCTCTGCACCCCCATTTTCGGACATTCCGGATCCAACGGTGCCACCCTGGAGTCTCTACGAGGTCGGGAAGTGGGTCAACCAGAACCTCGAGGACTCTGGTGCATACCTCGACAGGTTTCGGGGGCTAACTTTTGAAGGGATGGTGGTAGAGACTTGAAACCAAGCTCTGCACCCCCATTTCTGGACATTCCGGATCCAACGGTGCCACCCTCGCGTCTCTACGAGGTCGGGAAGTGGGTCAACCAGAACCTTGAAGACTCTGGTGCATACCTCGACGGGTTTTTGGAGGATAACGTTTGAAGGAAAGGTGGTAGAGACGTGAAACTAAGCTCTGCACCCCCATTTTTGGACATTCCGGATCCAAGGGTACCACCATCGAGTCTCTACAAGGTTGGGAAGTGGGTCAACTAGAACCTCGAGGACTCTGGTGCATACCTGGACGGGTTTTTGTGGAATAACTTTTGAAGTGAATGTGGTACAGACTTGAAAGCAGGCTCTGCACCCCCATAACTTTGTCTGCACACACACACACACACACACACACACACACACACCCACAACACACATACACACACACACACAAGTGAACACATCAGAATGTTA
>NC_139333.1:34604015-34606515 GCF_056507025.1 Lutjanus erythropterus | reverse complement strand
GACTCTGGTGCATACCTCGATGGGTTTTTGGAGGATAACGTTTGAAGGACAGGTGGTAGAGACGTGAAACTAAGCTCTGCACCCCCATTTTTGGACATTCCGGATCCAAGGGTGCCACCATCGAGTCTCTACAAGGTTGGGAAGTGGGTCAACTAGAACCTCGAGGACTCTGGTGCATACCTGGACGGGTTTTTGTGGAATAACTTTTGAAGTGAATGTGGTACAGACTTGAAAGCAGGCTCTGCACCCCCATAACTTTGTCTGCACACACACACACACACACACACACACACACACACCCACAACACACATACACACACACACAAGTGAACACATCAGAATGTTAGGTGGCTGTGATGTCATCAAAGGCAACGTAATGACGTCACAGACACTGTGCTTTGATCTAGCATGGGCTCTGTGATGCCATCAGTGTTAGGTTATAACCCTAGCACCATGTCATTATCATACCTCCACTGGTTTTCGGGGGATAACTTTTGAAGGGATGGTGGTAGAGACTTGAAACCAAGCTCTGCACCCCCATTTTCGGACGTTCCGGATCCAACGGTGCCACCCTCGAGTCTCTACGAGGTCGGGAAGTGGGTCAACTAGAACCTCGAGGACTCTGGTGCATACCTCGACAGGTTTCGGGGGATAACTTTTGAAGGGATGGTGGTAGAGACTTGAAACCAAGCTCTGCACCCCCATTTTCGGACATTCCGGATCCAGCGGTGCCACCCTGGAGTCTCTACGAGGTCGGGAAGTGGGTCAACCAGAACCTCGAGTACTCTGGTGCATACCTCGACAGGTTTCGGGGGATAACTTTTGAAGGGATGGTGGTAGAGACTTGAAACCAAGCTCTCCACCCCCATTTTCGGACATTCCGGATCCAACGGTGCCACCCTCCCGTCTCTACGAGGTCGGGAAGTGGGTCAACCAGAACCTTGAGGACTCTGGTGCATACCTCGACGGGTTTTTGGAGGATAACGTTTGAAGGAAAGGTGGTAGAGACGTGAAACTAAGCTCTGCACCCCCATTTTTGGACATTCCGGATCCAAGGGTACCACCATCGAGTCTCTACAAGGTTGGGAAGTGGGTCAACTAGAACCTCGAGGACTCTGGTGCATACCTGGACGGGTTTTTGTGGAATAACTTTTGAAGTGAATGTGGTACAGACTTGAAAGCAGGCTCTGCACCCCCATAACTTTGTCTGCACACACACACACACACACACACACACACACACACCCACACCCACAACACACATACACACACACACAAGTGAACACATCAGAATGTTAGGTGGCTGTGATGTCATCAAAGGCAACGTGATGACGTCACAGACACTGTGCTTTGATCTAGCATGGGCTCTGTGATGCCATCAGTGTTAGGTTATAACCCTAGCACCATGTCATTATCATACCTCCACTGGTTTTCGGGGGATAACTTTTGAAGGGATGGTGGTAGAGACTTGAAACCAAGCTCTGCACCCCCATTTTCGGACATTCCGGATCCAACGGTGCCACCCTCGAGTCTCTACGAGGTCGGGAAGTGGGTCAACCAGAACCTCGAGGACTCTGGTGCATACCTCGACAGGTTTCGGGGGATAACTTTTGAAGGGATGGTGGTAGAGACTTGAAACCAAGCTCTGCACCCCCATTTTCGGACATTCCGGATCCAACGGTGCCACCATCGAGTCTCTACGACGTCGGTAAGTGGGTCAACCAGAACCTCGAGGACTCTGGTGCATACCTCGACAGGTTTCGGGGGCTAACTTTTGAAGGGATGGTGGTAGAGACTTGAAACCAAGCTCTGCACCCCCATTTCTGGACATTCCGGATCCAACGGTGCCACCCTCGCGTCTCTACGAGGTCGGGAAGTGGGTCAACCAGAACCTTGAAGACTCTGGTGCATACCTCGACGGGTTTTTGGAGGATAACGTTTGAAGGAAAGGTGGTAGAGACGTGAAACTAAGCTCTGCACCCCCATTTTTGGACATTCCGGATCCAAGGGTACCACCATCGAGTCTCTACGAGGTTGGGAAGTGGGTCAACTAGAACCTCGAGGACTCTGGTGCATACCTGGACGGGTTTTTGTGGAATAACTTTTGAAGTGAATGTGGTACAGACTTGAAAGCAGGCTCTGCACCCCCATAACTTTGTCTGCACACACACACACACACACACACACACACACACACACACCCACAACACACATACACACACACACAAGTGAACACATCAGAATGTTAGGTGGCTGTGATGTCATCAAAGACAACGTGATGACGTCACAGACACTGTGCTTTGATCTAGCATGGGCTCTGTGATGCCATCAGTGTTAGGTTATAACCCTAGCACCATGTCATTATCATACCTCCACTGGTTTTCGGGGGATAACTTTTGAAGGGATGGTGGTAGAGACTTGAAACCAAGCTCTGCACCCCCATTTTCGGACATTCCGGATCCAACGGTGCCACCCTCGAGTCTCTACGAGGTCGGGAAGT
>NC_139333.1:34499015-34596515 GCF_056507025.1 Lutjanus erythropterus | reverse complement strand
GAAAGCAGGCTCTGCACCCCCATAACTTTGTCTGCACACACACACACACACACACACACACACACACACCCACACCCACAACACACATACACACACACACAAGTGAACACATCAGAATGTTAGGTGGCTGTGATGTCATCAAAGGCAACGTGATGACGTCACAGACACTGTGCTTTGATCTAGCATGGGCTCTGTGATGCCATCAGTGTTAGGTTATAACCCTAGCACCATGTCATTATCATACCTCCACTGGTTTTCGGGGGATAACTTTTGAAGGGATGGTGGTAGAGACTTGAAACCAAGCTCTGCACCCCCATTTTCGGACATTCCGGATCCAACGGTGCCACCCTCGAGTCTCTACGAGGTCGGGAAGTGGGTCAACCAGAACCTCGAGGACTCTGGTGCATACCTCGACAGGTTTCGGGGGATAACTTTTGAAGGGATGGTGGTAGAGACTTGAAACCAAGCTCTGCACCCCCATTTTCGGACATTCCGGATCCAACGGTGCCACCATCGAGTCTCTACGACGTCGGTAAGTGGGTCAACCAGAACCTCGAGGACTCTGGTGCATACCTCGACAGGTTTCGGGGGCTAACTTTTGAAGGGATGGTGGTAGAGACTTGAAACCAAGCTCTCCACCCCCATTTTCGGACATTCCGGATCCAACGGTGCCACCCTCCCGTCTCTACGAGGTCGGGAAGTGGGTCAACCAGAACCTTGAGGACTCTGGTGCATACCTCGACGGGTTTTTGGAGGATAACGTTTGAAGGAAAGGTGGTAGAGACGTGAAACTAAGCTCTGCACCCCCATTTTTGGACATTCCGGATCCAAGGGTACCACCATCGAGTCTCTACAAGGTTGGGAAGTGGGTCAACTAGAACCTCGAGGACTCTGGTGCATACCTGGACGGGTTTTTGTGGAATAACTTTTGAAGTGAATGTGGTACAGACTTGAAAGCAGGCTCTGCACCCCCATAACTTTGTCTGCACACACACACACACACACACACACACACACACCCACACCCACAACACACATACACACACACACAAGTGAACACATCAGAATGTTAGGTGGCTGTGATGTCATCAAAGGCAACGTGATGACGTCACAGACACTGTGCTTTGATCTAGCATGGGCTCTGTGATGCCATCAGTGTTAGGTTATAACCCTAGCACCATGTCATTATCATACCTCCACTGGTTTTCGGGGGATAACTTTTGAAGGGATGGTGGTAGAGACTTGAAACCAAGCTCTGCACCCCCATTTTCGGACATTCCGGATCCAACGGTGCCACCCTCGAGTCTCTACGAGGTCGGGAAGTGGGTCAACCAGAACCTCGAGGACTCTGGTGCATACCTCGACAGGTTTCGGGGGATAACTTTTGAAGGGATGGTGGTAGAGACTTGAAACCAAGCTCTGCACCCCCATTTTCGGACATTCCGGATCCAACGGTGCCACCATCGAGTCTCTACGACGTCGGTAAGTGGGTCAACCAGAACCTCGAGGACTCTGGTGCATACCTCGACAGGTTTCGGGGGCTAACTTTTGAAGGGATGGTGGTAGAGACTTGAAACCAAGCTCTGCACCCCCATTTCTGGACATTCCGGATCCAACGGTGCCACCCTCGCGTCTCTACGAGGTCGGGAAGTGGGTCAACCAGAACCTTGAAGACTCTGGTGCATACCTCGACGGGTTTTTGGAGGATAACGTTTGAAGGAAAGGTGGTAGAGACGTGAAACTAAGCTCTGCACCCCCATTTTTGGACATTCCGGATCCAAGGGTACCACCATCGAGTCTCTACAAGGTTGGGAAGTGGGTCAACTAGAACCTCGAGGACTCTGGTGCATACCTCGACGGGTTTTTGTGGAATAACTTTTGAAGTGAATGTGGTACAGACTTGAAAGCAGGCTCTGCACCCCCATAACTTTGTCTGCACACACACACACACACACACACACACACACACACCCACAACACACATACACACACACACAAGTGAACACATCAGAATGTTAGGTGGCTGTGATGTCATCAAAGGCAACGTAATGACGTCACAGACACTGTGCTTTGATCTAGCATGGGCTCTGTGATGCCATCAGTGTTAGGTTATAACCCTAGCACCATGTCATTATCATACCTCCACTGGTTTTCGGGGGATAACTTTTGAAGGGATGGTGGTAGAGACTTGAAACCAAGCTCTGCACCCCCATTTTCGGACGTTCCGGATCCAACGGTGCCACCCTCGAGTCTCTACGAGGTCGGGAAGTGGGTCAACTAGAACCTCGAGGACTCTGGTGCATACCTCGACAGGTTTCGGGGGATAACTTTTGAAGGGATGGTGGTAGAGACTTGAAACCAAGCTCTGCACCCCCATTTTCGGACATTCCGGATCCAGCGGTGCCACCCTGGAGTCTCTACGAGGTCGGGAAGTGGGTCAACCAGAACCTCGAGTACTCTGGTGCATACCTCGACAGGTTTCGGGGGATAACTTTTGAAGGGATGGTGGTAGAGACTTGAAACCAAGCTCTCCACCCCCATTTTCGGACATTCCGGATCCAACGGTGCCACCCTCCCGTCTCTACGAGGTCGGGAAGTGGGTCAACCAGAACCTTGAGGACTCTGGTGCATACCTCGACGGGTTTTTGGAGGATAACGTTTGAAGGAAAGGTGGTAGAGACGTGAAACTAAGCTCTGCACCCCCATTTTTGGACATTCCGGATCCAAGGGTACCACCATCGAGTCTCTACAAGGTTGGGAAGTGGGTCAACTAGAACCTCGAGGACTCTGGTGCATACCTGGACGGGTTTTTGTGGAATAACTTTTGAAGTGAATGTGGTACAGACTTGAAAGCAGGCTCTGCACCCCCATAACTTTGTCTGCACACACACACACACACACACACACACACACACACCCACACCCACAACACACATACACACACACACAAGTGAACACATCAGAATGTTAGGTGGCTGTGATGTCATCAAAGGCAACGTGATGACGTCACAGACACTGTGCTTTGATCTAGCATGGGCTCTGTGATGCCATCAGTGTTAGGTTATAACCCTAGCACCATGTCATTATCATACCTCCACTGGTTTTCGGGGGATAACTTTTGAAGGGATGGTGGTAGAGACTTGAAACCAAGCTCTGCACCCCCATTTTCGGACATTCCGGATCCAACGGTGCCACCCTCGAGTCTCTACGAGGTCGGGAAGTGGGTCAACCAGAACCTCGAGGACTCTGGTGCATACCTCGACAGGTTTCGGGGGATAACTTTTGAAGGGATGGTGGTAGAGACTTGAAACCAAGCTCTGCACCCCCATTTTCGGACATTCCGGATCCAACGGTGCCACCATCGAGTCTCTACGACGTCGGTAAGTGGGTCAACCAGAACCTCGAGGACTCTGGTGCATACCTCGACAGGTTTCGGGGGCTAACTTTTGAAGGGATGGTGGTAGAGACTTGAAACCAAGCTCTCCACCCCCATTTTCGGACATTCCGGATCCAACGGTGCCACCCTCCCGTCTCTACGAGGTCGGGAAGTGGGTCAACCAGAACCTTGAGGACTCTGGTGCATACCTCGACGGGTTTTTGGAGGATAACGTTTGAAGGAAAGGTGGTAGAGACGTGAAACTAAGCTCTGCACCCCCATTTTTGGACATTCCGGATCCAAGGGTACCACCATCGAGTCTCTACAAGGTTGGGAAGTGGGTCAACTAGAACCTCGAGGACTCTGGTGCATACCTGGACGGGTTTTTGTGGAATAACTTTTGAAGTGAATGTGGTACAGACTTGAAAGCAGGCTCTGCACCCCCATAACTTTGTCTGCACACACACACACACACACACACACACACACACCCACACCCACAACACACATACACACACACACAAGTGAACACATCAGAATGTTAGGTGGCTGTGATGTCATCAAAGGCAACGTGATGACGTCACAGACACTGTGCTTTGATCTAGCATGGGCTCTGTGATGCCATCAGTGTTAGGTTATAACCCTAGCACCATGTCATTATCATACCTCCACTGGTTTTCGGGGGATAACTTTTGAAGGGATGGTGGTAGAGACTTGAAACCAAGCTCTGCACCCCCATTTTCGGACATTCCGGATCCAACGGTGCCACCCTCGAGTCTCTACGAGGTCGGGAAGTGGGTCAACCAGAACCTCGAGGACTCTGGTGCATACCTCGACAGGTTTCGGGGGATAACTTTTGAAGGGATGGTGGTAGAGACTTGAAACCAAGCTCTGCACCCCCATTTTCGGACATTCCGGATCCAACGGTGCCACCATCGAGTCTCTACGACGTCGGTAAGTGGGTCAACCAGAACCTCGAGGACTCTGGTGCATACCTCGACAGGTTTCGGGGGCTAACTTTTGAAGGGATGGTGGTAGAGACTTGAAACCAAGCTCTGCACCCCCATTTCTGGACATTCCGGATCCAACGGTGCCACCCTCGCGTCTCTACGAGGTCGGGAAGTGGGTCAACCAGAACCTTGAAGACTCTGGTGCATACCTCGACGGGTTTTTGGAGGATAACGTTTGAAGGAAAGGTGGTAGAGACGTGAAACTAAGCTCTGCACCCCCATTTTTGGACATTCCGGATCCAAGGGTGCCACCATCGAGTCTCTACAAGGTTGGGAAGTGGGTCAACTAGAACCTCGAGGACTCTGGTGCATACCTGGACGGGTTTTTGTGGAATAACTTTTGAAGTGAATGTGGTACAGACTTGAAAGCAGGCTCTGCACCCCCATAACTTTGTCTGCACACACACACACACACACACACACACACACACACCCACAACACACATACACACACACACACAAGTGAACACATCAGAATGTTAGGTGGCTGTGATGTCATCAAAGGCAACGTGATGACGTCACAGACACTGTGCTTTGATCTAGCATGGGCTCTGTGATGCCATCAGTGTTAGGTTATAACCCTAGCACCATGTCATTATCATACCTCCACTGGTTTTCGGGGGATAACTTTTGAAGGGATGGTGGTAGAGACTTGAAACTAAGCTCTGCACCCCCATTTTCGGACATTCCGGATCCAACGGTGCCACCCTCGAGTCTCTACGAGGTCGGGAAGTGGGTCAACCAGAACCTCGAGGACTCTGGTGCATACCTCGACAGGTTTCGGGGGATAACTTTTGAAGGGATGGTGGTAGAGACTTGAAACCAAGCTCTGCACCCCCATTTTCGGACATTCCGGATCCAGCGGTGCCACCCTGGAGTCTCTACGAGGTCGGGAAGTGGGTCAACCAGAACCTCGAGTACTCTGGTGCATACCTCGACAGGTTTCGGGGGATAACTTTTGAAGGGATGGTGGTAGAGACTTGAAACCAAGCTCTGCACCCCCATTTTCGGACATTCCGGATCCAACGGTGCCACCCTCGCGTCTCTACGAGGTCGGGAAGTGGGTCAACCAGAACCTTGAAGACTCTGGTGCATACCTCGACGGGTTTTTGGAGGATAACGTTTGAAGGAAAGGTGGTAGAGACGTGAAACTAAGCTCTGCACCCCCATTTTTGGACATTCCGGATCCAAGGGTACCACCATCGAGTCTCTACAAGGTTGGGAAGTGGGTCAACTAGAACCTCGAGGACTCTGGTGCATACCTGGACGGGTTTTTGTGGAATAACTTTTGAAGTGAATGTGGTACAGACTTGAAAGCAGGCTCTGCACCCCCATAACTTTGTCTGCACACACACACACACACACACACACACACACACACACACCCACAACACACATACACACACACACACAAGTGAACACATCAGAATGTTAGGTGGCTGTGATGTCATCAAAGGCAACGTGATGACGTCACAGACACTGTGCTTTGATCTAGCATGGGCTCTGTGATGCCATCAGTGTTAGGTTATAACCCTAGCACCATGTCATTATCATACCTCCACTGGTTTTCGGGGGATAACTTTTGAAGGGATGGTGGTAGAGACTTGAAACCAAGCTCTGCACCCCCATTTTCGGACATTCCGGATCCAACGGTGCCACCCTCGAGTCTCTACGAGGTCGGGAAGTGGGTCAACCAGAACCTCGAGGACTCTGGTGCATACCTCGACAGGTTTCGGGGGATAACTTTTGAAGGGATGGTGGTAGAGACTTGAAACCAAGCTCTGCACCCCCATTTTCGGACATTCCGGATCCAACGGTGCCACCATCGAGTCTCTACGACGTCGGTAAGTGGGTCAACCAGAACCTCGAGGACTCTGGTGCATACCTCGACAGGTTTCGGGGGCTAACTTTTGAAGGGATGGTGGTAGAGACTTGAAACCAAGCTCTGCACCCCCATTTCTGGACATTCCGGATCCAACGGTGCCACCCTCGCGTCTCTACGAGGTCGGGAAGTGGGTCAACCAGAACCTTGAAGACTCTGGTGCATACCTCGACGGGTTTTTGGAGGATAACGTTTGAAGGAAAGGTGGTAGAGACGTGAAACTAAGCTCTGCACCCCCATTTTTGGACATTCCGGATCCAAGGGTACCACCATCGAGTCTCTACGAGGTTGGGAAGTGGGTCAACTAGAACCTCGAGGACTCTGGTGCATACCTGGACGGGTTTTTGTGGAATAACTTTTGAAGTGAATGTGGTACAGACTTGAAAGCAGGCTCTGCACCCCCATAACTTTGTCTGCACACACACACACACACACACACACACACACACACACACCCACAACACACATACACACACACACAAGTGAACACATCAGAATGTTAGGTGGCTGTGATGTCATCAAAGACAACGTGATGACGTCACAGACACTGTGCTTTGATCTAGCATGGGCTCTGTGATGCCATCAGTGTTAGGTTATAACCCTAGCACCATGTCATTATCATACCTCCACTGGTTTTCGGGGGATAACTTTTGAAGGGATGGTGGTAGAGACTTGAAACCAAGCTCTGCACCCCCATTTTCGGACATTCCGGATCCAACGGTGCCACCCTCGAGTCTCTACGAGGTCGGGAAGTGGGTCAACCAGAACCTCGAGGACTCTGGTGCATACCTCGACAGGTTTTGGGGGATAACTTTTGAAGGGATGGTGGTAGAGACTTGAAACCAAGCTCTGCACCCCCATTTTCGGACATTCCGGATCCAACGGTGCCACCATCGAGTCTCTACGACGTCGGGAAGTGGGTCAACCAGAACCTCGAGGACTCTGGTGCATACCTCGATGGGTTTTTGGAGGATAACGTTTGAAGGAAAGGTGGTAGAGACGTGAAACTAAGCTCTGCACCCCCATTTTTGGACATTCCGGATCCAAGGGTGCCACCATCGAGTCTCTACAAGGTTGGGAAGTGGGTCAACTAGAACCTCGAGGACTCTGGTGCATACCTGGACGGGTTTTTGTGGAATAACTTTTGAAGTGAATGTGGTACAGACTTGAAAGCAGGCTCTGCACCCCCATAACTTTGTCTGCACACACACACACACACACACACACACACACACACCCACAACACACATACACACACACACACAAGTGAACACATCAGAATGTTAGGTGGCTGTGATGTCATCAAAGGCAACGTGATGACGTCACAGACACTGTGCTTTGATCTAGCATGGGCTCTGTGATGCCATCAGTGTTAGGTTATAACCCTAGCACCATGTCATTATCATACCTCCACTGGTTTTCGGGGGATAACTTTTGAAGGGATGGTGGTAGAGACTTGAAACTAAGCTCTGCACCCCCATTTTCGGACATTCCGGATCCAACGGTGCCACCCTCGAGTCTCTACGAGGTCGGGAAGTGGGTCAACCAGAACCTCGAGGACTCTGGTGCATACCTCGACAGGTTTCGGGGGATAACTTTTGAAGGGATGGTGGTAGAGACTTGAAACCAAGCTCTGCACCCCCATTTTCGGACATTCCGGATCCAGCGGTGCCACCCTGGAGTCTCTACGAGGTCGGGAAGTGGGTCAACCAGAACCTCGAGTACTCTGGTGCATACCTCGACAGGTTTCGGGGGATAACTTTTGAAGGGATGGTGGTAGAGACTTGAAACCAAGCTCTGCACCCCCATTTTCGGACATTCCGGATCCAACGGTGCCACCCTCGCGTCTCTACGAGGTCGGGAAGTGGGTCAACCAGAACCTTGAAGACTCTGGTGCATACCTCGACGGGTTTTTGGAGGATAACGTTTGAAGGAAAGGTGGTAGAGACGTGAAACTAAGCTCTGCACCCCCATTTTTGGACATTCCGGATCCAAGGGTACCACCATCGAGTCTCTACAAGGTTGGGAAGTGGGTCAACTAGAACCTCGAGGACTCTGGTGCATACCTGGACGGGTTTTTGTGGAATAACTTTTGAAGTGAATGTGGTACAGACTTGAAAGCAGGCTCTGCACCCCCATAACTTTGTCTGCACACACACACACACACACACACACACACACACACACACCCACAACACACATACACACACACACACAAGTGAACACATCAGAATGTTAGGTGGCTGTGATGTCATCAAAGGCAACGTGATGACGTCACAGACACTGTGCTTTGATCTAGCATGGGCTCTGTGATGCCATCAGTGTTAGGTTATAACCCTAGCACCATGTCATTATCATACCTCCACTGGTTTTCGGGGGATAACTTTTGAAGGGATGGTGGTAGAGACTTGAAACCAAGCTCTGCACCCCCATTTTCGGACATTCCGGATCCAACGGTGCCACCCTCGAGTCTCTACGAGGTCGGGAAGTGGGTCAACCAGAACCTCGAGGACTCTGGTGCATACCTCGACAGGTTTCGGGGGATAACTTTTGAAGGGATGGTGGTAGAGACTTGAAACCAAGCTCTGCACCCCCATTTTCGGACATTCCGGATCCAACGGTGCCACCATCGAGTCTCTACGACGTCGGTAAGTGGGTCAACCAGAACCTCGAGGACTCTGGTGCATACCTCGACAGGTTTCGGGGGCTAACTTTTGAAGGGATGGTGGTAGAGACTTGAAACCAAGCTCTGCACCCCCATTTCTGGACATTCCGGATCCAACGGTGCCACCCTCGCGTCTCTACGAGGTCGGGAAGTGGGTCAACCAGAACCTTGAAGACTCTGGTGCATACCTCGACGGGTTTTTGGAGGATAACGTTTGAAGGAAAGGTGGTAGAGACGTGAAACTAAGCTCTGCACCCCCATTTTTGGACATTCCGGATCCAAGGGTACCACCATCGAGTCTCTACGAGGTTGGGAAGTGGGTCAACTAGAACCTCGAGGACTCTGGTGCATACCTGGACGGGTTTTTGTGGAATAACTTTTGAAGTGAATGTGGTACAGACTTGAAAGCAGGCTCTGCACCCCCATAACTTTGTCTGCACACACACACACACACACACACACACACACACACACACCCACAACACACATACACACACACACAAGTGAACACATCAGAATGTTAGGTGGCTGTGATGTCATCAAAGACAACGTGATGACGTCACAGACACTGTGCTTTGATCTAGCATGGGCTCTGTGATGCCATCAGTGTTAGGTTATAACCCTAGCACCATGTCATTATCATACCTCCACTGGTTTTCGGGGGATAACTTTTGAAGGGATGGTGGTAGAGACTTGAAACCAAGCTCTGCACCCCCATTTTCGGACATTCCGGATCCAACGGTGCCACCCTCGAGTCTCTACGAGGTCGGGAAGTGGGTCAACCAGAACCTCGAGGACTCTGGTGCATACCTCGACAGGTTTTGGGGGATAACTTTTGAAGGGATGGTGGTAGAGACTTGAAACCAAGCTCTGCACCCCCATTTTCGGACATTCCGGATCCAACGGTGCCACCATCGAGTCTCTACGACGTCGGGAAGTGGGTCAACCAGAACCTCGAGGACTCTGGTGCATACCTCGATGGGTTTTTGGAGGATAACGTTTGAAGGAAAGGTGGTAGAGACGTGAAACTAAGCTCTGCACCCCCATTTTTGGACATTCCGGATCCAAGGGTGCCACCATCGAGTCTCTACAAGGTTGGGAAGTGGGTCAACTAGAACCTCGAGGACTCTGGTGCATACCTGGACGGGTTTTTGTGGAATAACTTTTGAAGTGAATGTGGTACAGACTTGAAAGCAGGCTCTGCACCCCCATAACTTTGTCTGCACACACACACACACACACACACACACACACACACACACCCACAACACACATACACACACACACACAAGTGAACACATCAGAATGTTAGGTGGCTGTGATGTCATCAAAGGCAACGTGATGACGTCACAGACACTGTGCTTTGATCTAGCATGGGCTCTGTGATGCCATCAGTGTTAGGTTATAACCCTAGCACCATGTCATTATCATACCTCCACTGGTTTTCGGGGGATAACTTTTGAAGGGATGGTGGTAGAGACTTGAAACTAAGCTCTGCACCCCCATTTTCGGACATTCCGGATCCAACGGTGCCACCCTCGAGTCTCTACGAGGTCGGGAAGTGGGTCAACCAGAACCTCGAGGACTCTGGTGCATACCTCGACAGGTTTCGGGGGATAACTTTTGAAGGGATGGTGGTAGAGACTTGAAACCAAGCTCTGCACCCCCATTTTCGGACATTCCGGATCCAGCGGTGCCACCCTGGAGTCTCTACGAGGTCGGGAAGTGGGTCAACCAGAACCTCGAGTACTCTGGTGCATACCTCGACAGGTTTCGGGGGATAACTTTTGAAGGGATGGTGGTAGAGACTTGAAACCAAGCTCTGCACCCCCATTTTCGGACATTCCGGATCCAACGGTGCCACCCTCGCGTCTCTACGAGGTCGGGAAGTGGGTCAACCAGAACCTTGAAGACTCTGGTGCATACCTCGACGGGTTTTTGGAGGATAACGTTTGAAGGAAAGGTGGTAGAGACGTGAAACTAAGCTCTGCACCCCCATTTTTGGACATTCCGGATCCAAGGGTACCACCATCGAGTCTCTACAAGGTTGGGAAGTGGGTCAACTAGAACCTCGAGGACTCTGGTGCATACCTGGACGGGTTTTTGTGGAATAACTTTTGAAGTGAATGTGGTACAGACTTGAAAGCAGGCTCTGCACCCCCATAACTTTGTCTGCACACACACACACACACACACACACACACACCCACACCCACAACACACATACACACACACACAAGTGAACACATCAGAATGTTAGGTGGCTGTGATGTCATCAAAGGCAACGTGATGACGTCACAGACACTGTGCTTTGATCTAGCATTGGCTCTGTGATGCCATCAGTGTTAGGTTATAACCCTAGCACCATGTCATTATCATACCTCCACTGGTTTTCGGGGGATAACTTTTGAAGGGATGGTGGTAGAGACTTGAAACCAAGCTCTGCACCCCCATTTTCGGACATTCCGGATCCAACGGTGCCACCATCGAGTCTCTACGACGTCGGTAAGTGGGTCAACCAGAACCTCGAGGACTCTGGTGCATACCTCGACAGGTTTCGGGGGCTAACTTTTGAAGGGATGGTGGTAGAGACTTGAAACCAAGCTCTGCACCCCCATTTCTGGACATTCCGGATCCAACGGTGCCACCCTCGCGTCTCTACGAGGTCGGTAAGTGGGTCAACCAGAACCTTGAAGACTCTGGTGCATACCTCGACGGGTTTTTGGAGGATAACGTTTGAAGGAAAGGTGGTAGAGACGTGAAACTAAGCTCTGCACCCCCATTTTTGGACATTCCGGATCCAAGGGTACCACCATCGAGTCTCTACAAGGTTGGGAAGTGGGTCAACTAGAACCTCGAGGACTCTGGTGCATACCTCGACGGGTTTTTGTGGAATAACTTTTGAAGTGAATGTGGTACAGACTTGAAAGCAGGCTCTGCACCCCCATAACTTTGTCTGCACAAACACACATACACACACACACACACACACACCCACAACACACATACACACACACACAAGTGAACACATCAGAATGTTAGGTGGCTTTGATGTCATCAAAGGCAACGTGATGACGTCACAGACACTGTGCTTTGATCTAGCATGGGCTCTGTGATGCCATCAGTGTTAGGTTATAACCCTAGCACCATGTCATTATCATACCTCCACTGGTTTTCGGGGGATAACTTTTGAAGGGATGGTGGTAGAGACTTGAAACCAAGCTCTGCACCCCCATTTTCGGACATTCCGGATCCAACGGTGCCACCCTCGAGTCTCTACGAGGTCGGGAAGTGGGTCAACCAGAACCTCGAGGACTCTGGTGCATACCTCGACAGGTTTTGGGGGATAACTTTTGAAGGGATGGTGGTAGAGACTTGAAACCAAGCTCTGCACCCCCATTTTCGGACATTCCGGATCCAACGGTGCCACCATCGAGTCTCTACGACGTCGGGAAGTGGGTCAACCAGAACCTCGAGGACTCTGGTGCATACCTCGATGGGTTTTTGGAGGATAACGTTTGAAGGAAAGGTGGTAGAGACGTGAAACTAAGCTCTGCACCCCCATTTTTGGACATTCCGGATCCAAGGGTGCCACCATCGAGTCTCTACAAGGTTGGGAAGTGGGTCAACTAGAACCTCGAGGACTCTGGTGCATACCTGGACGGGTTTTTGTGGAATAACTTTTGAAGTGAATGTGGTACAGACTTGAAAGCAGGCTCTGCACCCCCATAACTTTGTCTGCACACACACACACACACACACACACACACACACACACACCCACAACACACATACACACACACACACAAGTGAACACATCAGAATGTTAGGTGGCTGTGATGTCATCAAAGGCAACGTGATGACGTCACAGACACTGTGCTTTGATCTAGCATGGGCTCTGTGATGCCATCAGTGTTAGGTTATAACCCTAGCACCATGTCATTATCATACCTCCACTGGTTTTCGGGGGATAACTTTTGAAGGGATGGTGGTAGAGACTTGAAACTAAGCTCTGCACCCCCATTTTCGGACATTCCGGATCCAACGGTGCCACCCTCGAGTCTCTACGAGGTCGGGAAGTGGGTCAACCAGAACCTCGAGGACTCTGGTGCATACCTCGACAGGTTTCGGGGGATAACTTTTGAAGGGATGGTGGTAGAGACTTGAAACCAAGCTCTGCACCCCCATTTTCGGACATTCCGGATCCAGCGGTGCCACCCTGGAGTCTCTACGAGGTCGGGAAGTGGGTCAACCAGAACCTCGAGTACTCTGGTGCATACCTCGACAGGTTTCGGGGGATAACTTTTGAAGGGATGGTGGTAGAGACTTGAAACCAAGCTCTGCACCCCCATTTCTGGACATTCCGGATCCAACGGTGCCACCCTCGCGTCTCTACGAGGTCGGGAAGTGGGTCAACCAGAACCTTGAGGACTCTGGGGCATACCTCGACGGGTTTTTGGAGGATAACGTTTGAAGGAAAGGTGGTAGAGACGTGAAACTAAGCTCTGCACCCCCATTTTTGGACATTCCGGATCCAAGGGTACCACCATCGAGTCTCTACAAGGTTGGGAAGTGGGTCAACTAGAACCTCGAGGACTCTGGTGCATACCTGGACGGGTTTTTGTGGAATAACTTTTGAAGTGAATGTGGTACAGACTTGAAAGCAGGCTCTGCACCCCCATAACTTTGTCTGCACAAACACACACACACACACACACACACCCACACCCACAACACACATACACACACACACAAGTGAACACATCAGAATGTTAGGTGGCTGTGATGTCATCAAAGGCAACGTGATGACGTCACAGACACTGTGCTTTGATCTAGCATGGGCTCTGTGATGCCATCAGTGTTAGGTTATAACCCTAGCACCATGTCATTATCATACCTCCACTGGTTTTCGGGGGATAACTTTTGAAGGGATGGTGGTAGAGACTTGAAACCAAGCTCTGCACCCCCATTTTCGGACATTCCGGATCCAACGGTGCCACCCTCGAGTCTCTACGAGGTCGGGAAGTGGGTCAACCAGAACCTCTAGGACTCTGGTGCATACCTCGACAGGTTTCGGGGGATAACTTTTGAAGGGATGGTGGTAGAGACTTGAAACCAAGCTCTGCACCCCCATTTCTGGACATTCCGGATCCAACGGTGCCACCCTCGCGTCTCTACGAGGTCGGGAAGTGGGTCAACCAGAACCTTGAAGACTCTGGTGCATACCTCGACGGGTTTTTGGAGGATAACGTTTGAAGGAAAGGTGGTAGAGACGTGAAACTAAGCTCTGCACCCCCATTTTTGGACATTCCGGATCCAAGGGTACCACCATCGAGTCTCTACAAGGTTGGGAAGTGGGTCAACTAGAACCTCGAGGACTCTGGTGCATACCTGGACGGGTTTTTGTGGAATAACTTTTGAAGTGAATGTGGTACAGACTTGAAAGCAGGCTCTGCACCCCCATAACTTTGTCTGCACACACACACACACACACACACACACACCCACACCCACAACACACATACACACACACACAAGTGAACACATCAGAATGTTAGGTGGCTGTGATGTCATCAAAGGCAACGTGATGACGTCACAGACACTGTGCTTTGATCTAGCATGGGCTCTGTGATGCCATCAGTGTTAGGTTATAACCCTAGCACCATGTCATTATCATACCTCCACTGGTTTTCGGGGGATAACTTTTGAAGGGATGGTGGTAGAGACTTGAAACCAAGCTCTGCACCCCCATTTTCGGACATTCCGGATCCAACGGTGCCACCCTCGCGTCTCTACGAGGTCGGGAAGTGGGTCAACCAGAACCTTGAAGACTCTGGTGCATACCTCGACGGGTTTTTGGAGGATAACGTTTGAAGGAAAGGTGGTAGAGACGTGAAACTAAGCTCTGCACCCCCATTTTTGGACATTCCGGATCCAAGGGTACCACCATCGAGTCTCTACAAGGTTGGGAAGTGGGTCAACTAGAACCTCGAGGACTCTGGTGCATACCTGGACGGGTTTTTGTGGAATAACTTTTGAAGTGAATGTGGTACAGACTTGAAAGCAGGCTCTGCACCCCCATAACTTTGTCTGCACACACACACACACACACACACACACACACACACACACCCACACCCACAACACACATACACACACACACAAGTGAACACATCAGAATGTTAGGTGGCTGTGATGTCATCAAAGGCAACGTGATGACGTCACAGACACTGTGCTTTGATCTAGTATGGGCTCTGTGATGCCATCAGTGTTAGGTTATAACCCTAGCACCATGTCATTATCATACCTCCACTGGTTTTCGGGGGATAACTTTTGAAGGGATGGTGGTAGAGACTTGAAACCAAGCTCTGCACCCCCATTTTCGGACATTCCGGATCCAGCGGTGCCACCCTGGAGTCTCTACGAGGTCGGGAAGTGGGTCAACCAGAACCTCGAGTACTCTGGTGCATACCTCGACAGGTTTCGGGGGATAACTTTTGAAGGGATGGTGGTAGAGACTTGAAACCAAGCTCTGCACCCCCATTTCTGGACATTCCGGATCCAACGGTGCCACCCTCGCGTCTCTACGAGGTCGGGAAGTGGGTCAACCAGAACCTTGAGGACTCTGGGGCATACCTCGACGGGTTTTTGGAGGATAACGTTTGAAGGAAAGGTGGTAGAGACGTGAAACTAAGCTCTGCACCCCCATTTTTGGACATTCCGGATCCAAGGGTACCACCATCGAGTCTCTACAAGGTTGGGAAGTGGGTCAACTAGAACCTCGAGGACTCTGGTGCATACCTGGACGGGTTTTTGTGGAATAACTTTTGAAGTGAATGTGGTACAGACTTGAAAGCAGGCTCTGCACCCCCATAACTTTGTCTGCACAAACACACACACACACACACACACACCCACACCCACAACACACATACACACACACACAAGTGAACACATCAGAATGTTAGGTGGCTGTGATGTCATCAAAGGCAACGTGATGACGTCACAGACACTGTGCTTTGATCTAGCATGGGCTCTGTGATGCCATCAGTGTTAGGTTATAACCCTAGCACCATGTCATTATCATACCTCCACTGGTTTTCGGGGGATAACTTTTGAAGGGATGGTGGTAGAGACTTGAAACCAAGCTCTGCACCCCCATTTTCGGACATTCCGGATCCAACGGTGCCACCCTCGAGTCTCTACGAGGTCGGGAAGTGGGTCAACCAGAACCTCTAGGACTCTGGTGCATACCTCGACAGGTTTCGGGGGATAACTTTTGAAGGGATGGTGGTAGAGACTTGAAACCAAGCTCTGCACCCCCATTTCTGGACATTCCGGATCCAACGGTGCCACCCTCGCGTCTCTACGAGGTCGGGAAGTGGGTCAACCAGAACCTTGAAGACTCTGGTGCATACCTCGACGGGTTTTTGGAGGATAACGTTTGAAGGAAAGGTGGTAGAGACGTGAAACTAAGCTCTGCACCCCCATTTTTGGACATTCCGGATCCAAGGGTACCACCATCGAGTCTCTACAAGGTTGGGAAGTGGGTCAACTAGAACCTCGAGGACTCTGGTGCATACCTGGACGGGTTTTTGTGGAATAACTTTTGAAGTGAATGTGGTACAGACTTGAAAGCAGGCTCTGCACCCCCATAACTTTGTCTGCACACACACACACACACACACACACACACCCACACCCACAACACACATACACACACACACAAGTGAACACATCAGAATGTTAGGTGGCTGTGATGTCATCAAAGGCAACGTGATGACGTCACAGACACTGTGCTTTGATCTAGCATGGGCTCTGTGATGCCATCAGTGTTAGGTTATAACCCTAGCACCATGTCATTATCATACCTCCACTGGTTTTCGGGGGATAACTTTTGAAGGGATGGTGGTAGAGACTTGAAACCAAGCTCTGCACCCCCATTTTCGGACATTCCGGATCCAACGGTGCCACCCTCGCGTCTCTACGAGGTCGGGAAGTGGGTCAACCAGAACCTTGAAGACTCTGGTGCATACCTCGACGGGTTTTTGGAGGATAACGTTTGAAGGAAAGGTGGTAGAGACGTGAAACTAAGCTCTGCACCCCCATTTTTGGACATTCCGGATCCACGGGTACCACCATCGAGTCTCTACAAGGTTGGGAAGTGGGTCAACTAGAACCTCGAGGACTCTGGTGCATACCTGGACGGGTTTTTGTGGAATAACTTTTGAAGTGAATGTGGTACAGACTTGAAAGCAGGCTCTGCACCCCCATAACTTTGTCTGCACACACACACACACACACACACACACACACACACACACCCACACCCACAACACACATACACACACACACAAGTGAACACATCAGAATGTTAGGTGGCTGTGATGTCATCAAAGGCAACGTGATGACGTCACAGACACTGTGCTTTGATCTAGTATGGGCTCTGTGATGCCATCAGTGTTAGGTTATAACCCTAGCACCATGTCATTATCATACCTCCACTGGTTTTCGGGGGATAACTTTTGAAGGGATGGTGGTAGAGACTTGAAACCAAGCTCTGCACCCCCATTTTCGGACATTCCGGATCCAACGGTGCCACCCTCGAGTCTCTACGAGGTCGGGAAGTGGGTCAACCAGAAACTCGAGGACTCTGGTGCATACCTCGACAGGTTTCGGGGGATAACTTTTGAAGGGATGGTGGTACAGACTTGAAACCAAGCTCTGCACCCCCATTTTCGGACATTCCGGATCCAACGGTGCCACCCTGGAGTCTCTACGAGGTCGGGAAGTGGGTCAACCAGAACCTCGAGTACTCTGGTGCATACCTCGACAGGTTTCGGGGGATAACTTTTGAAGGGATGGTGGTAGAGACTTGAAACCAAGCTCTGCACCCCCATTTTCGGACATTCCGGATCCAACGGTGCCACCCTCGCGTCTCTACGAGGTCGGGAAGTGGGTCAACCAGAACCTCGAGGACTCTGGTGCATACCTCGACAGGTTTCGGGGGATAACTTTTGAAGGGATGGTGGTAGAGACTTGAAACCAAGCTCTGCACCCCCATTTTCGGACATTCCGGATCCAGCGGTGCCACCCTGGAGTCTCTACGAGGTCGGGAAGTGGGTCAACCAGAACCTCGAGTACTCTGGTGCATACCTCGACAGGTTTCGGGGGATAACTTTTGAAGGGATGGTGGTAGAGACTTGAAACCAAGCTCTGCACCCCCATTTTCGGACATTCCGGATCCAACGGTGCCACCCTCGCGTCTCTACGACGTCGGGAAGTGGGTCAACCAGAACCTTGAGGACTCTGGTGCATACCTCGACGGGTTTTTGGAGGATAACGTTTGAAGGAAAGGTGGTAGAGACGTGAAACTAAGCTCTGCACCCCCATTTTTGGACATTCCGGATCCAAGGGTACCACCATCGAGTCTCTACAAGGTTGGGAAGTGGGTCAACTAGAACCTCGAGGACTCTGGTGCATACCTGGACGGGTTTTTGTGGAATAACTTTTGAAGTGAATGTGGTACAGACTTGAAAGCAGGCTCTGCACCCCCATAACTTTGTCTGCACACACACACACACACACACACACACACACACACCCACACCCACAACACACATACACACACACACAAGTGAACACATCAGAATGTTAGGTGGCTGTGATGTCATCAAAGGCAACGTGATGACGTCACAGACACTGTGCTTTGATCTAGCATGGGCTCTGTGATGCCATCAGTGTTAGGTTATAACCCTAGCACCATGTCATTATCATACCTCCACTGGTTTTCGGGGGATAACTTTTGAAGGGATGGTGGTAGAGACTTGAAACCAAGCTCTGCACCCCCATTTTCGGACATTCCGGATCCAACGGTGCCACCCTCGAGTCTCTACGAGGTCGGGAAGTGGGTCAACCAGAACCTCGAGGACTCTGGTGCATACCTCGACAGGTTTCGGGGGATAACTTTTGAAGGGATGGTGGTAGAGACTTGAAACCAAGCTCTGCACCCCCATTTTCGGACATTCCGGATCCAACGGTGCCACCCTGGAGTCTCTACGACGTCGGGAAGTGGGTCAACCAGAACCTCGAGTACTCTGGTGCATACCTCGACAGGTTTCGGGGGATAACTTTTGAAGGGATGGTGGTAGAGACTTGAAACCAAGCTCTGCACCCCCATTTCTGGACATTCCGGATCCAACGGTGCCACCCTCGCGTCTCTACGAGGTCGGGAAGTGGGTCAACCAGAACCTCGAGGACTCTGGTGCATACCTCGACGGGTTTTTGGAGGATAACGTTTGAAGGAAAGGTGGTAGAGACGTGAAACTAAGCTCTGCACCCCCATTTTTGGACATTCCGGATCCAAGGGTACCACCATCGAGTCTCTACAAGGTTGGGAAGTGGGTCAACTAGAACCTCGAGGACTCTGGTGCATACCTGGACGGGTTTTTGTGGAATAACTTTTGAAGTGAATGTGGTACAGACTTGAAAGCAGGCTCTGCACCCCCATAACTTTGTCTGCACACACACACACACACACACACACACACACACACCCACAACACACATACACACACACACACAAGTGAACACATCAGAATGTTAGGTGGCTGTGATGTCATCAAAGGCAACGTGATGACGTCACAGACACTGTGCTTTGATCTAGCATGGGCTCTGTGATGCCATCAGTGTTAGGTTATAACCCTAGCACCATGTCATTATCATACCTCCACTGGTTTTCGGGGGATAACTTTTGAAGGGATGGTGGTAGAGACTTGAAACCAAGCTCTGCACCCCCATTTTCGGACATTCCGGATCCAACGGTGCCACCCTCGAGTCTCTACGAGGTCGGGAAGTGGGTCAACTAGAACCTCGAGGACTCTGGTGCATACCTCGACAGGTTTCGGGGGCTAACTTTTGAAGGGATGGTGGTAGAGACTTGAAACCAAGCTCTGCACCCCCATTTCTGGACATTCCGGATCCAACGGTGCCACCCTCATGTCTCTACGAGGTCGGGAAGTGGGTCAACCAGAACCTTGAAGACTCTGGTGCATACCTCGACGGGTTTTTGGAGGATAACGTTTGAAGGAAAGGTGGTAGAGACGTGAAACTAAGATCTGCACCCCCATTTTTGGACATTCCGGATCCAAGGGTACCACCATCGAGTCTCTACAAGGTTGGGAAGTGGGTCAACTAGAACCTCGAGGACTCTGGTGCATACCTCGACGGGTTTTTGTGGAATAACTTTTGAAGTGAATGTGGTACAGACTTGAAAGCAGGCTCTGCACCCCCATAACTTTGTCTGCACACACACACACACACACACACACACACACACCCACACCCACAACACACATACACACACACACAAGTGAACACATCAGAATGTTAGGTGGCTGTGATGTCATCAAAGGCAACGTGATGACGTCACAGACACTGTGCTTTGATCTAGCATGGGCTCTGTGATGCCATCAGTGTTAGGTTATAACCCTAGCACCATGTCATTATCATACCTCCACTGGTTTTCGGGGGATAACTTTTGAAGGGATGGTGGTAGAGACTTGAAACCAAGCTCTGCACCCCCATTTTCGGACATTCCGGATCCAACGGTGCCACCCTCGAGTCTCTACGAGGTCGGGAAGTGGGTCAACCAGAAACTCGAGGACTCTGGTGCATACCTCGACAGGTTTCGGGGGATAACTTTTGAAGGGATGGTGGTAGAGACTTGAAACCAAGCTCTGCACCCCCATTTTCGGACATTCCGGATCCAACGGTGCCACCATCGAGTCTCTACGACGTCGGGAAGTGGGTCAACCAGAACCTCGAGGACTCTGGTGCATACCTCGATGGGTTTTTGGAGGATAACGTTTGAAGGACAGGTGGTAGAGACGTGAAACTAAGCTCTGCACCCCCATTTTTTGACATTCCGGATCCAAGGGTGCCACCATCGAGTCTCTACAAGGTTGGGAAGTGGGTCAACTAGAACCTCGAGGACTCTGGTGCATACCTGGACGGGTTTTTGTGGAATAACTTTTGAAGTGAATGTGGTACAGACTTGAAAGCAGGCTCTGCACCCCCATAACTTTGTCTGCACACACACACACACACACACACACACACCCACACCCACAACACACATACACACACACACAAGTGAACACATCAGAATGTTAGGTGGCTGTGATGTCATCAAAGGCAACGTAATGACGTCACAGACACTGTGCTTTGATCTAGCATGGGCTCTGTGATGCCATCAGTGTTAGGTTATAACCCTAGCACCATGTCATTATCATACCTCCACTGGTTTTCGGGGGATAACTTTTGAAGTGATGGTGGTAGAGACTTGAAACCAAGCTCTGCACCCCCATTTTCGGACATTCCGGATCCAACGGTGCCACCCTCGAGTCTCTACGAGGTCGGGAAGTGGGTCAACTAGAACCTCGAGGACTCTGGTGCATACCTCGACAGGTTTCGGGGGATAACTTTTGAAGGGATGGTGGTAGAGACTTGAAACCAAGCTCTGCACCCCCATTTTCGGACATTCCGGATCCAGCGGTGCCACCCTGGAGTCTCTACGAGGTCGGGAAGTGGGTCAACCAGAACCTCGAGGACTCTGGTGCATACCTCGACAGGTTTTGGGGGATAACTTTTGAAGGGATGGTGGTAGAGACTTGAAACCAAGCTCTGCACCCCCATTTTCGGACATTCCGGATCCAACGGTGCCACCCTGGAGTCTCTACGAGGTCGGGAAGTGGGTCAACCAGAACCTCGAGGACTCTGGTGCATACCTCGACAGGTTTTGGGGGATAACTTTTGAAGGGATGGTGGTAGAGACTTGAAACCAAGCTCTGCACCCCCATTTTCGGACATTCCGGATCCAACGGTGCCACCATCGAGTCTCTACGACGTCGGGAAGTGGGTCAACCAGAACCTCGAGGACTCTGGTGCATACCTCGATGGGTTTTTGGAGGATAACGTTTGAAGGACAGGTGGTAGAGACGTGAAACTAAGCTCTGCACCCCCATTTTTGGACATTCCGGATCCAAGGGTGCCACCATCGAGTCTCTACAAGGTTGGGAAGTGGGTCAACTAGAACCTCGAGGACTCTGGTGCATACCTGGACGGGTTTTTGTGGAATAACTTTTGAAGTGAATGTGGTACAGACTTGAAAGCAGGCTCTGCACCCCCATAACTTTGTCTGCACACACACACACACACACACACACACACACACACACACCCACACCCACAACACACATACACACACACACAAGTGAACACATCAGAATGTTAGGTGGCTGTGATGTCATCAAAGGCAACGTGATGACGTCACAGACACTGTGCTTTGATCTAGTATGGGCTCTGTGATGCCATCAGTGTTAGGTTATAACCCTAGCACCATGTCATTATCATACCTCCACTGGTTTTCGGGGGATAACTTTTGAAGGGATGGTGGTAGAGACTTGAAACCAAGCTCTGCACCCCCATTTTCGGACATTCCGGATCCAACGGTGCCACCCTCGAGTCTCTACGAGGTCGGGAAGTGGGTCAACCAGAAACTCGAGGACTCTGGTGCATACCTCGACAGGTTTCGGGGGATAACTTTTGAAGGGATGGTGGTACAGACTTGAAACCAAGCTCTGCACCCCCATTTTCGGACATTCCGGATCCAACGGTGCCACCCTGGAGTCTCTACGAGGTCGGGAAGTGGGTCAACCAGAACCTCGAGTACTCTGGTGCATACCTCGACAGGTTTCGGGGGATAACTTTTGAAGGGATGGTGGTAGAGACTTGAAACCAAGCTCTGCACCCCCATTTTCGGACATTCCGGATCCAACGGTGCCACCCTCGCGTCTCTACGAGGTCGGGAAGTGGGTCAACCAGAACCTCGAGGACTCTGGTGCATACCTCGACAGGTTTCGGGGGATAACTTTTGAAGGGATGGTGGTAGAGACTTGAAACCAAGCTCTGCACCCCCATTTTCGGACATTCCGGATCCAGCGGTGCCACCCTGGAGTCTCTACGAGGTCGGGAAGTGGGTCAACCAGAACCTCGAGTACTCTGGTGCATACCTCGACAGGTTTCGGGGGATAACTTTTGAAGGGATGGTGGTAGAGACTTGAAACCAAGCTCTGCACCCCCATTTTCGGACATTCCGGATCCAACGGTGCCACCCTCGCGTCTCTACGACGTCGGGAAGTGGGTCAACCAGAACCTTGAGGACTCTGGTGCATACCTCGACGGGTTTTTGGAGGATAACGTTTGAAGGAAAGGTGGTAGAGACGTGAAACTAAGCTCTGCACCCCCATTTTTGGACATTCCGGATCCAAGGGTACCACCATCGAGTCTCTACAAGGTTGGGAAGTGGGTCAACTAGAACCTCGAGGACTCTGGTGCATACCTGGACGGGTTTTTGTGGAATAACTTTTGAAGTGAATGTGGTACAGACTTGAAAGCAGGCTCTGCACCCCCATAACTTTGTCTGCACACACACACACACACACACACACACACACACACCCACACCCACAACACACATACACACACACACAAGTGAACACATCAGAATGTTAGGTGGCTGTGATGTCATCAAAGGCAACGTGATGACGTCACAGACACTGTGCTTTGATCTAGCATGGGCTCTGTGATGCCATCAGTGTTAGGTTATAACCCTAGCACCATGTCATTATCATACCTCCACTGGTTTTCGGGGGATAACTTTTGAAGGGATGGTGGTAGAGACTTGAAACCAAGCTCTGCACCCCCATTTTCGGACATTCCGGATCCAACGGTGCCACCCTCGAGTCTCTACGAGGTCGGGAAGTGGGTCAACCAGAACCTCGAGGACTCTGGTGCATACCTCGACAGGTTTCGGGGGATAACTTTTGAAGGGATGGTGGTAGAGACTTGAAACCAAGCTCTGCACCCCCATTTTCGGACATTCCGGATCCAACGGTGCCACCCTGGAGTCTCTACGACGTCGGGAAGTGGGTCAACCAGAACCTCGAGTACTCTGGTGCATACCTCGACAGGTTTCGGGGGATAACTTTTGAAGGGATGGTGGTAGAGACTTGAAACCAAGCTCTGCACCCCCATTTCTGGACATTCCGGATCCAACGGTGCCACCCTCGCGTCTCTACGAGGTCGGGAAGTGGGTCAACCAGAACCTCGAGGACTCTGGTGCATACCTCGACGGGTTTTTGGAGGATAACGTTTGAAGGAAAGGTGGTAGAGACGTGAAACTAAGCTCTGCACCCCCATTTTTGGACATTCCGGATCCAAGGGTACCACCATCGAGTCTCTACAAGGTTGGGAAGTGGGTCAACTAGAACCTCGAGGACTCTGGTGCATACCTGGACGGGTTTTTGTGGAATAACTTTTGAAGTGAATGTGGTACAGACTTGAAAGCAGGCTCTGCACCCCCATAACTTTGTCTGCACACACACACACACACACACACACACACCCACAACACACATACACACACACACAAGTGAACACATCAGAATGTTAGGTGGCTATGATGTCATCAAAGGCAACGTAATGACGTCACAGACACTGTGCTTTGATCTAGCATGGGCTCTGTGATGCCATCAGTGTTAGGTTATAACCCTAGCACCATGTCATTATCATACCTCCACTGGTTTTCGGGGGATAACTTTTGAAGGGATGGTGGTAGAGACTTGAAACCAAGCTCTGCACCCCCATTTTCGGACATTCCGGATCCAACGGTGCCACCCTCGAGTCTCTACGAGGTCGGGAAGTGGGTCAACCAGAACCTCGAGGACTCTGGTGCATACCTCGACAGGTTTTGGGGGATAACTTTTGAAGGGATGGTGGTAGAGACTTGAAACCAAGCTCTGCACCCCCATTTTCGGACATTCCGGATCCAACGGTGCCACCCTGGAGTCTCTACGAGGTCGGGAAGTGGGTCAACCAGAACCTCGAGGACTCTGGTGCATACCTCGACAGGTTTCGGGGGCTAACTTTTGAAGGGATGGTGGTAGAGACTTGAAACCAAGCTCTGCACCCCCATTTCTGGACATTCCGGATCCAACGGTGCCACCCTCGCGTCTCTACGAGGTCGGGAAGTGGGTCAACCAGAACCTTGAAGACTCTGGTGCATACCTCGACGGGTTTTTGGAGGATAACGTTTGAAGGAAAGGTGGTAGAGACGTGAAACTAAGCTCTGCACCCCCATTTTCGGACATTCCGGATCCAACGGTGCCACCCTCGAGTCTCTACGAGGTCGGGAAGTGGGTCAACCAGAACCTCGAGTACTCTGGTGCATACCTCGACAGGTTTCGGGGGATAACTTTTGAAGGGATGGTGGTAGAGACTTGAAACCAAGCTCTGCACCCCCATTTTCGGACATTCCGGATCCAACGGTGCCACCCTCGCGTCTCTACGAGGTCGGGAAGTGGGTCAACCAGAACCTTGAAGACTCTGGTGCATACCTCGACGGGTTTTTGGAGGATAACGTTTGAAGGAAAGGTGGTAGAGACGTGAAACTAAGCTCTGCACCCCCATTTTTGGACATTCCGGATCCAAGGGTACCACCATCGAGTCTCTACAAGGTTGGGAAGTGGGTCAACTAGAACCTCGAGGACTCTGGTGCATACCTGGACGGGTTTTTGTGGAATAACTTTTGAAGTGAATGTGGTACAGACTTGAAAGCAGGCTCTGCACCCCCATAACTTTGTCTGCACAAACACACACACACACACACACACACCCACACCCACAACACACATACACACACACACAAGTGAACACATCAGAATGTTAGGTGGCTGTGATGTCATCAAAGGCAACGTGATGACGTCACAGACACTGTGCTTTGATCTAGCATGGGCTCTGTGATGCCATCAGTGTTAGGTTATAACCCTAGCACCATGTCATTATCATACCTCCACTGGTTTTCGGGGGATAACTTTTGAAGGGATGGTGGTAGAGACTTGAAACCAAGCTCTGCACCCCCATTTTCGGACATTCCGGATCCAACGGTGCCACCCTCGTGTCTCTACGAGGTCGGTAAGTGGGTCAACCAGAACCTCGAGTACTCTGGTGCATACCTCGACATGTTTCGGGGGATAACTTTTGAAGGGATGGTGGTAGAGACTTGAAACCAAGCTGTGCACCCCAATTTTCGGACATTCCGGATCCAACGGTGCCACCCTCGCGTCTCTACGAGGTCGGGAAGTGGGTCAACCAAAACCTCGAGGACTCTGGTGCATACCTCGATGGGTTTTTGGAGGATAACGTTTGAAGGAAAGGTGGTAGAGACGTGAAACTAAGCTCTGCACCCCCATTTTTGGACATTCCGGATCCAAGGGTGCCACCATCGAGTCTCTACAAGGTTGGGAAGTGGGTCAACTAGAACCTCGAGGACTCTGGTGCATACCTGGACGGGTTTTTGTGGAATAACTTTTGAAGTGAATGTGGTACAGACTTGAAAGCAGGCTCTGCACCCCCATAACTTTGTCTGCACACACACACACACACACACACACACACACACACACCCACAACACACATACACACACACACACAAGTGAACACATCAGAATGTTAGGTGGCTGTGATGTCATCAAAGGCAACGTGATGACGTCACAGACACTGTGCTTTGATCTAGCATGGGCTCTGTGATGCCATCAGTGTTAGGTTATAACCCTAGCACCATGTCATTATCATACCTCCACTGGTTTTCGGGGGATAACTTTTGAAGGGATGGTGGTAGAGACTTGAAACTAAGCTCTGCACCCCCATTTTCGGACATTCCGGATCCAACGGTGCCACCCTCGAGTCTCTACGAGGTCGGGAAGTGGGTCAACCAGAACCTCGAGGACTCTGGTGCATACCTCGACAGGTTTCGGGGGATAACTTTTGAAGGGATGGTGGTAGAGACTTGAAACCAAGCTCTGCACCCCCATTTTCGGACATTCCGGATCCAACGGTGCCACCATCGAGTCTCTACGACGTCGGGAAGTGGGTCAACCAGAACCTCGAGGACTCTGGTGCATACCTCGACAGGTTTCGGGGGCTAACTTTTGAAGGGATGGTGGTAGAGACTTGAAACCAAGCTCTGCACCCCCATTTCTGGACATTCCGGATCCAACGGTGCCACCCTCGCGTCTCTACGAGGTCGGGAAGTGGGTCAACCAGAACCTTGAAGACTCTGGTGCATACCTCGACGGGTTTTTGGAGGATAACGTTTGAAGGAAAGGTGGTAGAGACGTGAAACTAAGCTCTGCACCCCCATTTTTGGACATTCCGGATCCAAGGGTACCACCATCGAGTCTCTACAAGGTTGGGAAGTGGGTCAACTAGAACCTCGAGGACTCTGGTGCATACCTGGACGGGTTTTTGTGGAATAACTTTTGAAGTGAATGTGGTACAGACTTGAAAGCAGGCTCTGCACCCCCATAACTTTGTCTGCACACACACACACACACACACACACACACACACACCCACAACACACATACACACACACACACAAGTGAACACATCAGAATGTTAGGTGGCTGTGATGTCATCAAAGGCAACGTGATGACGTCACAGACACTGTGCTTTGATCTAGCATGGGCTCTGTGATGCCATCAGTGTTAGGTTATAACCCTAGCACCATGTCATTATCATACCTCCACTGGTTTTCGGGGGATAACTTTTGAAGGGATGGTGGTAGAGACTTGAAACCAAGCTCTGCACCCCCATTTTCGGACATTCCGGATCCAACGGTGCCACCCTCGAGTCTCTACGAGGTCGGGAAGTGGGTCAACTAGAACCTCGAGGACTCTGGTGCATACCTCGACAGGTTTCGGGGGCTAACTTTTGAAGGGATGGTGGTAGAGACTTGAAACCAAGCTCTGCACCCCCATTTCTGGACATTCCGGATCCAACGGTGCCACCCTCATGTCTCTACGAGGTCGGGAAGTGGGTCAACCAGAACCTTGAAGACTCTGGTGCATACCTCGACGGGTTTTTGGAGGATAACGTTTGAAGGAAAGGTGGTAGAGACGTGAAACTAAGATCTGCACCCCCATTTTTGGACATTCCGGATCCAAGGGTACCACCATCGAGTCTCTACAAGGTTGGGAAGTGGGTCAACTAGAACCTCGAGGACTCTGGTGCATACCTCGACGGGTTTTTGTGGAATAACTTTTGAAGTGAATGTGGTACAGACTTGAAAGCAGGCTCTGCACCCCCATAACTTTGTCTGCACACACACACACACACACACACAC
Source organism: Lutjanus erythropterus (assembly GCF_056507025.1). NCBI lineage: Eukaryota > Metazoa > Chordata > Actinopteri > Lutjaniformes > Lutjanidae > Lutjanus > Lutjanus erythropterus. Next base: position 34,568,335 of record NC_139333.1, on the reverse strand, counting down.
ACACACACCCACACCCACAACACACATACACACACACACAAGTGAACACATCAGAATGTTAGGTGGCTGTGATGTCATCAAAGGCAACGTGATGACGTCACAGACACTGTGCTTTGATCTAGCATGGGCTCTGTGATGCCATCAGTGTTAGGTTATAACCCTAGCACCATGTCATTATCATACCTCCACTGGTTTTCGGGGGATAACTTTTGAAGGGATGGTGGTAGAGACTTGAAACCAAGCTCTGCACCCCCATTTTCGGACATTCCGGATCCAACGGTGCCACCCTCGAGTCTCTACGAGGTCGGGAAGTGGGTCAACCAGAAACTCGAGGACTCTGGTGCATACCTCGACAGGTTTCGGGGGATAACTTTTGAAGGGATGGTGGTAGAGACTTGAAACCAAGCTCTGCACCCCCATTTTCGGACATTCCGGATCCAACGGTGCCACCATCGAGTCTCTACGACGTCGGGAAGTGGGTCAACCAGAACCTCGAGGACTCTGGTGCATACCTCGATGGGTTTTTGGAGGATAACGTTTGAAGGACAGGTGGTAGAGACGTGAAACTAAGCTCTGCACCCCCATTTTTGGACATTCCGGATCCAAGGGTGCCACCATCGAGTCTCTACAAGGTTGGGAAGTGGGTCAACTAGAACCTCGAGGACTCTGGTGCATACCTGGACGGGTTTTTGTGGAATAACTTTTGAAGTGAATGTGGTACAGACTTGAAAGCAGGCTCTGCACCCCCATAACTTTGTCTGCACACACACACACACACACACACACACACCCACACCCACAACACACATACACACACACACAAGTGAACACATCAGAATGTTAGGTGGCTGTGATGTCATCAAAGGCAACGTAATGACGTCACAGACACTGTGCTTTGATCTAGCATGGGCTCTGTGATGCCATCAGTGTTAGGTTATAACCCTAGCACCATGTCATTATCATACCTCCACTGGTTTTCGGGGGATAACTTTTGAAGTGATGGTGGTAGAGACTTGAAACCAAGCTCTGCACCCCCATTTTCGGACATTCCGGATCCAACGGTGCCACCCTCGAGTCTCTACGAGGTCGGGAAGTGGGTCAACTAGAACCTCGAGGACTCTGGTGCATACCTCGACAGGTTTCGGGGGATAACTTTTGAAGGGATGGTGGTAGAGACTTGAAACCAAGCTCTGCACCCCCATTTTCGGACATTCCGGATCCAGCGGTGCCACCCTGGAGTTTCTACGACGTCGGGAAGTGGGTCAACCAGAACCTCGAGTACTCTGGTGCATACCTCGACAGGTTTCGGGGGATAACTTTTGAAGGGATGGTGGTAGAGACTTGAAACCAAGCTCTGCACCCCCATTTTCGGACATTCCGGATCCAACGGTGCCACCCTCCCGTCTCTACGAGGTCGGGAAGTGGGTCAACCAGAACCTTGAGGACTCTGGTGCATACCTCGACGGGTTTTTGGAGGATAACGTTTGAAGGAAAGGTGGTAGAGACGTGAAACTAAGCTCTGCACCCCCATTTTTGGACATTCCGGATCCAAGGGTACCACCATCGAGTCTCTACAAGGTTGGGAAGTGGGTCAACTAGAACCTCGAGGACTCTGGTGCATACCTGGACGGGTTTTTGTGGAATAACTTTTGAAGTGAATGTGGTACAGACTTGAAAGCAGGCTCTGCACCCCCATAACTTTGTCTGCACACACACACACACACACACACACACACACACCCACACCCACAACACACATACACACACACACAAGTGAACACATCAGAATGTTAGGTGGCTGTGATGTCATCAAAGGCAACGTGATGACGTCACAGACACTGTGCTTTGATCTAGCATGGGCTCTGTGATGCCATCAGTGTTAGGTTATAACCCTAGCACCATGTCATTATCATACCTCCACTGGTTTTCGGGGGATAACTTTTGAAGGGATGGTGGTAGAGACTTGAAACCAAGCTCTGCACCCCCATTTTCGGACATTCCGGATCCAACGGTGCCATCCTCGAGTCTCTACGAGGTCGGGAAGTGGGTCAACCAGAACCTCGAGGACTCTGGTGCATACCTCGACAGGTTTCGGGGGATAACTTTTGAAGGGATGGTGGTAGAGACTTGAAACCAAGCTCTGCACCCCCATTTTCGGACATTCCGGATCCAACGGTGCCACCATCGAGTCTCTACGACGTCGGTAAGTGGGTCAACCAGAACCTCGAGGACTCTGGTGCATACCTCGACAGGTTTCGGGGGCTAACTTTTGAAGGGATGGTGGTAGAGACTTGAAACCAAGCTCTGCACCCCCATTTCTGGACATTCCGGATCCAACGGTGCCACCCTCGCGTCTCTACGAGGTTGGGAAGTGGGTCAACCAGAACCTTGAAGACTCTGGTGCATACCTCGACGGGTTTTTGGAGGATAACGTTTGAAGGAAAGGTGGTAGAGACGTGAAACTAAGCTCTGCACCCCCATTTTTGGACATTCCGGATCCAAGGGTACCACCATCGAGTCTCTACAAGGTTGGGAAGTGGGTCAACTAGAACCTCGAGGACTCTGGTGCATACCTCGACGGGTTTTTGTGGAATAACTTTTGAAGTGAATGTGGTACAGACTTGAAAGCAGGCTCTGCACCCCCATAACTTTGTCTGCACACACACACACACACACACACACACACACACCCACACCCACAACACACATACACACACACACAAGTGAACACATCAGAATGTTAGGTGGCTGTGATGTCATCAAAGGCAACGTGATGACGTCACAGACACTGTGCTTTGATCTAGCATGGGCTCTGTGATGCCATCAGTGTTAGGTTATAACCCTAGCACCATGTCATTATCATACCTCCACTGGTTTTCGGGGGATAACTTTTGAAGGGATGGTGGTAGAGACTTGAAACCAAGCTCTGCACCCCCATTTTCGGACATTCCGGATCCAACGGTGCCACCCTCGAGTCTCTACGAGGTCGGGAAGTGGGTCAACCAGAAACTCGAGGACTCTGGTGCATACCTCGACAGGTTTCGGGGGATAACTTTTGAAGGGATGGTGGTAGAGACTTGAAACCAAGCTCTGCACCCCCATTTTCGGACATTCCGGATCCAACGGTGCCACCATCGAGTCTCTACGAGGTCGGGAAGTCGGTCAACCAGAACCTCGAGTACTCTGGTGCATACCTCGACAGGTTTCGGGGGCTATCTTTTGAAGGGATGGTGGTAGAGACTTGAAACCAAGCTCTGCACCCCCATTTCTGGACATTCCGGATCCAACGGTGCCAACCTCGCGTCTCTACGAGGTCGGGAAGTGGGTCAACCAGAACCTTGAAGACTCTGGTGCATACCTCGACGGGTTTTTGGAGGATAACGTTTGAAGGAAAGGTGGTAGAGACGTGAAACTAAGCTCTGCACCCCCATTTTTGGACATTCCGGATCCAAGGGTACCACCATCGAGTCTCTACAAGGTTGGGAAGTGGGTCAACTAGAACCTCGAGGACTCTGGTGCATACCTCGACGGGTTTTTGTGGAATAACTTTTGAAGTGAATGTGGTACAGACTTGAAAGCAGGCTCTGCACCCCCATAACTTTGTCTGCACACACACACACACACACACACACACACACACCCACACCCACAACACACATACACACACACACAAGTGAACACATCAGAATGTTAGGTGGCTGTGATGTCATCAAAGGCAACGTGATGACGTCACAGACACTGTGCTTTGATCTAGCATGGGCTCTGTGATGCCATCAGTGTTAGGTTATAACCCTAGCACCATGTCATTATCATACCTCCACTGGTTTTCGGGGGATAACTTTTGAAGGGATGGTGGTAGAGACTTGAAACCAAGCTCTGCACCCCCATTTTCGGACATTCCGGATCCAACGGTGCCACCCTCGAGTCTCTACGAGGTCGGGAAGTGGGTCAACCAGAAACTCGAGGACTCTGGTGCATACCTCGACAGGTTTCGGGGGATAACTTTTGAAGGGATGGTGGTAGAGACTTGAAACCAAGCTCTGCACCCCCATTTTCGGACATTCCGGATCCAACGGTGCCACCATCGAGTCTCTACGAGGTCGGGAAGTCGGTCAACCAGAACCTCGAGTACTCTGGTGCATACCTCGACAGGTTTCGGGGGCTATCTTTTGAAGGGATGGTGGTAGAGACTTGAAACCAAGCTCTGCACCCCCATTTCTGGACATTCCGGATCCAACGGTGCCAACCTCGCGTCTCTACGAGGTCGGGAAGTGGGTCAACCAGAACCTTGAAGACTCTGGTGCATACCTCGACGGGTTTTTGGAGGATAACGTTTGAAGGAAAGGTGGTAGAGACGTGAAACTAAGCTCTGCACCCCCATTTTTGGACATTCCGGATCCAAGGGTACCACCATCGAGTCTCTACAAGGTTGGGAAGTGGGTCAACTAGAACCTCGAGGACTCTGGTGCATACCTGGACGGGTTTTTGTGGAATAACTTTTGAAGTGAATGTGGTACAGACTTGAAAGCAGGCTCTGCACCCCCATAACGTTGTCTGCACACACACACACACACACACACACACACACCCACACCCACAACACACATACACACACACACAAGTGAACACATCAGAATGTTAGGTGGCTGTGATGTCATCAAAGGCAACGTGATGACGTCACAGACACTGTGCTTTGATCTAGCATTGGCTCTGTGATGCCATCAGTGTTAGGTTATAACCCTAGCACCATGTCATTATCATACCTCCACTGGTTTTCGGGGGATAACTTTTGAAGGGATGGTGGTAGAGACTTGAAACCAAGCTCTGCACCCCCATTTTCGGACATTCCGGATCCAACGGTGCCACCCTCGAGTCTCTACGAGGTCGGGAAGTGGGTCAACCAGAACCTCGAGGACTCTGGTGCATACCTCGACAGGTTTTGGGGGATAACTTTTGAAGGGATGGTGGTAGAGACTTGAAACCAAGCTCTGCACCCCCATTTTCGGACATTCCGGATCCAACGGTGCCACCATCGAGTCTCTACGAGGTCGGGAAGTCGGTCAACCAGAACCTCGAGTACTCTGGTGCATACCTCGACAGGTTTCGGGGGCTATCTTTTGAAGGGATGGTGGTAGAGACTTGAAACCAAGCTCTGCACCCCCATTTCTGGACATTCCGGATCCAACGGTGCCACCCTCGCGTCTCTACGAGGTCGGGAAGTGGGTCAACCAGAACCTTGAAGACTCTGGTGCATACCTCGACGGGTTTTTGGAGGATAACGTTTGAAGGAAAGGTGGTAGAGACGTGAAACTAAGCTCTGCACCCCCATTTTTGGACATTCCGGATCCAAGGGTACCACCATCGAGTCTCTACAAGGTTGGGAAGTGGGTCAACTAGAACCTCGAGGACTCTGGTGCATACCTGGACGGGTTTTTGTGGAATAACTTTTGAAGTGAATGTGGTACAGACTTGAAAGCAGGCTCTGCACCCCCATAACTTTGTCTGCACACACACACACACACACACACACACACACCCACACCCACAACACACATACACACACACACAAGTGAACACATCAGAATGTTAGGTGGCTGTGATGTCATCAAAGGCAACGTGATGACGTCACAGACACTGTGCTTTGATCTAGCATTGGCTCTGTGATGCCATCAGTGTTAGGTTATAACCCTAGCACCATGTCATTATCATACCTCCACTGGTTTTCGGGTGATAACTTTTGAAGGGATGGTGGTAGAGACTTGAAACCAAGCTCTGCACCCCCATTTTCGGACATTCCGGATCCAACGGTGCCACCCTCGAGTCTCTACGAGGTCGGGAAGTGGGTCAACCAGAACCTCGAGGACTCTGGTGCATACCTCGACAGGTTTTGGGGGATAACTTTTGAAGGGATGGTGGTAGAGACTTGAAACCAAGCTCTGCACCCCCATTTTCGGACATTCCGGATCCAACGGTGCCACCATCGAGTCTCTACGACGTCGGGAAGTGGGTCAACCAGAACCTCGAGGACTCTGGTGCATACCTCGATGGGTTTTTGGAGGATAACGTTTGAAGGACAGGTGGTAGAGACGTGAAACTAAGCTCTGCACCCCCATTTTTGGACATTCCGGATCCAAGGGTGCCACCATCGAGTCTCTACAAGGTTGGGAAGTGGGTCAACTAGAACCTCGAGGACTCTGGTGCATACCTGGACGGGTTTTTGTGGAATAACTTTTGAAGTGAATGTGGTACAGACTTGAAAGCAGGCTCTGCACCCCCATAACTTTGTCTGCACACACACACACACACACACACACACACACACACCCACCCACAACACACATACACACACACACACAAGTGAACACATCAGAATGTTAGGTGGCTGTGATGTCATCAAAGGCAACGTGATGACGTCACAGACACTGTGCTTTGATCTAGCATGGGCTCTGTGATGCCATCAGTGTTAGGTTATAACCCTAGCACCATGTCATTATCATACCTCCACTGGTTTTCGGGGGATAACTTTTGAAGGGATGGTGGTAGAGACTTGAAACCAAGCTCTGCACCCCCATTTTCGGACATTCCGGATCCAACGGTGCCAGCCTCGAGTCTCTACGAGGTCGGGAAGTGGGTCAACCAGAACCTCGAGGACTCTGGTGCATACCTCGACAGGTTTTGGGGGATAACTTTTGAAGGGATGGTGGTAGAGACTTGAAACCAAGCTCTGCACCCCCATTTTCGGACATTCCGGATCCAACGGTGCCACCCTCGAGTCTCTACGAGGTCGGGAAGTGGGTCAACCAGAACCTCGAGGACTCTGGTGCATACCTCGACAGGTTTCGGGGGATAACTTTTGAAGGGATGGTGGTAGAGACTTGAAACCAAGCTCTGCACCCCCATTTTCGGACATTCCGGATCCAACGGTGCCACCATCGAGTCTCTACGACGTCGGTAAGTGGGTCAACCAGAACCTCGAGGACTCTGGTGCATACCTCGACAGGTTTCGGGGGCTAACTTTTGAAGGGATGGTGGTAGAGACTTGAAACCAAGCTCTGCACCCCCATTTCTGGACATTCCGGATCCAACGGTGCCACCCTCGCGTCTCTACGAGGTCGGGAAGTGGGTCAACCAGAACCTTGAAGACTCTGGTGCATACCTCGACGGGTTTTTGGAGGATAACGTTTGAAGGAAAGGTGGTAGAGACGTGAAACTAAGCTCTGCACCCCCATTTTTGGACATTCCGGATCCAAGGGTACCACCATCGAGTCTCTACAAGGTTGGGAAGTGGGTCAACTAGAACCTCGAGGACTCTGGTGCATACCTCGACGGGTTTTTGTGGAATAACTTTTGAAGTGAATGTGGTACAGACTTGAAAGCAGGCTCTGCACCCCCATAACTTTGTCTGCACAAACACACATACACACACACACACACACACACCCACAACACACATACACACACACACAAGTGAACACATCAGAATGTTAGGTGGCTGTGATGTCATCAAAGGCAACGTGATGACGTCACAGACACTGTGCTTTGATCTAGCATGGGCTCTGTGATGCCATCAGTGTTAGGTTATAACCCTAGCACCATGTCATTATCATACCTCCACTGGTTTTCGGGGGATAACTTTTGAAGGGATGGTGGTAGAGACTTGAAACCAAGCTCTGCACCCCCATTTTCGGACATTCCGGATCCAACGGTGCCACCCTCGAGTCTCTACGAGGTCGGGAAGTGGGTCAACCAGAACCTCGAGGACTCTGGTGCATACCTCGACAGGTTTCGGGGGATAACTTTTGAAGGGATGGTGGTAGAGACTTGAAACCAAGCTCTGCACCCCCATTTTCGGACATTCCGGATCCAGCGGTGCCACCCTGGAGTCTCTACGAGGTCGGGAAGTGGGTCAACCAGAACCTCGAGTACTCTGGTGCATACCTCGACAGGTTTCGGGGGATAACTTTTGAAGGGATGGTGGTAGAGACTTGAAACCAAGCTCTGCACCCCCATTTCTGGACATTCCGGATCCAACGGTGCCACCCTCGCGTCTCTACGAGGTCGGGAAGTGGGTCAACCAGAACCTTGAGGACTCTGGTGCATACCTCGACGGGTTTTTGGAGGATAACGTTTGAAGGAAAGGTGGTAGAGACGTGAAACTAAGCTCTGCACCCCCATTTTTGGACATTCCGGATCCAAGGGTACCACCATCGAGTCTCTACAAGGTTGGGAAGTGGGTCAACTAGAACCTCGAGGACTCTGGTGCATACCTGGACGGGTTTTTGTGGAATAACTTTTGAAGTGAATGTGGTACAGACTTGAAAGCAGGCTCTGCACCCCCATAACTTTGTCTGCACAAACACACACACACACACACACACACCCACACCCACAACACACATACACACACACACAAGTGAACACATCAGAATGTTAGGTGGCTGTGATGTCATCAAAGGCAACGTGATGACGTCACAGACACTGTGCTTTGATCTAGCATGGGCTCTGTGATGCCATCAGTGTTAGGTTATAACCCTAGCACCATGTCATTATCATACCTCCACTGGTTTTCGGGGGATAACTTTTGAAGGGATGGTGGTAGAGACTTGAAACCAAGCTCTGCACCCCCATTTTCGGACATTCCGGATCCAACGGTGCCACCCTCGAGTCTCTACGAGGTCGGGAAGTGGGTCAACCAGAACCTCGAGGACTCTGGTGCATACCTCGACAGGTTTCGGGGGATAACTTTTGAAGGGATGGTGGTAGAGACTTGAAACCAAGCTCTGCACCCCCATTTTCGGACATTCCGGATCCAACGGTGCCACCCTCGAGTCTCTACGAGGTCGGGAAGTGGGTCAACCAGAAACTCGAGGACTCTGGTGCATACCTCGACAGGTTTCGGGGGATAACTTTTGAAGGGATGGTGGTACAGACTTGAAACCAAGCTCTGCACCCCCATTTTCGGACATTCCGGATCCAACGGTGCCACCCTGGAGTGTCTACGAGGTCGGGAAGTGGGTCAACCAGAACCTCGAGTACTCTGGTGCATACCTCGACAGGTTTCGGGGGATAACTTTTGAAGGGATGGTGGTAGAGACTTGAAACCAAGCTCTGCACCCCCATTTTCGGACATTCCGGATCCAACGGTGCCACCCTCGAGTCTCTACGAGGTCGGGAAGTGGGTCAACCAGAACCTTGAAGACTCTGGTGCATACCTCGACGGGTTTTTGGAGGATAACGTTTGAAGGAAAGGTGGTAGAGACGTGAAACTAAGCTCTGCACCCCCATTTTTGGACATTCCGGATCCAAGGGTACCACCATCGAGTCTCTACAAGGTTGGGAAGTGGGTCAACTAGAACCTCGAGGACTCTGGTGCATACCTGGACGGGTTTTTGTGGAATAACTTTTGAAGTGAATGTGGTACAGACTTGAAAGCAGGCTCTGCACCCCCATAACTTTGTCTGCACAAACACACACACACACACACACACACCCACACCCACAACACACATACACACACACACAAGTGAACACATCAGAATGTTAGGTGGCTGTGATGTCATCAAAGGCAACGTGATGACGTCACAGACACTGTGCTTTGATCTAGCATGGGCTCTGTGATGCCATCAGTGTTAGGTTATAACCCTAGCACCATGTCATTATCATACCTCCACTGGTTTTCGGGGGATAACTTTTGAAGGGATGGTGGTAGAGACTTGAAACTAAGCTCTGCACCCCCATTTTCGGACATTCCGGATCCAACGGTGCCACCCTCGAGTCTCTACGAGGTCGGGAAGTGGGTCAACCAGAACCTCGAGTACTCTGGTGCATACCTCGACAGGTTTCGGGGGATAACTTTTGAAGGGATGGTGGTAGAGACTTGAAACCAAGCTCTGCACCCCCATTTTCGGACATTCCGGATCCAACGGTGCCACCCTCGCGTCTCTACGACGTCGGGAAGTGGGTCAACCAGAACCTTGAAGACTCTGGTGCATACCTCGACGGGTTTTTGGAGGATAACGTTTGAAGGAAAGGTGGTAGAGACGTGAAACTAAGCTCTGCACCCCCATTTTTGGACATTCCGGATCCAAGGGTACCACCATCGAGTCTCTACAAGGTTGGGAAGTGGGTCAACTAGAACCTCGAGGACTCTGGTGCATACCTGGACGGGTTTTTGTGGAATAACTTTTGAAGTGAATGTGGTACAGACTTGAAAGCAGGCTCTGCACCCCCATAACTTTGTCTGCACACACACACACACACACACACACACACACACCCACACCCACAACACACATACACACACACACAAGTGAACACATCAGAATGTTAGGTGGCTGTGATGTCATCAAAGGCAACGTGATGACGTCACAGACACTGTGCTTTGATCTAGCATGGGCTCTGTGATGCCATCAGTGTTAGGTTATAACCCTAGCACCATGTCATTATCATACCTCCACTGGTTTTCGGGGGATAACTTTTGAAGGGATGGTGGTAGAGACTTGAAACCAAGCTCTGCACCCCCATTTTCGGACATTCCGGATCCAACGGTGCCACCCTCGAGTCTCTACGAGGTCGGGAAGTGGGTCAACCAGAACCTCGAGGACTCTGGTGCATACCTCGACAGGTTTCGGGGGATAACTTTTGAAGGGATGGTGGTAGAGACTTGAAACCAAGCTCTGCACCCCCATTTTCGGACATTCCGGATCCAACGGTGCCACCATCGAGTCTCTACAACGTCGGTAAGTGGGTCAACCAGAACCTCGAGGACTCTGGTGCATACCTCGACAGGTTTCGGGGGCTAACTTTTGAAGGGATGGTGGTAGAGACTTGAAACCAAGCTCTGCACCCCCATTTCTGGACATTCCGGATCCAACGGTGCCACCCTCGCGTCTCTACGAGGTCGGGAAGTGGGTCAACCAGAACCTTGAAGACTCTGGTGCATACCTCGACGGGTTTTTGGAGGATAATGTTTGAAGGAAAGGTGGTAGAGACGTGAAACTAAGCTCTGCACCCCCATTTTTGGACATTCCGGATCCAAGGGTACCACCATCGAGTCTCTACAAGGTTGGGAAGTGGGTCAACTAGAACCTCAAGGACTGTGGTGCATACCTCGACGGGTTTTTGTGGAATAACTTTTGAAGTGAATGTGGTACAGACTTGAAAGCAGGCTCTGCACCCCCATAACTTTGTCTGCACAAACACACATACACACACACACACACACACACCCACAACACACATACACACACACACACAAGTGAACACATCAGAATGTTAGGTGGCTGTGATGTCATCAAAGGCAACGTGATGACGTCACAGACACTGTGCTTTGATCTAGCATGGGCTCTGTGATGCCATCAGTGTTAGGTTATAACCCTAGCACCATGTCATTATCATACCTCCACTGGTTTTCGGGGGATAACTTTTGAAGGGATGGTGGTAGAGACTTGAAACCAAGCTCTGCACCCACATTTTCGGACATTCCGGATCCAACGGTGCCACCCTCGAGTCTCTACGAGGTCGGGAAGTGGGTCAACCAGAACCTCGAGGACTCTGGTGCATACCTCGACAGGTTTTGGGGGATAACTTTTGAAGGGATGGTGGTAGAGACTTGAAACCAAGCTCTGCACCCCCATTTTCGGACATTCCGGATCCAACGGTGCCACCATCGAGTCTCTACGACGTCGGGAAGTGGGTCAACCAGAACCTCGAGGACTCTGGTGCATATCTCGATGGGTTTTTGGAGGATAACGTTTGAAGGAAAGGTGGTAGAGACGTGAAACTAAGCTCTGCACCCCCATTTTTGGACATTCCGGATCCAAGGGTGCCACCATCGAGTCTCTACAAGGTTGGGAAGTGGGTCAACTAGAACCTCGAGGACTCTGGTGCATACCTGGACGGGTTTTTGTGGAATAACTTTTGAAGTGAATGTGGTACAGACTTGAAAGCAGGCTCTGCACCCCCATAACTTTGTCTGCACACACACACACACACACACACACACACACACACCCACAACACACATACACACACACACACAAGTGAACACATCAGAATGTTAGGTGGCTGTGATGTCATCAAAGGCAACGTGATGACGTCACAGACACTGTGCTTTGATCTAGCATGGGCTCTGTGATGCCATCAGTGTTAGGTTATAACCCTAGCACCATGTCATTATCATACCTCCACTGGTTTTCGGGGGATAACTTTTGAAGGGATGGTGGTAGAGACTTGAAACTAAGCTCTGCACCCCCATTTTTGGACATTCCGGATCCAAGGGTGCCACCATCGAGTCTCTACAAGGTTGGGAAGTGGGTCAACTAGAACCTCGAGGACTCTGGTGCATACCTGGACGGGTTTTTGTGGAATAACTTTTGAAGTGAATGTGGTACAGACTTGAAAGCAGGCTCTGCACCCCCATAACTTTGTCTGCACACACACACACACACACACACACACACACACACCCACAACACACATACACACACACACACAAGTGAACACATCAGAATGTTAGGTGGCTGTGATGTCATCAAAGGCAACGTGATGACGTCACAGACACTGTGCTTTGATCTAGCATGGGCTCTGTGATGCCATCAGTGTTAGGTTATAACCCTAGCACCATGTCATTATCATACCTCCACTGGTTTTCGGGGGATAACTTTTGAAGGGATGGTGGTAGAGACTTGAAACTAAGCTCTGCACCCCCATTTTCGGACATTCCGGATCCAACGGTGCCACCCTCGAGTCTCTACGAGGTCGGGAAGTGGGTCAACCAGAACCTCGAGGACTCTGGTGCATACCTCGACAGGTTTCGGGGGATAACTTTTGAAGGGATGGTGGTAGAGACTTGAAACCAAGCTCTGCACCCCCATTTTCGGACATTCCGGATCCAGCGGTGCCACCCTGGAGTCTCTACGAGGTCGGGAAGTGGGTCAACCAGAACCTCGAGTACTCTGGTGCATACCTCGACAGGTTTCGGTGGATAACTTTTGAAGGGATGGTGGTAGAGACTTGAAACCAAGCTCTGCACCCCCATTTCTGGACATTCCGGATCCAACGGTGCCACCCTCCCGTCTCTACGAGGTCGGGAAGTGGGTCAACCAGAACCTTGAGGACTCTGGTGCATACCTCGACGGGTTTTTGGAGGATAACGTTTGAAGGAAAGGTGGTAGAGACGTGAAACTAAGCTCTGCACCCCCATTTTTGGACATTCCGGATCCAAGGGTACCACCATCGAGTCTCTACAAGGTTGGGAAGTGGGTCAACTAGAACCTCGAGGACTCTGGTGCATACCTGGACGGGTTTTTGTGGAATAACTTTTGAAGTGAATGTGGTACAGACTTGAAAGCAGGCTCTGCACCCCCATAACTTTGTCTGCACACACACACACACACACACACCCACACCCACAACACACATACACACACATACACACACACACAAGTGAACACATCAGAATGTTAGATGGCTGTGATGTCATCAAAGGCAACGTGATGACGTCACAGACACTGTGCTTTGATCTAGCATGGGCTCTGTGATGCCATCAGTGTTAGGTTATAACCCTAGCACCATGTCATTATCATACCTCCACTGGTTTTCGGGGGATAACTTTTGAAGGGATGGTGGTAGAGACTTGAAACCAAGCTCTGCACCCCCATTTTCGGACATTCCGGATCCAACGGTGCCACCCTCGAGTCTCTACGAGGTCGGGAAGTGGGTCAACCAGAACCTCGAGGACTCTGGTGCATACCTCGACAGGTTTTGGGGGATAACTTTTGAAGGGATGGTGGTAGAGACTTGAAACCAAGCTCTGCACCCCCATTTTCGGACATTCCGGATCCAACGGTGCCACCATCGAGTCTCTACGACGTCGGGAAGTGGGTCAACCAGAACCTCGAGGACTCTGGTGCATATCTCGATGGGTTTTTGGAGGATAACGTTTGAAGGAAAGGTGGTAGAGACGTGAAACTAAGCTCTGCACCCCCATTTTTGGACATTCCGGATCCAAGGGTGCCACCATCGAGTCTCTACAAGGTTGGGAAGTGGGTCAACTAGAACCTCGAGGACTCTGGTGCATACCTGGACGGGTTTTTGTGGAATAACTTTTGAAGTGAATGTGGTACAGACTTGAAAGCAGGCTCTGCACCCCCATAACTTTGTCTGCACACACACACACACACACACACACACACACACACACCCACAACACACATACACACACACACACAAGAGAACACATCAGAATGTTAGGTGGCTGTGATGTCATCAAAGGCAACGTGATGACGTCACAGACACTGTGCTTTGATCTAGCATGGGCTCTGTGATGCCATCAGTGTTAGGTTATAACCCTAGCACCATGTCATTATCATACCTCCACTGGTTTTCGGGGGATAACTTTTGAAGGGATGGTGGTAGAGACTTGAAACTAAGCTCTGCACCCCCATTTTCGGACATTCCGGATCCAACGGTGCCACCCTCGAGTCTCTACGAGGTCGGGAAGTGGGTCAACCAGAACCTCGAGGACTCTGGTGCATACCTCGACAGGTTTCGGGGGATAACTTTTGAAGGGATGGTGGTAGAGACTTGAAACCAAGCTCTGCACCCCCATTTTCGGACATTCCGGATCCAGCGGTGCCACCCTGGAGTCTCTACGAGGTCGGGAAGTGGGTCAACCAGAACCTCGAGTACTCTGGTGCATACCTCGACAGGTTTCGGGGGATAACTTTTGAAGGGATGGTGGTAGAGACTTGAAACCAAGCTCTGCACCCCCATTTCTGGACATTCCGGATCCAACGGTGCCACCCTCCCGTCTCTACGAGGTCGGGAAGTGGGTCAACCAGAACCTTGAGGACTCTGGTGCATACCTCGACGGGTTTTTGGAGGATAACGTTTGAAGGAAAGGTGGTAGAGACGTGAAACTAAGCTCTGCACCCCCATTTTTGGACATTCCGGATCCAAGGGTACCACCATCGAGTCTCTACAAGGTTGGGAAGTGGGTCAACTAGAACCTCGAGGACTCTCGTGCATACCTGGACGGGTTTTTGTGGAATAACTTTTGAAGTGAATGTGGTACAGACTTGAAAGCAGGCTCTGCACCCCCATAACTTTGTCTGCACACACACACACACACACACACCCACACCCACAACACACATACACACACACACAAGTGAACACATCAGAATGTTAGGTGGCTGTGATGTCATCAAAGGCAACGTGATGACGTCACAGACACTGTGCTTTGATCTAGCATGGGCTCTGTGATGCCATCAGTGTTAGGTTATAACCCTAGCACCATGTCATTATCATACCTCCACTGGTTTTCGGGGGATAACTTTTGAAGGGATGGTGGTAGAGACTTGAAACCAAGCTCTGCACCCCCATTTTCGGACATTCCGGATCCAACGGTGCCAACCTCGAGTCTCTACGACGTCGGGAAGTGGTTCAACCAGAACCTCGAGGACTCTGGTGCATACCGATGGGTTTTTGGAGGATAACGTTTGAAGGAAAGGTGGTAGAGACGTGAAACTAAGCTCTGCACCCCCATTTTTGGACATTCCGGATCCAAGGGTACCACCATCGAGTCTCTACAAGGTTGGGAAGTGGGTCAACTAGAACCTCGAGGACTCTGGTGCATACCTGGACGGGTTTTTGTGGAATAACTTTTGAAGTGAATGTGGTACAGACTTGAAAGCAGGCTCTGCACCCCCATAACTTTGTCTGCACACACACACACACACACACACACCCACACCCACAACACACATACACACACACACAAGTGAACACATCAGAATGTTAGGTGGCTGTGATGTCATCAAAGGCAACGTGATGACGTCACAGACACTGTGCTTTGATCTAGCATGGGCTCTGTGATGCCATCAGTGTTAGGTTATAACCCTAGCACCATGTCATTATCATACCTCCACTGGTTTTCGGGGGATAACTTTTGAAGGGATGGTGGTAGAGACTTGAAACCAAGCTCTGCACCCCCATTTTCGGACATTCCGGATCCAACGGTGCCACCCTCGAGTCTCTACGAGGTCGGGAAGTGGGTCAACCAGAACCTCGAGGACTCTGGTGCGTACCTCGACAGGTTTCGGGGGATAACTTTTGAAGGGATGGTGGTAGAGACTTGAAACCAAGCTCTGCACCCCCATTTTCGGACATTCCGGATCCAACGGTGCCACCATCGAGTCTCTACGACGTCGGGAAGTGGGTCAACCAGAACCTCGAGGACTCTGGTGCATACCTCGACAGGTTTCGGGGGCTAACTTTTGAAGGGATGGTGGTAGAGACTTGAAACCAAGCTCTGCACCCCCATTTCTGGACATTCCGGATCCAACGGTGCCACCCTCGCGTCTCTACGAGGTCGGGAAGTGGGTCAACCAGAACCTTGAAGACTCTGGTGCATACCTCGACGGGTTTTTGGAGGATAACGTTTGAAGGAAAGGTGGTAGAGACGTGAAACTAAGCTCTGCACCCCCATTTTTGGACATTCCGGATCCAAGGGTACCACCATCGAGTCTCTACAAGGTTGGGAAGTGGGTCAACTAGAACCTCGAGGACTCTGGTGCATACCTGGATGGGTTTTTGTGGAATAACTTTTGAAGTGAATGTGGTACAGACTTGAAAGCAGGCTCTGCACCCCCATAACTTTGTCTGCACACACACACACACACACACACACACACACACACACACCCACACCCACAACACACATACACACACACACAAGTGAACACATCAGAATGTTAGGTGGCTGTGATGTCATCAAAGGCAACGTGATGACGTCACAGACACTGTGCTTTGATCTAGCATGGGCTCTGTGATGCCATCAGTGTTAGGTTATAACCCTAGCACCATGTCATTATCATACCTCCACTGGTTTTCGGGGGATAACTTTTGAAGGGATGGTGGTAGAGACTTGAAACCAAGCTCTGCACCCCCATTTTCGGACATTCCGGATCCAACGGTGCCACCCTCGAGTCTCTACGAGGTCGGGAAGTGGGTCAACCAGAACCTCGAGGACTCTGGTGCATACCTCGACAGGTTTTGGGGGATAACTTTTGAAGGGATGGTGGTAGAGACTTGAAACCAAGCTCTGCACCCCCATTTTCGGACATTCCGGATCCAACGGTGCCACCATCGAGTCTCTACGACGTCGGGAAGTGGGTCAACCAGAACCTCGAGGACTCTGGTGCATATCTCGATGGGTTTTTGGAGGATAACGTTTGAAGGAAAGGTGGTAGAGACGTGAAACTAAGCTCTGCACCCCCATTTTTGGACATTCCGGATCCAAGGGTGCCACCATCGAGTCTCTACAAGGTTGGGAAGTGGGTCAACTAGAACCTCGAGGACTCTGGTGCATACCTGGACGGGTTTTTGTGGAATAACTTTTGAAGTGAATGTGGTACAGACTTGAAAGCAGGCTCTGCACCCCCATAACTTTGTCTGCACACACACACACACACACACACACACACACACACCCACAACACACATACACACACACACACAAGTGAACACATCAGAATGTTAGGTGGCTGTGATGTCATCAAAGGCAACGTGATGACGTCACAGACACTGTGCTTTGATCTAGCATGGGCTCTGTGATGCCATCAGTGTTAGGTTATAACCCTAGCACCATGTCATTATCATACCTCCACTGGTTTTCGGGGGATAACTTTTGAAGGGATGGTGGTAGAGACTTGAAACCAAGCTCTGCACCCCCATTTTCGGACATTCCGGATCCAACGGTGCCACCCTCGAGTCTCTACGAGGTCGGGAAGTGGGTCAACCAGAACCTCGAGGACTCTGGTGCATACCTGGACGGGTTTTTGTGGAATAACTTTTGAAGTGAATGTGGTACAGACTTGAAAACAGGCTCTGCACCCCCATAACTTTGTCTGCACACACACACACACACACACACACACACACACACACCCACAACACACATACACACACACACACAAGTGAACACATCAGAATGTTAGGTGGCTGTGATGTCATCAAAGGCAACGTGATGACGTCACAGACACTGTGCTTTGATCTAGCATGGGCTCTGTGATGCCATCAGTGTTAGGTTATAACCCTAGCACCATGTCATTATCATACCTCCACTGGTTTTCGGGGGATAACTTTTGAAGGGATGGTGGTAGAGACTTGAAACTAAGCTCTGCACCCCCATTTTCGGACATTCCGGATCCAACGGTGCCACCCTCGAGGCTCTACGAGGTCGGGAAGTGGGTCAACCAGAACCTCGAGGACTCTGGTGCATACCTCAACAGGTTTCGGGGGATAACTTTTGAAGGGATGGTGGTAGAGACTTGAAACCAAGCTCTGCACCCCCATTTTCGGACATTCCGGATCCAGCGGTGCCACCCTGGAGTCTCTACGAGGTCGGGAAGTGGGTCAACCAGAACCTCGAGTACTCTGGTGCATACCTCGACAGGTTTCGGGGGATAACTTTTGAAGGGATGGTGGTAGAGACTTGAAACCAAGCTCTGCACCCCCATTTTCGGACATTCCGGATCCAACGGTGCCACCCTCGCGTCTCTACGAGGTCGGGAAGTGGGTCAACCAGAACCTTGAGGACTCTGGTGCATACCTCGACGGGTTTTTGGAGGATAACGTTTGAAGGAAAGGTGGTAGCGACGTGAAACTAAGCTCTGCACCCCCATTTTTGGACATTCCGGATCCAAGGGTACCACCATCGAGTCTCTACAAGGTTGGGAAGTGGGTCAACTAGAACCTCGAGGACTCTGGTGCATACCTGGACGGGTTTTTGTGGAATAACTTTTGAAGTGAATGTGGTACAGACTTGAAAGCAGGCTCTGCACCCCCATAACTTTGTCTGCACACACACACACACACACACACACACACACCCACACCCACAACACACATACACACACACACAAGTGAACACATCAGAATGTTAGGTGGCTGTGATGTCATCAAAGGCAACGTGATGACGTCACAGACACTGTGCTTTGATCTAGCATTGGCTCTGTGATGCCATCAGTGTTAGGTTATAACCCTAGCACCATGTCATTATCATACCTCCACTGGTTTTCGGGGGATAACTTTTGAAGGGATGGTGGTAGAGACTTGAAACCAAGCTCTGCACCCCCATTTTCGGACATTCCGGATCCAACGGTGCCACCATCGAGTCTCTACGACGTCGGTAAGTGGGTCAACCAGAACCTCGAGGACTCTGGTGCATACCTCGACAGGTTTCGGGGGCTAACTTTTGAAGGGATGGTGGTAGAGACTTGAAACCAAGCTCTGCACCCCCATTTCTGGACATTCCGGATCCAACGGTGCCACCCTCGCGTCTCTACGAGGTCGGGAAGTGGGTCAACCAGAACCTTGAAGACTCTGGTGCATACCTCGACGGGTTTTTGGAGGATAATGTTTGAAGGAAAGGTGGTAGAGACGTGAAACTAAGCTCTGCACCCCCATTTTTGGACATTCCGGATCCAAGGGTACCACCATCGAGTCTCTACAAGGTTGGGAAGTGGGTCAACTAGAACCTCGAGGACTGTGGTGCATACCTCGACGGGTTTTTGTGGAATAACTTTTGAAGTGAATGTGGTACAGACTTGAAAGCAGGCTCTGCACCCCCATAACTTTGTCTGCACAAACACACATACACACACACACACACACACACCCACAACACACATACACACACACACACAAGTGAACACATCAGAATGTTAGGTGGCTGTGATGTCATCAAAGGCAACGTGATGACGTCACAGACACTGTGCTTTGATCTAGCATGGGCTCTGTGATGCCATCAGTGTTAGGTTATAACCCTAGCACCATGTCATTATCATACCTCCACTGGTTTTCGGGGGATAACTTTTGAAGGGATGGTGGTAGAGACTTGAAACCAAGCTCTGCACCCCCATTTTCGGACATTCCGGATCCAACGGTGCCACCCTCGAGTCTCTACGAGGTCGGGAAGTGGGTCAACCAGAACCTCGAGGACTCTGGTGCATACCTCGACAGGTTTTGGGGGATAACTTTTGAAGGGATGGTGGTAGAGACTTGAAACCAAGCTCTGCACCCCCATTTTCGGACATTCCGGATCCAACGGTGCCACCATCGAGTCTCTACGACGTCGGGAAGTGGGTCAACCAGAACCTCGAGGACTCTGGTGCATATCTCGATGGGTTTTTGGAGGATAACGTTTGAAGGAAAGGTGGTAGAGACGTGAAACTAAGCTCTGCACCCCCATTTTTGGACATTCCGGATCCAAGGGTGCCACCATCGAGTCTCTACAAGGTTGGGAAGTGGGTCAACTAGAACCTCGAGGACTCTGGTGCATACCTGGACGGGTTTTTGTGGAATAACTTTTGAAGTGAATGTGGTACAGACTTGAAAGCAGGCTCTGCACCCCCATAACTTTGTCTGCACACACACACACACACACACACACACACACACACCCACAACACACATACACACACACACACAAGTGAACACATCAGAATGTTAGGTGGCTGTGATGTCATCAAAGGCAACGTGATGACGTCACAGACACTGTGCTTTGATCTAGCATGGGCTCTGTGATGCCATCAGTGTTAGGTTATAACCCTAGCACCATGTCATTATCATACCTCCACTGGTTTTCGGGGGATAACTTTTGAAGGGATGGTGGTAGAGACTTGAAACCAAGCTCTGCACCCCCATTTTCGGACATTCCGGATCCAACGGTGCCACCCTCGAGTCTCTACGAGGTCGGGAAGTGGGTCAACCAGAACCTCGAGGACTCTGGTGCATACCTCGACAGGTTTCGGGGGATAACTTTTGAAGGGATGGTGGTAGAGACTTGAAACCAAGCTCTGCACCCCCATTTTCGGACATTCCGGATCCAACGGTGCCACCATCGAGTCTCTACGACGTCGGTAAGTGGGTCAACCAGAACCTCGAGGACTCTGGTGCATACCTCGACAGGTTTCGGGGGCTAACTTTTGAAGGGATGGTGGTAGAGACTTGAAACCAAGCTCTGCACCCCCATTTCTGGACATTCCGGATCCAACGGTGCCACCCTCGCGTCTCTACGAGGTCGGGAAGTGGGTCAACCAGAACCTTGAAGACTCTGGTGCATACCTCGACGGGTTTTTGGAGGATAATGTTTGAAGGAAAGGTGGTAGAGACGTGAAACTAAGCTCTGCACCCCCATTTTTGGACATTCCGGATCCAAGGGTACCACCATCGAGTCTCTACAAGGTTGGGAAGTGGGTCAACTAGAACCTCGAGGACTGTGGTGCATACCTCGACGGGTTTTTGTGGAATAACTTTTGAAGTGAATGTGGTACAGACTTGAAAGCAGGCTCTGCACCCCCATAACTTTGTCTGCACAAACACACATACACACACACACACACACACACCCACAACACACATACACACACACACACAAGTGAACACATCAGAATGTTAGGTGGCTGTGATGTCATCAAAGGCAACGTGATGACGTCACAGACACTGTGCTTTGATCTAGCATGGGCTCTGTGATGCCATCAGTGTTAGGTTATAACCCTAGCACCATGTCATTATCATACCTCCACTGGTTTTCGGGGGATAACTTTTGAAGGGATGGTGGTAGAGACTTGAAACCAAGCTCTGCAC
This sequence comes from Lutjanus erythropterus, assembly GCF_056507025.1. NCBI lineage: Eukaryota > Metazoa > Chordata > Actinopteri > Lutjaniformes > Lutjanidae > Lutjanus > Lutjanus erythropterus. Next base: position 34,546,681 of record NC_139333.1, on the reverse strand, counting down.
CCCCATTTTCGGACATTCCGGATCCAACGGTGCCACCCTCGAGTCTCTACGAGGTCGGGAAGTGGGTCAACCAGAACCTCGAGGACTCTGGTGCATACCTCGACAGGTTTTGGGGGATAACTTTTGAAGGGATGGTGGTAGAGACTTGAAACCAAGCTCTGCACCCCCATTTTCGGACATTCCGGATCCAACGGTGCCACCATCGAGTCTCTACGACGTCGGGAAGTGGGTCAACCAGAACCTCGAGGACTCTGGTGCATATCTCGATGGGTTTTTGGAGTATAACGTTTGAAGGAAAGGTGGTAGAGACGTGAAACTAAGCTCTGCACCCCCATTTTTGGACATTCCGGATCCAAGGGTGCCACCATCGAGTCTCTACAAGGTTGGGAAGTGGGTCAACTAGAACCTCGAGGACTCTGGTGCATACCTGGACGGGTTTTTGTGGAATAACTTTTGAAGTGAATGTGGTACAGACTTGAAAGCAGGCTCTGCACCCCCATAACTTTGTCTGCACACACACACACACACACACACACACACACACACCCACAACACACATACACACACACACACAAGTGAACACATCAGAATGTTAGGTGGCTGTGATGTCATCAAAGGCAACGTGATGACGTCACAGACACTGTGCTTTGATCTAGCATGGGCTCTGTGATGCCATCAGTGTTAGGTTATAACCCTAGCACCATGTCATTATCATACCTCCACTGGTTTTCGGGGGATAACTTTTGAAGGGATGGTGGTAGAGACTTGAAACTAAGCTCTGCACCCCCATTTTCGGACATTCCGGATCCAACGGTGCCACCCTCGAGTCTCTACGAGGTCGGGAAGTGGGTCAACCAGAACCTCGAGGACTCTGGTGCATACCTCGACAGGTTTCGGGGGATAACTTTTGAAGGGATGGTGGTAGAGACTTGAAACCAAGCTCTGCACCCCCATTTTCGGACATTCCGGATCCAGCGGTGCCACCCTGGAGTCTCTACGAGGTCGGGAAGTGGGTCAACCAGAACCTCGAGTACTCTGGTGCATACCTCGACAGGTTTCGGGGGATAACTTTTGAAGGGATGGTGGTAGAGACTTGAAACCAAGCTCTGCACCCCCATTTCTGGACATTCCGGATCCAACGGTGCCACCCTCCCGTCTCTACGAGGTCGGGAAGTGGGTCAACCAGAACCTTGATGACTCTGGTGCATACCTCGACGGGTTTTTGGAGGATAACGTTTGAAGGAAAGGTGGTAGAGACGTGAAACTAAGCTCTGCACCCCCATTTTTGGACATTCCGGATCCAAGGGTACCACCATCGAGTCTCTACAAGGTTGGGAAGTGGGTCAACTAGAACCTCGAGGACTCTGGTGCATACCTGGACGGGTTTTTGTGGAATAACTTTTGAAGTGAATGTGGTACAGACTTGAAAGCAGGCTCTGCACCCCCATAACTTTGTCTGCACACACACACACACACACACACCCACACCCACAACACACATACACACACACACAAGTGAACACATCAGAATGTTAGGTGGCTGTGATGTCATCAAAGGCAACGTGATGACGTCACAGACACTGTGCTTTGATCTAGCATGGGCTCTGTGATGCCATCAGTGTTAGGTTATAACCCTAGCACCATGTCATTATCATACCTCCACTGGTTTTCGGGGGATAACTTTTGAAGGGATGGTGGTAGAGACTTGAAACCAAGCTCTGCACCCCCATTTTCGGACATTCCGGATCCAACGGTGCCACCCTCGAGTCTCTACGAGGTCGGGAAGTGGGTCAACCAGAACCTCGAGGACTCTGGTGCATACCTCGACAGGTTTTGGGGGATAACTTTTGAAGGGATGGTGGTAGAGACTTGAAACCAAGCTCTGCACCCCCATTTTCGGACATTCCGGATCCAACGGTGCCACCATCGAGTCTCTACGACGTCGGGAAGTGGGTCAACCAGAACCTCGAGGACTCTGGTGCATATCTCGATGGGTTTTTGGAGGATAACGTTTGAAGGAAAGGTGGTAGAGACGTGAAACTAAGCTCTGCACCCCCATTTTTGGACATTCCGGATCCAAGGGTGCCACCATCGAGTCTCTACAAGGTTGGGAAGTGGGTCAACTAGAACCTCGAGGACTCTGGTGCATACCTGGACGGGTTTTTGTGGAATAACTTTTGAAGTGAATGTGGTACAGACTTGAAAGCAGGCTCTGCACCCCCATAACTTTGTCTGCACACACACACACACACACACACACACACACACACCCACAACACACATACACACACACACACAAGTGAACACATCAGAATGTTAGGTGGCTGTGATGTCATCAAAGGCAACGTGATGACGTCACAGACACTGTGCTTTGATCTAGCATGGGCTCTGTGATGCCATCAGTGTTAGGTTATAACCCTAGCACCATGTCATTATCATACCTCCACTGGTTTTCGGGGGATAACTTTTGAAGGGATGGTGGTAGAGACTTGAAACTAAGCTCTGCACCCCCATTTTCGGACATTCCGGATCCAACGGTGCCACCCTCGAGTCTCTACGAGGTCGGGAAGTGGGTCAACCAGAACCTCGAGGACTCTGGTGCATACCTCGACAGGTTTCGGGGGATAACTTTTGAAGGGATGGTGGTAGAGACTTGAAACCAAGCTCTGCACCCCCATTTTCGGACATTCCGGATCCAGCGGTGCCACCCTGGAGTCTCTACGAGGTCGGGAAGTGGGTCAACCAGAACCTCGAGTACTCTGGTGCATACCTCGACAGGTTTCGGGGGATAACTTTTGAAGGGATGGTGGTAGAGACTTGAAACCAAGCTCTGCACCCCCATTTCTGGACATTCCGGATCCAACGGTGCCACCCTCCCGTCTCTACGAGGTCGGGAAGTGGGTCAACCAGAACCTTGATGACTCTGGTGCATACCTCGACGGGTTTTTGGAGGATAACGTTTGAAGGAAAGGTGGTAGAGACGTGAAACTAAGCTCTGCACCCCCATTTTTGGACATTCCGGATCCAAGGGTACCACCATCGAGTCTCTACAAGGTTGGGAAGTGGGTCAACTAGAACCTCGAGGACTCTGGTGCATACCTGGACGGGTTTTTGTGGAATAACTTTTGAAGTGAATGTGGTACAGACTTGAAAGCAGGCTCTGCACCCCCATAACTTTGTCTGCACACACACACACACACACACACCCACACCCACAACACACATACACACACACACAAGTGAACACATCAGAATGTTAGGTGGCTGTGATGTCATCAAAGGCAACGTGATGACGTCACAGACACTGTGCTTTGATCTAGCATGGGCTCTGTGATGCCATCAGTGTTAGGTTATAACCCTAGCACCATGTCATTATCATACCTCCACTGGTTTTCGGGGGATAACTTTTGAAGGGATGGTGGTAGAGACTTGAAACCAAGCTCTGCACCCCCATTTTCGGACATTCCGGATCCAACGGTGCCACCCTCGAGTCTCTACGAGGTCGGGAAGTGGGTCAACCAGAACCTCGAGGACTCTGGTGCATACCTCGACAGGTTTTGGGGGATAACTTTTGAAGGGATGGTGGTAGAGACTTGAAACCAAGCTCTGCACCCCCATTTTCGGACATTCCGGATCCAACGGTGCCACCATCGAGTCTCTACGACGTCGGGAAGTGGGTCAACCAGAACCTCGAGGACTCTGGTGCATATCTCGATGGGTTTTTGGAGGATAACGTTTGAAGGAAAGGTGGTAGAGACGTGAAACTAAGCTCTGCACCCCCATTTTTGGACATTCCGGATCCAAGGGTGCCACCATCGAGTCTCTACAAGGTTGGGAAGTGGGTCAACTAGAACCTCGAGGACTCTGGTGCATACCTGGACGGGTTTTTGTGGAATAACTTTTGAAGTGAATGTGGTACAGACTTGAAAGCAGGCTCTGCACCCCCATAACTTTGTCTGCACACACACACACACACACACACACACACACACACCCACAACACACATACACACACACACACAAGTGAACACATCAGAATGTTAGGTGGCTGTGATGTCATCAAAGGCAACGTGATGACGTCACAGACACTGTGCTTTGATCTAGCATGGGCTCTGTGATGCCATCAGTGTTAGGTTATAACCCTAGCACCATGTCATTATCATACCTCCACTGGTTTTCGGGGGATAACTTTTGAAGGGATGGTGGTAGAGACTTGAAACTAAGCTCTGCACCCCCATTTTCGGACATTCCGGATCCAACGGTGCCACCCTCGAGTCTCTACGAGGTCGGGAAGTGGGTCAACCAGAACCTCGAGGACTCTGGTGCATACCTCGACAGGTTTCGGGGGATAACTTTTGAAGGGATGGTGGTAGAGACTTGAAACCAAGCTCTGCACCCCCATTTCTGGACATTCCGGATCCAACGGTGCCACCCTCCCGTCTCTACGAGGTCGGGAAGTGGGTCAACCAGAACCTTGAGGACTCTGGTGCATACCTCGACGGGTTTTTGGAGGATAACGTTTGAAGGAAAGGTGGTAGAGACGTGAAACTAAGCTCTGCACCCCCATTTTTGGACATTCCGGATCCAAGGGTACCACCATCGAGTCTCTACAAGGTTGGGAAGTGGGTCAACTAGAACCTCGAGGACTCTGGTGCATACCTGGACGGGTTTTTGTGGAATAACTTTTGAAGTGAATGTGGTACAGACTTGAAAGCAGGCTCTGCACCCCCATAACTTTGTCTGCACACACACACACACACACACACCCACACCCACAACACACATACACACACACACAAGTGAACACATCAGAATGTTAGGTGGCTGTGATGTCATCAAAGGCAACGTGATGACGTCACAGACACTGTGCTTTGATCTAGCATGGGCTCTGTGATGCCATCAGTGTTAGGTTATAACCCTAGCACCATGTCATTATCATACCTCCACTGGTTTTCGGGGGATAACTTTTGAAGGGATGGTGGTAGAGACTTGAAACCAAGCTCTGCACCCCCATTTTCGGACATTCCGGATCCAACGGTGCCACCCTCGAGTCTCTACGAGGTCGGGAAGTGGGTCAACCAGAACCTCGAGGACTCTGGTGCATACCTCGACAGGTTTTGGGGGATAACTTTTGAAGGGATGGTGGTAGAGACTTGAAACCAAGCTCTGCACCCCCATTTTCGGACATTCCGGATCCAACGGTGCCACCATCGAGTCTCTACGACGTCGGGAAGTGGGTCAACCAGAACCTCGAGGACTCTGGTGCATATCTCGATGGGTTTTTGGAGGATAACGTTTGAAGGAAAGGTGGTAGAGACGTGAAACTAAGCTCTGCACCCCCATTTTTGGACATTCCGGATCCAAGGGTGCCACCATCGAGTCTCTACAAGGTTGGGAAGTGGGTCAACTAGAACCTCGAGGACTCTGGTGCATACCTGGACGGGTTTTTGTGGAATAACTTTTGAAGTGAATGTGGTACAGACTTGAAAGCAGGCTCTGCACCCCCATAACTTTGTCTGCACACACACACACACACACACACACACACACACACCCACAACACACATACACACACACACACAAGTGAACACATCAGAATGTTAGGTGGCTGTGATGTCATCAAAGGCAACGTGATGACGTCACAGACACTGTGCTTTGATCTAGCATGGGCTCTGTGATGCCATCAGTGTTAGGTTATAACCCTAGCACCATGTCATTATCATACCTCCACTGGTTTTCGGGGGATAACTTTTGAAGGGATGGTGGTAGAGACTTGAAACCAAGCTCTGCACCCCCATTTCTGGACATTCCGGATCCAACGGTGCCAACCTCGAGTCTCTACGAGGTCGGGAAGTGGTTCAACCAGAACCTCGAGGACTCTGGTGCATACCTCGATGGGTTTTTGGAGGATAACGTTTGAAGGAAAGGTGGTAGAGACGTGAAACTAAGCTCTGCACCCCCATTTTTGGACATTCCGGATCCAAGGGTACCACCATCGAGTCTCTACAAGGTTGGGAAGTGGGTCAACTAGAACCTCGAGGACTCTGGTGCATACCTGGACGGGTTTTTGTGGAATAACTTTTGAAGTGAATGTGGTACAGACTTGAAAGCAGGCTCTGCACCCCCATAACTTTGTCTGCACACACACACACACACACACACACCCACACCCACAACACACATACACACACACACAAGTGAACACATCAGAATGTTAGGTGGCTGTGATGTCATCAAAGGCAACGTGATGACGTCACAGACACTGTGCTTTGATCTAGCATGGGCTCTGTGATGCCATCAGTGTTAGGTTATAACCCTAGCACCATGTCATTATCATACCTCCACTGGTTTTCGGGGGATAACTTTTGAAGGGATGGTGGTAGAGACTTGAAACCAAGCTCTGCACCCCCATTTTCAGACATTCCGGATCCAACGGTGCCACCCTCGAGTCTCTACGAGGTCGGGAAGTGGGTCAACCAGAACCTCGAGGACTCTGGTGCATACCTCGACAGGTTTCGGGGGATAACTTTTGAAGGGATGGTGGTAGAGACTTGAAACCAAGCTCTGCACCCCCATTTTCGGACATTCCGGATCCAACGGTGCCACCATCGAGTCTCTACGACGTCGGGAAGTGGGTCAACCAGAACCTCGAGGACTCTGGTGCATACCTCGACAGGTTTCGGGGGCTAACTTTTGAAGGGATGGTGGTAGAGACTTGAAACCAAGCTCTGCACCCCCATTTCTGGACATTCCGGATCCAACGGTGCCACCCTCGCGTCTCTACGAGGTCGGGAAGTGGGTCAACCAGAACCTTGAAGACTCTGGTGCATACCTCGACGGGTTTTTGGAGGATAACGTTTGAAGGAAAGGTGGTAGAGACGTGAAACTAAGCTCTGCACCCCCATTTTTGGACATTCCGGATCCAAGGGTACCACCATCGAGTCTCTACAAGGTTGGGAAGTGGGTCAACTAGAACCTCGAGGACTCTGGTGCATACCTGGATGGGTTTTTGTGGAATAACTTTTGAAGTGAATGTGGTACAGACTTGAAAGCAGGCTCTGCACCCCCATAACTTTGTCTGCACACACACACACACACACACACACACACACACACACACCCACACCCACAACACACATACACACACACACAAGTGAACACATCAGAATGTTAGGTGGCTGTGATGTCATCAAAGGCAACGTGATGACGTCACAGACACTGTGCTTTGATCTAGCATGGGCTCTGTGATGCCATCAGTGTTAGGTTATAACCCTAGCACCATGTCATTATCATACCTCCACTGGTTTTCGGGGGATAACTTTTGAAGGGATGGTGGTAGAGACTTGAAACCAAGCTCTGCACCCCCATTTTCGGACATTCCGGATCCAACGGTGCCACCCTCGAGTCTCTACGAGGTCGGGAAGTGGGTCAACCAGAACCTCGAGGACTCTGGTGCATACCTCGACAGGTTTTGGGGGATAACTTTTGAAGGGATGGTGGTAGAGACTTGAAACCAAGCTCTGCACCCCCATTTTCGGACATTCCGGATCCAACGGTGCCACCATCGAGTCTCTACGACGTCGGAAAGTGGGTCAACCAGAACCTCGAGGACTCTGGTGCATACCTCGACGGGTTTTTGGAGGATAACGTTTGAAGGAAAGGTGGTAGAGACGTGAAACTAAGCTCTGCACCCCCATTTTTGGACATTCCGGATCCAAGGGTACCACCATCGAGTCTCTACAAGGTTGGGAAGTGGGTCAACTAGAACCTCGAGGACTCTGGTGCATACCTGGATGGGTTTTTGTGGAATAACTTTTGAAGTGAATGTGGTACAGACTTGAAAGCAGGCTCTGCACCCCCATAACTTTGTCTGCACAAACACACATACAGACACACACACACACACACCCACAACACACATACACACACACACAAGTGAACACATCAGAATGTTAGGTGGCTGTGATGTCATCAAAGGCAACGTGATGACGTCACAGACACTGTGCTTTGATCTAGCATGGGCTCTGTGATGCCATCAGTGTTAGGTTATAACCCTAGCACCATGTCATTATCATACCTCCACTGGTTTTCGGGGGATAACTTTTGAAGGGATGGTGGTAGAGACTTGAAACCAAGCTCTGCACCCCCATTTTCGGACATTCCGGATCCAACGGTGCCACCCTCGAGTCTCTACGAGGTCGGGAAGTGGGTCAACCAGAACCTCGAGGACTCTGGTGCATACCTGGACGGGTTTTTGTGGAATAACTTTTGAAGTGAATGTGGTACAGACTTGAAAACAGGCTCTGCACCCCCATAACTTTGTCTGCACACACACACACACACACACACACACACACACACACCCACAACACACATACACACACACACACAAGTGAACACATCAGAATGTTAGGTGGCTGTGATGTCATCAAAGGCAACGTGATGACGTCACAGACACTGTGCTTTGATCTAGCATGGGCTCTGTGATGCCATCAGTGTTAGGTTATAACCCTAGCACCATGTCATTATCATACCTCCACTGGTTTTCGGGGGATAACTTTTGAAGGGATGGTGGTAGAGACTTGAAACTAAGCTCTGCACCCCCATTTTCGGACATTCCGGATCCAACGGTGCCACCCTCGAGGCTCTACGAGGTCGGGAAGTGGGTCAACCAGAACCTCGAGGACTCTGGTGCATACCTCAACAGGTTTCGGGGGATAACTTTTGAAGGGATGGTGGTAGAGACTTGAAACCAAGCTCTGCACCCCCATTTTCGGACATTCCGGATCCAGCGGTGCCACCCTGGAGTCTCTACGAGGTCGGGAAGTGGGTCAACCAGAACCTCGAGTACTCTGGTGCATACCTCGACAGGTTTCGGGGGATAACTTTTGAAGGGATGGTGGTAGAGACTTGAAACCAAGCTCTGCACCCCCATTTTCGGACATTCCGGATCCAACGGTGCCACCCTCGCGTCTCTACGAGGTCGGGAAGTGGGTCAACCAGAACCTTGAGGACTCTGGTGCATACCTCGACGGGTTTTTGGAGGATAACGTTTGAAGGAAAGGTGGTAGCGACGTGAAACTAAGCTCTGCACCCCCATTTTTGGACATTCCGGATCCAAGGGTACCACCATCGAGTCTCTACAAGGTTGGGAAGTGGGTCAACTAGAACCTCGAGGACTCTGGTGCATACCTGGACGGGTTTTTGTGGAATAACTTTTGAAGTGAATGTGGTACAGACTTGAAAGCAGGCTCTGCACCCCCATAACTTTGTCTGCACACACACACACACACACACACACACACACACACACACCCACACCCACAACACACATACACACACACACAAGTGAACACATCAGAATGTTAGGTGGCTGTGATGTCATCAAAGGCAACGTGATGACGTCACAGACACTGTGCTTTGATCTAGCATGGGCTCTGTGATGCCATCAGTGTTAGGTTATAACCCTAGCACCATGTCATTATCATACCTCCACTGGTTTTCGGGGGATAACTTTTGAAGGGATGGTGGTAGAGACTTGAAACCAAGCTCTGCACCCCCATTTTCGGACATTCCGGATCCAACGGTGCCACCCTCGAGTCTCTACGAGGTCGGGAAGTGGGTCAACCAGAACCTCGAGGACTCTGGTGCATACCTCGACAGGTTTCGGGGGATAACTTTTGAAGGGATGGTGGTAGAGACTTGAAACCAAGCTCTGCACCCCCATTTTCGGACATTCCGGATCCAACGGTGCCACCATCGAGTCTCTACGACGTCGGTAAGTGGGTCAACCAGAACCTCGAGGACTCTGGTGCATACCTCGACAGGTTTCGGGGGCTAACTTTTGAAGGGATGGTGGTAGAGACTTGAAACCAAGCTCTGCACCCCCATTTCTGGACATTCCGGATCCAACGGTGCCACCCTCGCGTCTCTACGAGGTCGGGAAGTGGGTCAACCAGAACCTTGAAGACTCTGGTGCATACCTCGACGGGTTTTTGGAGGATAATGTTTGAAGGAAAGGTGGTAGAGACGTGAAACTAAGCTCTGCACCCCCATTTTTGGACATTCCGGATCCAAGGGTACCACCATCGAGTCTCTACAAGGTTGGGAAGTGGGTCAACTAGAACCTCGAGGACTGTGGTGCATACCTCGACGGGTTTTTGTGGAATAACTTTTGAAGTGAATGTGGTACAGACTTGAAAGCAGGCTCTGCACCCCCATAACTTTGTCTGCACAAACACACATACACACACACACACACACACACCCACAACACACATACACACACACACACAAGTGAACACATCAGAATGTTAGGTGGCTGTGATGTCATCAAAGGCAACGTGATGACGTCACAGACACTGTGCTTTGATCTAGCATGGGCTCTGTGATGCCATCAGTGTTAGGTTATAACCCTAGCACCATGTCATTATCATACCTCCACTGGTTTTCGGGGGATAACTTTTGAAGGGATGGTGGTAGAGACTTGAAACCAAGCTCTGCACCCCCATTTTCGGACATTCCGGATCCAACGGTGCCACCCTCGAGTCTCTACGAGGTCGGGAAGTGGGTCAACCAGAACCTCGAGGACTCTGGTGCATACCTCGACAGGTTTTGGGGGATAACTTTTGAAGGGATGGTGGTAGAGACTTGAAACCAAGCTCTGCACCCCCATTTTCGGACATTCCGGATCCAACGGTGCCACCATCGAGTCTCTACGACGTCGGGAAGTGGGTCAACCAGAACCTCGAGGACTCTGGTGCATATCTCGATGGGTTTTTGGAGGATAACGTTTGAAGGAAAGGTGGTAGAGACGTGAAACTAAGCTCTGCACCCCCATTTTTGGACATTCCGGATCCAAGGGTGCCACCATCGAGTCTCTACAAGGTTGGGAAGTGGGTCAACTAGAACCTCGAGGACTCTGGTGCATACCTGGACGGGTTTTTGTGGAATAACTTTTGAAGTGAATGTGGTACAGACTTGAAAGCAGGCTCTGCACCCCCATAACTTTGTCTGCACACACACACACACACACACACACACACACACACCCACAACACACATACACACACACACACAAGTGAACACATCAGAATGTTAGGTGGCTGTGATGTCATCAAAGGCAACGTGATGACGTCACAGACACTGTGCTTTGATCTAGCATGGGCTCTGTGATGCCATCAGTGTTAGGTTATAACCCTAGCACCATGTCATTATCATACCTCCACTGGTTTTCGGGGGATAACTTTTGAAGGGATGGTGGTAGAGACTTGAAACCAAGCTCTGCACCCCCATTTTCGGACATTCCGGATCCAACGGTGCCACCCTCGAGTCTCTACGAGGTCGGGAAGTGGGTCAACCAGAACCTCGAGGACTCTGGTGCATACCTCGACAGGTTTCGGGGGATAACTTTTGAAGGGATGGTGGTAGAGACTTGAAACCAAGCTCTGCACCCCCATTTTCGGACATTCCGGATCCAACGGTGCCACCATCGAGTCTCTACGACGTCGGTAAGTGGGTCAACCAGAACCTCGAGGACTCTGGTGCATACCTCGACAGGTTTCGGGGGCTAACTTTTGAAGGGATGGTGGTAGAGACTTGAAACCAAGCTCTGCACCCCCATTTCTGGACATTCCGGATCCAACGGTGCCACCCTCGCGTCTCTACGAGGTCGGGAAGTGGGTCAACCAGAACCTTGAAGACTCTGGTGCATACCTCGACGGGTTTTTGGAGGATAATGTTTGAAGGAAAGGTGGTAGAGACGTGAAACTAAGCTCTGCACCCCCATTTTTGGACATTCCGGATCCAAGGGTACCACCATCGAGTCTCTACAAGGTTGGGAAGTGGGTCAACTAGAACCTCGAGGACTGTGGTGCATACCTCGACGGGTTTTTGTGGAATAACTTTTGAAGTGAATGTGGTACAGACTTGAAAGCAGGCTCTGCACCCCCATAACTTTGTCTGCACAAACACACATACACACACACACACACACACACCCACAACACACATACACACACACACACAAGTGAACACATCAGAATGTTAGGTGGCTGTGATGTCATCAAAGGCAACGTGATGACGTCACAGACACTGTGCTTTGATCTAGCATGGGCTCTGTGATGCCATCAGTGTTAGGTTATAACCCTAGCACCATGTCATTATCATACCTCCACTGGTTTTCGGGGGATAACTTTTGAAGGGATGGTGGTAGAGACTTGAAACCAAGCTCTGCACCCCCATTTTCGGACATTCCGGATCCAACGGTGCCACCCTCGAGTCTCTACGAGGTCGGGAAGTGGGTCAACCAGAACCTCGAGGACTCTGGTGCATACCTCGACAGGTTTTGGGGGATAACTTTTGAAGGGATGGTGGTAGAGACTTGAAACCAAGCTCTGCACCCCCATTTTCGGACATTCCGGATCCAACGGTGCCACCATCGAGTCTCTACGACGTCGGGAAGTGGGTCAACCAGAACCTCGAGGACTCTGGTGCATATCTCGATGGGTTTTTGGAGGATAACGTTTGAAGGAAAGGTGGTAGAGACGTGAAACTAAGCTCTGCACCCCCATTTTTGGACATTCCGGATCCAAGGGTGCCACCATCGAGTCTCTACAAGGTTGGGAAGTGGGTCAACTAGAACCTCGAGGACTCTGGTGCATACCTGGACGGGTTTTTGTGGAATAACTTTTGAAGTGAATGTGGTACAGACTTGAAAGCAGGCTCTGCACCCCCATAACTTTGTCTGCACACACACACACACACACACACACACACACACACCCACAACACACATACACACACACACACAAGTGAACACATCAGAATGTTAGGTGGCTGTGATGTCATCAAAGGCAACGTGATGACGTCACAGACACTGTGCTTTGATCTAGCATGGGCTCTGTGATGCCATCAGTGTTAGGTTATAACCCTAGCACCATGTCATTATCATACCTCCACTGGTTTTCGGGGGATAACTTTTGAAGGGATGGTGGTAGAGACTTGAAACTAAGCTCTGCACCCCCATTTTCGGACATTCCGGATCCAACGGTGCCACCCTCGAGTCTCTACGAGGTCGGGAAGTGGGTCAACCAGAACCTCGAGGACTCTGGTGCATACCTCGACAGGTTTCGGGGGATAACTTTTGAAGGGATGGTGGTAGAGACTTGAAACCAAGCTCTGCACCCCCATTTTCGGACATTCCGGATCCAGCGGTGCCACCCTGGAGTCTCTACGAGGTCGGGAAGTGGGTCAACCAGAACCTCGAGTACTCTGGTGCATACCTCGACAGGTTTCGGGGGATAACTTTTGAAGGGATGGTGGTAGAGACTTGAAACCAAGCTCTGCACCCCCATTTCTGGACATTCCGGATCCAACGGTGCCACCCTCCCGTCTCTACGAGGTCGGGAAGTGGGTCAACCAGAACCTTGATGACTCTGGTGCATACCTCGACGGGTTTTTGGAGGATAACGTTTGAAGGAAAGGTGGTAGAGACGTGAAACTAAGCTCTGCACCCCCATTTTTGGACATTCCGGATCCAAGGGTACCACCATCGAGTCTCTACAAGGTTGGGAAGTGGGTCAACTAGAACCTCGAGGACTCTGGTGCATACCTGGACGGGTTTTTGTGGAATAACTTTTGAAGTGAATGTGGTACAGACTTGAAAGCAGGCTCTGCACCCCCATAACTTTGTCTGCACACACACACACACACACACACCCACACCCACAACACACATACACACACACACAAGTGAACACATCAGAATGTTAGGTGGCTGTGATGTCATCAAAGGCAACGTGATGACGTCACAGACACTGTGCTTTGATCTAGCATGGGCTCTGTGATGCCATCAGTGTTAGGTTATAACCCTAGCACCATGTCATTATCATACCTCCACTGGTTTTCGGGGGATAACTTTTGAAGGGATGGTGGTAGAGACTTGAAACCAAGCTCTGCACCCCCATTTTCGGACATTCCGGATCCAACGGTGCCACCCTCGAGTCTCTACGAGGTCGGGAAGTGGGTCAACCAGAACCTCGAGGACTCTGGTGCATACCTCGACAGGTTTTGGGGGATAACTTTTGAAGGGATGGTGGTAGAGACTTGAAACCAAGCTCTGCACCCCCATTTTCGGACATTCCGGATCCAACGGTGCCACCATCGAGTCTCTACGACGTCGGGAAGTGGGTCAACCAGAACCTCGAGGACTCTGGTGCATATCTCGATGGGTTTTTGGAGGATAACGTTTGAAGGAAAGGTGGTAGAGACGTGAAACTAAGCTCTGCACCCCCATTTTTGGACATTCCGGATCCAAGGGTACCACCATCGAGTCTCTACAAGGTTGGGAAGTGGGTCAACTAGAACCTCGAGGACTCTGGTGCATACCTGGACGGGTTTTTGTGGAATAACTTTTGAAGTGAATGTGGTACAGACTTGAAAGCAGGCTCTGCACCCCCATAACTTTGTCTGCACACACACACACACACACACACACACACACACACCCACAACACACATACACACACACACACAAGTGAACACATCAGAATGTTAGGTGGCTGTGATGTCATCAAAGGCAACGTGATGACGTCACAGACACTGTGCTTTGATCTAGCATGGGCTCTGTGATGCCATCAGTGTTAGGTTATAACCCTAGCACCATGTCATTATCATACCTCCACTGGTTTTCGGGGGATAACTTTTGAAGGGATGGTGGTAGAGACTTGAAACTAAGCTCTGCACCCCCATTTTCGGACATTCCGGATCCAACGGTGCCACCCTCGAGTCTCTACGAGGTCGGGAAGTGGGTCAACCAGAACCTCGAGGACTCTGGTGCATACCTCGACAGGTTTCGGGGGATAACTTTTGAAGGGATGGTGGTAGAGACTTGAAACCAAGCTCTGCACCCCCATTTTCGGACATTCCGGATCCAGCGGTGCCACCCTGGAGTCTCTACGAGGTCGGGAAGTGGGTCAACCAGAACCTCGAGTACTCTGGTGCATACCTCGACAGGTTTCGGGGGATAACTTTTGAAGGGATGGTGGTAGAGACTTGAAACCAAGCTCTGCACCCCCATTTCTGGACATTCCGGATCCAACGGTGCCACCCTCCCGTCTCTACGAGGTCGGGAAGTGGGTCAACCAGAACCTTGATGACTCTGGTGCATACCTCGACGGGTTTTTGGAGGATAACGTTTGAAGGAAAGGTGGTAGAGACGTGAAACTAAGCTCTGCACCCCCATTTTTGGACATTCCGGATCCAAGGGTACCACCATCGAGTCTCTACAAGGTTGGGAAGTGGGTCAACTAGAACCTCGAGGACTCTGGTGCATACCTGGACGGGTTTTTGTGGAATAACTTTTGAAGTGAATGTGGTACAGACTTGAAAGCAGGCTCTGCACCCCCATAACTTTGTCTGCACACACACACACACACACACACCCACACCCACAACACACATACACACACACACAAGTGAACACATCAGAATGTTAGGTGGCTGTGATGTCATCAAAGGCAACGTGATGACGTCACAGACACTGTGCTTTGATCTAGCATGGGCTCTGTGATGCCATCAGTGTTAGGTTATAACCCTAGCACCATGTCATTATCATACCTCCACTGGTTTTCGGGGGATAACTTTTGAAGGGATGGTGGTAGAGACTTGAAACCAAGCTCTGCACCCCCATTTTCGGACATTCCGGATCCAACGGTGCCACCCTCGAGTCTCTACGAGGTCGGGAAGTGGGTCAACCAGAACCTCGAGGACTCTGGTGCATACCTCGACAGGTTTTGGGGGATAACTTTTGAAGGGATGGTGGTAGAGACTTGAAACCAAGCTCTGCACCCCCATTTTCGGACATTCCGGATCCAACGGTGCCACCATCGAGTCTCTACGACGTCGGGAAGTGGGTCAACCAGAACCTCGAGGACTCTGGTGCATATCTCGATGGGTTTTTGGAGGATAACGTTTGAAGGAAAGGTGGTAGAGACGTGAAACTAAGCTCTGCACCCCCATTTTTGGACATTCCGGATCCAAGGGTGCCACCATCGAGTCTCTACAAGGTTGGGAAGTGGGTCAACTAGAACCTCGAGGACTCTGGTGCATACCTGGACGGGTTTTTGTGGAATAACTTTTGAAGTGAATGTGGTACAGACTTGAAAGCAGGCTCTGCACCCCCATAACTTTGTCTGCACACACACACACACACACACACACACACACACACCCACAACACACATACACACACACACACAAGTGAACACATCAGAATGTTAGGTGGCTGTGATGTCATCAAAGGCAACGTGATGACGTCACAGACACTGTGCTTTGATCTAGCATGGGCTCTGTGATGCCATCAGTGTTAGGTTATAACCCTAGCACCATGTCATTATCATACCTCCACTGGTTTTCGGGGGATAACTTTTGAAGGGATGGTGGTAGAGACTTGAAACTAAGCTCTGCACCCCCATTTTCGGACATTCCGGATCCAACGGTGCCACCCTCGAGTCTCTACGAGGTCGGGAAGTGGGTCAACCAGAACCTCGAGGACTCTGGTGCATACCTCGACAGGTTTCGGGGGATAACTTTTGAAGGGATGGTGGTAGAGACTTGAAACCAAGCTCTGCACCCCCATTTTCGGACATTCCGGATCCAGCGGTGCCACCCTGGAGTCTCTACGAGGTCGGGAAGTGGGTCAACCAGAACCTCGAGTACTCTGGTGCATACCTCGACAGGTTTCGGGGGATAACTTTTGAAGGGATGGTGGTAGAGACTTGAAACCAAGCTCTGCACCCCCATTTCTGGACATTCCGGATCCAACGGTGCCACCCTCCCGTCTCTACGAGGTCGGGAAGTGGGTCAACCAGAACCTTGAGGACTCTGGTGCATACCTCGACGGGTTTTTGGAGGATAACGTTTGAAGGAAAGGTGGTAGAGACGTGAAACTAAGCTCTGCACCCCCATTTTTGGACATTCCGGATCCAAGGGTACCACCATCGAGTCTCTACAAGGTTGGGAAGTGGGTCAACTAGAACCTCGAGGACTCTGGTGCATACCTGGACGGGTTTTTGTGGAATAACTTTTGAAGTGAATGTGGTACAGACTTGAAAGCAGGCTCTGCACCCCCATAACTTTGTCTGCACACACACACACACACACACACCCACACCCACAACACACATACACACACACACAAGTGAACACATCAGAATGTTAGGTGGCTGTGATGTCATCAAAGGCAACGTGATGACGTCACAGACACTGTGCTTTGATCTAGCATGGGCTCTGTGATGCCATCAGTGTTAGGTTATAACCCTAGCACCATGTCATTATCATACCTCCACTGGTTTTCGGGGGATAACTTTTGAAGGGATGGTGGTAGAGACTTGAAACCAAGCTCTGCACCCCCATTTTCGGACATTCCGGATCCAACGGTGCCAACCTCGAGTCTCTACGAGTTCGGGAAGTGGTTCAACCAGAACCTCGAGGACTCTGGTGCATACCTCGATGGGTTTTTGGAGGATAACGTTTGAAGGAAAGGTGGTAGAGACGTGAAACTAAGCTCTGCACCCCCATTTTTGGACATTCCGGATCCAAGGGTACCACCATCGAGTCTCTACAAGGTTGGGAAGTGGGTCAACTAGAACCTCGAGGACTCTGGTGCATACCTGGACGGGTTTTTGTGGAATAACTTTTGAAGTGAATGTGGTACAGACTTGAAAGCAGGCTCTGCACCCCCATAACTTTGTCTGCACACACACACACACACACACACACCCACACCCACACCCACAACACACATACACACACACACACAAGTGAACACATCAGAATGTTAGGTGGCTGTGATGTCATCAAAGGCAACGTGATGACGTCACAGACACTGTGCTTTGATCTAGCATGGGCTCTGTGATGCCATCAGTGTTAGGTTATAACCCTAGCACCATGTCATTATCATACCTCCACTGGTTTTCGGGGGATAACTTTTGAAGGGATGGTGGTAGAGACTTGAAACCAAGCTCTGCACCCCCACTTTCGGACATTCCGGATCCAACGGTGCCACCCTCGAGTCTCTACGAGGTCGGGAAGTGGGTCAACCAGAACCTCGAGGACTCTGGTGCATACCTCGACAGGTTTCGGGGGATAACTTTTGAAGGGATGGTGGTAGAGACTTGAAACCAAGCTCTGCACCCCCATTTTCGGACATTCCGGATCCAACGGTGCCACCATCGAGTCTCTACGACGTCGGGAAGTGGGTCAACCAGAACCTCGAGGACTCTGGTGCATACCTCGACAGGTTTCGGGGGCTAACTTTTGAAGGGATGGTGGTAGAGACTTGAAACCAAGCTCTGCACCCCCATTTCTGGACATTCCGGATCCAACGGTGCCACCCTCGCGTCTCTACGAGGTCGGGAAGTGGGTAAACCAGAACCTTGAAGACTCTGGTGCATACCTCGACGGGTTTTTGGAGGATAACGTTTGAAGGAAAGGTGGTAGAGACGTGAAACTAAGCTCTGCACCCCCATTTTTGGACATTCCGGATCCAAGGGTACCACCATCGAGTCTCTACAAGGTTGGGAAGTGGGTCAACTAGAACCTCGAGGACTCTGGTGCATACCTGGACGGGTTTTTGTGGAATAACTTTTGAAGTGAATGTGGTACAGACTTGAAAGCAGGCTCTGCACCACCATAACTTTGTCTGCACAAACACACACACACACACACACACACCCACACCCACAACACACATACACACACACACAAGTGAACACATCAGAATGTTAGGTGGCTGTGATGTCATCAAAGGCAACGTGATGACGTCACAGACACTGTGCTTTGATCTAGCATGGGCTCTGTGATGCCATCAGTGTTAGGTTATAACCCTAGCACCATGTCATTATCATACCTCCACTGGTTTTCGGGGGATAACTTTTGAAGGGATGGTGGTAGAGACTTGAAACCAAGCTCTGCACCCCCATTTTCGGACATTCCGGATCCAACGGTGCCACCCTGGAGTCTCTACGAGGTCGGGAAGTGGGTCAACCAGAACCTCGAGGACTCTGGTGCATACCTCGACGGGTTTTTGGAGGATAACGTTTGAAGGAAAGGTGGTAGAGACGTGAAACTAAGCTCTGCACCCCCATTTTTGGACATTCCGGATCCAAGGGTGCCACCATCGAGTCTCTACAAGGTTGGGAAGTGGGTCAACTAGAACCTCGAGGACTCTGGTGCATACCTGGATGGGTTTTTGTGGAATAACTTTTGAAGTGAATGTGGTACAGACTTGAAAGCAGGCTCTGCACCCCCATAACTTTGTCTGCACAAACACACATACAGACACACACACACACACACCCACAACACACATACACACACACACAAGTGAACACATCAGAATGTTAGGTGGCTGTGATGTCATCAAAGGCAACGTGATGACGTCACAGACACTGTGCTTTGATCTAGCATGGGCTCTGTGATGCCATCAGTGTTAGGTTATAACCCTAGCACCATGTCATTATCATACCTCCACTGGTTTTCGGGGGATAACTTTTGAAGGGATGGTGGTAGAGACTTGAAACCAAGCTCTGCACCCCCATTTTCGGACATTCCGGATCCAACGGTGCCACCCTCGAGTCTCTACGAGGTCGGGAAGTGGGTCAACCAGAACCTCGAGGACTCTGGTGCATACCTCGACAGGTTTTGGGGGATAACTTTTGAAGGGATGGTGGTAGAGACTTGAAACCAAGCTCTGCACCCCCATTTTCGGACATTCCGGATCCAACGGTGCCACCCTCGAGTCTCTACGACGTCGGGAAGTGGGTCAACCAGAACCTTGAGGACTCTGGTGCATACCTCGACGGGTTTTTGGAGGATAACGTTTGAAGGAAAGGTGGTAGCGACGTGAAACTAAGCTCTGCACCCCCATTTTTGGACATTCCGGATCCAAGGGTACCACCATCGAGTCTCTACAAGGTTGGGAAGTGGGTCAACTAGAACCTCGAGGACTCTGGTGCATACCTGGACGGGTTTTTGTGGAATAACTTTTGAAGTGAATGTGGTACAGACTTGAAAGCAGGCTCTGCACCCCCATAACTTTGTCTGCACACACACACACACACACACACACACACACACACCCACACCCACAACACACATACACACACACACAAGTGAACACATCAGAATGTTAGGTGGCTGTGATGTCATCAAAGGCAACGTGATGACGTCACAGACACTGTGCTTTGATCTAGCATGGGCTCTGTGATGCCATCAGTGTTAGGTTATAACCCTAGCACCATGTCATTATCATACCTCCACTGGTTTTCGGGGGATAACTTTTGAAGGGATGGTGGTAGAGACTTGAAACCAAGCTCTGCACCCCCATTTTCGGACATTCCGGATCCAACGGTGCCACCCTCGAGTCTCTACGAGGTCGGGAAGTGGGTCAACCAGAACCTCGAGGACTCTGGTGCATACCTCGACAGGTTTTGGGGGATAACTTTTGAAGGGATGGTGGAAGAGACTTGAAACCAAGCTCTGCACCCCCATTTTCGGACATTCCGGATCCAACGGTGCCACCATCGAGTCTCTACGACGTCGGGAAGTGGGTCAACCAGAACCTCGAGGACTCTGGTGCATATCTCGATGGGTTTTTGGAGGATAACGTTTGAAGGAAAGGTGGTAGAGACGTGAAACTAAGCTCTGCACCCCCATTTTTGGACATTCCGGATCCAAGGGTGCCACCATCGAGTCTCTACAAGGTTGGGAAGTGGGTCAACTAGAACCTCGAGGACTCTGGTGCATACCTGGACGGGTTTTTGTGGAATAACTTTTGAAGTGAATGTGGTACAGACTTGAAAGCAGGCTCTGCACCCCCATAACTTTGTCTGCACACACACACACACACACACACACCCACACCCACAACACACATACACACACACACAAGTGAACACATCAGAATGTTAGGTGGCTGTGATGTCATCAAAGGCAACGTGATGACGTCACAGACACTGTGCTTTGATCTAGCATGGGCTCTGTGATGCCATCAGTGTTAGGTTATAACCCTAGCACCATGTCATTATCATACCTCCACTGGTTTTCGGGGGATAACTTTTGAAGGGATGGTGGTAGAGACTTGAAACCAAGCTCTGCACCCCCATTTTCGGACATTCCGGATCCAACGGTGCCAACCTTGAGTCTCTACGAGGTCGGGAAGTGGGTCAACCAGAACCTCGAGGACTCTGGTGCATACCTCGACAGGTTTCGGGGGATAACTTTTGAAGGGATGGTGGTAGAGACTTGAAACCAAGCTCTGCACCCCCATTTTCGGACATTCCGGATCCAACGGTGCCACCCTGGAGTCTCTACGAGGTCGGGAAGTGGGTCAACCAGAACCTCGAGGACTCTGGTGCATACCTCGACGGGTTTTTGGAGGATAACGTTTGAAGAAAAGGTGGTAGAGACGTGAAACTAAGCTCTGCACCCCCATTTTTGGACATTCCGGATCCAAGGGTACCACCATCGAGTCTCTACAAGGTTGGGAAGTGGGTCAACTAGAACCTCGAGGACTCTGGTGCATACCTCGACGGGTTTTTGGAGGATAACGTTTGAAGGAAAGGTGGTAGAGACGTGAAACTAAGCTCTGCACCCCCATTTTTGGACATTCCGGATCCAAGGGTACCACCATCGAGTCTCTACAAGGTTGGGAAGTGGGTCAACTAGAACCTCGAGGACTCTGGTGCATACCTGGACGGGTTTTTGTGGAATAACTTTTGAAGTGAATGTGGTACAGACTTGAAAGCAGGCTCTGCACCCCCATGACTTTGTCTGCACACACACACACACTCACACACACACACCCACACCCACAACACACATACACACACACACAAGTGAACACATCAGAATGTTAGGTGGCTGTGATGTCATCAAAGGCAACGTGATGACGTCACAGACACTGTGCTTTGATCTAGCATGGGCTCTGTGATGCCATCAGTGTTAGGTTATAACCCTAGCACCATGTCATTATCATACCTCCACTGGTTTTCGGGGGATAACTTTTGAAGGGATGGTGGTAGAGACTTGAAACCAAGCTCTGCACCCCCATTTTCGGACATTCCGGATCCAACGGTGCCACCCTCGAGTCTCTACGAGGTCGGGAAGTGGGTCAACCAGAACCTCGAGGACTCTGGTGCATACCTCGACAGGTTTTGGGGGATAACTTTTGAAGGGATGGTGGTAGAGACTTGAAACCAAGCTCTGCACCCCCATTTTCGGACATTCCGGATCCAACGGTGCCACCATCGAGTCTCTACGACGTCGGGAAGTGGGTCAACCAGAACCTCGAGGACTCTGGTGCATACCTCGACGGGTTTTTGGAGGATAACGTTTGAAGGAAAGGTGGTAGAGACGTGAAACTAAGCTCTGCACCCCCATTTTTGGACATTCCGGATCCAAGGGTGCCACCATCGAGTCTCTACAAGGTTGGGAAGTGGGTCAACTAGAACCTCGAGGACTCTGGTGCATACCTGGACGGGTTTTTGTGGAATAACTTTTGAAGTGAATGTGGTACAGACTTGAAAGCAGGCTCTGCACCCCCATAACTTTGTCTGCACACACACACACACACACACACACACACACACACACCCACAACACACATACACACACACACACAAGTGAACACATCAGAATGTTAGGTGGCTGTGATGTCATCAAAGGCAACGTGATGACGTCACAGACACTGTGCTTTGATCTAGCATGGGCTCTGTGATGCCATCAGTGTTAGGTTATAACCCTAGCACCATGTCATTATCATACCTCCACTGGTTTTCGGGGGATAACTTTTGAAGGGATGGTGGTAGAGACTTGAAACTAAGCTCTGCACCCCCATTTTCGGACATTCCGGATCCAACGGTGCCACCCTCGAGTCTCTACGAGGTCGGGAAGTGGGTCAACCAGAACCTCGAGGACTCTGGTGCATACCTCGACAGGTTTCGGGGGATAACTTTTGAAGGGATGGTGGTAGAGACTTGAAACCAAGCTCTGCACCCCCATTTTCGGACATTCCGGATCCAGCGGTGCCACCCTGGAGTCTCTACGAGGTCGGGAAGTGGGTCAACCAGAACCTCGAGTACTCTGGTGCATACCTCGACAGGTTTCGGGGGATAACTTTTGAAGGGATGGTGGTAGAGACTTGAAACCAAGCTCTGCACCCCCATTTTCGGACATTCCGGATCCAACGGTGCCACCCTCGCGTCTCTACGAGGTCGGGAAGTGGGTCAACCAGAACCTTGAGGACTCTGGTGCATACCTCGACGGGTTTTTGGAGGATAACGTTTGAAGGAAAAGTGGTAGCGACGTGAAACTAAGCTCTGCACCCCCATTTTTGGACATTCCGGATCCAAGGGTACCACCATCGAGTCTCTACAAGGTTGGGAAGTGGGTCAACTAGAACCTCGAGGACTCTGGTGCATACCTGGACGGGTTTTTGTGGAATAACTTTTGAAGTGAATGTGGTACAGACTTGAAAGCAGGCTCTGCACCCCCATAACTTTGTCTGCACAAACACACACACACACACACACACACACACACCCACAACACACATACACACACACACAAGTGAACACATCAGAATGTTAGGTGGCTGTGATGTCATCAAAGGCAACGTGATGACGTCACAGACACTGTGCTTTGATCTAGCATGGGCTCTGTGATGCCATCAGTGTTAGGTTATAACCCTAGCACCATGTCATTATCATACCTCCACTGGTTTTCGGGGGATAACTTTTGAAGGGATGGTGGTAGAGACTTGAAACCAAGCTCTGCACCCCCATTTTCGGACATTCCGGATCCAACGGTGCCACCCTCGAGTCTCTACGAGGTCGGGAAGTGGGTCAACCAGAAACTCGAGGACTCTGGTGCATACCTCGACAGGTTTCGGGGGATAACTTTTGAAGGGATGGTGGTAGAGACTTGAAACCAAGCTCTGCACCCCCATTTTCGGACATTCCGGATCCAACGGTGCCACCCTGGAGTCTCTACGAGGTCGGGAAGTGGGTCAACCAGAACCTCGAGGACTCTGGTGCATACCTCGACGGGTTTTTGGAGGATAACGTTTGAAGAAAAGGTGGTAGAGACGTGAAACTAAGCTCTGCACCCCCATTTTTGGACATTCCGGATCCAAGGGTACCACCATCGAGTCTCTACAAGGTTGGGAAGTGGGTCAACTAGAACCTCGAGGACTCTGGTGCATACCTCGACGGGTTTTTGGAGGATAACGTTTGAAGGAAAGGTGGTAGAGACGTGAAACTAAGCTCTGCACCCCCATTTTTGGACATTCCGGATCCAAGGGTACCACCATCGAGTCTCTACAAGGTTGGGAAGTGGGTCAACTAGAACCTCGAGGACTCTGGTGCATACCTGGACGGGTTTTTGTGGAATAACTTTTGAAGTGAATGTGGTACAGACTTGAAAGCAGGCTCTGCACCCCCATGACTTTGTCTGCACACACACACACACTCACACACACACACCCACACCCACAACACACATACACACACACACAAGTGAACACATCAGAATGTTAGGTGGCTGTGATGTCATCAAAGGCAACGTAATGACGTCACAGACACTGTGCTTTGATCTAGCATGGGCTCTGTGATGCCATCAGTGTTAGGTTATAACCCTAGCACCATGTCATTATCATACCTCCACTGGTTTTCGGGGGATAACTTTTGAAGGGATGGTGGTAGATACTTGAAACCAAGCTCTGCACCCCCATTTTCAGACATTCCGGATCCAACGGTGCCACCCTCGAGTCTCTACGAGGTCGGGAAGTGGGTCAACCAGAACCTCGAGGACTCTGGTGCATACCTCGACAGGTTTTGGGGGATAACTTTTGAAGGGATGGTGGTAGAGACTTGAAACCAAGCTCTGCACCCCCATTTTCGGACATTCCGGATCCAACGGTGCCACCATCGAGTCTCTACGACGTCGGGAAGTGGGTCAACCAGAACCTCGAGGACTCTGGTGCATACCTCGACGGGTTTTTGGAGGATAACGTTTGAAGGAAAGGTGGTAGAGACGTGAAACTAAGCTCTGCACCCCCATTTTTGGACATTCCGGATCCAAGGGTGCCACCATCGAGTCTCTACAAGGTTGGGAAGTGGGTCAACTAGAACCTCGAGGACTCTGGTGCATACCTGGATGGGTTTTTGTGGAATAACTTTTGAAGTGAATGTGGTACAGACTTGAAAGCAGGCTCTGCACCCCCATAACTTTGTCTGCACACACACACACACACACACACACACACACACACACCCACAACACACATACACACACACACACAAGTGAACACATCAGAATGTTAGGTGGCTGTGATGTCATCAAAGGCAACGTGATGACGTCACAGACACTGTGCTTTGATCTAGCATGGGCTCTGTGATGCCATCAGTGTTAGGTTATAACCCTAGCACCATGTCATTATCATACCTCCACTGGTTTTCGGGGGATAACTTTTGAAGGGATGGTGGTAGAGACGTGAAACTAAGCTCTGCACCCCCATTTTTGGACATTCCGGATCCAAGGGTACCACCATCGAGTCTCTACAAGGTTGGGAAGTGGGTCAACTAGAACCTCGAGGACTCTGGTGCATACCTCGACGGGTTTTTGGAGGATAACGTTTGAAGGAAAGGTGGTAGAGACGTGAAACTAAGCTCTGCACCCCCATTTTTGGACATTCCGGATCCAAGGGTACCACCATCGAGTCTCTACAAGGTTGGGAAGTGGGTCAACTAGAACCTCGAGGACTCTGGTGCATACCTGGACGGGTTTTTGTGGAATAACTTTTGAAGTGAATGTGGTACAGACTTGAAAGCAGGCTCTGCACCCCCATAACTTTGTCTGCACAAACACACACACACACACACACACACACACACCCACAACACACATACACACACACACAAGTGAACACATCAGAATGTTAGGTGGCTGTGATGTCATCAAAGGCAACGTGATGACGTCACAGACACTGTGCTTTGATCTAGCATGGGCTCTGTGATGCCATCAGTGTTAGGTTATAACCCTAGCACCATGTCATTATCATACCTCCACTGGTTTTCGGGGGATAACTTTTGAAGGGATGGTGGTAGAGACTTGAAACCAAGCTCTGCACCCCCATTTTCGGACATTCCGGATCCAACGGTGCCACCCTCGAGTCTCTACGAGGTCGGGAAGTGGGTCAACCAGAAACTCGAGGACTCTGGTGCATACCTCGACAGGTTTCGGGGGATAACTTTTGAAGGGATGGTGGTAGAGACTTGAAACCAAGCTCTGCACCCCCATTTTCGGACATTCCGGATCCAACGGTGCCACCCTGGAGTCTCTACGAGGTCGGGAAGTGGGTCAACCAGAACCTCGAGGACTCTGGTGCATACCTCGACGGGTTTTTGGAGGATAACGTTTGAAGAAAAGGTGGTAGAGACGTGAAACTAAGCTCTGCACCCCCATTTTTGGACATTCCGGATCCAAGGGTACCACCATCGAGTCTCTACAAGGTTGGGAAGTGGGTCAACTAGAACCTCGAGGACTCTGGTGCATACCTCGACGGGTTTTTGGAGGATAACGTTTGAAGGAAAGGTGGTAGAGACGTGAAACTAAGCTCTGCACCCCCATTTTTGGACATTCCGGATCCAAGGGTACCACCATCGAGTCTCTACAAGGTTGGGAAGTGGGTCAACTAGAACCTCGAGGACTCTGGTGCATACCTGGACGGGTTTTTGTGGAATAACTTTTGAAGTGAATGTGGTACAGACTTGAAAGCAGGCTCTGCACCCCCATGACTTTGTCTGCACACACACACACACTCACACACACACACCCACACCCACAACACACATACACACACACACAAGTGAACACATCAGAATGTTAGGTGGCTGTGATGTCATCAAAGGCAACGTAATGACGTCACAGACACTGTGCTTTGATCTAGCATGGGCTCTGTGATGCCATCAGTGTTAGGTTATAACCCTAGCACCATGTCATTATCATACCTCCACTGGTTTTCGGGGGATAACTTTTGAAGGGATGGTGGTAGATACTTGAAACCAAGCTCTGCACCCCCATTTTCAGACATTCCGGATCCAACGGTGCCACCCTCGAGTCTCTACGAGGTCGGGAAGTGGGTCAACCAGAACCTCGAGGACTCTGGTGCATACCTCGACAGGTTTTGGGGGATAACTTTTGAAGGGATGGTGGTAGAGACTTGAAACCAAGCTCTGCACCCCCATTTTCGGACATTCCGGATCCAACGGTGCCACCATCGAGTCTCTACGACGTCGGGAAGTGGGTCAACCAGAACCTCGAGGACTCTGGTGCATACCTCGACGGGTTTTTGGAGGATAACGTTTGAAGGAAAGGTGGTAGAGACGTGAAACTAAGCTCTGCACCCCCATTTTTGGACATTCCGGATCCAAGGGTGCCACCATCGAGTCTCTACAAGGTTGGGAAGTGGGTCAACTAGAACCTCGAGGACTCTGGTGCATACCTGGATGGGTTTTTGTGGAATAACTTTTGAAGTGAATGTGGTACAGACTTGAAAGCAGGCTCTGCACCCCCATAACTTTGTCTGCACACACACACACACACACACACACACACACACCCACAACACACATACACACACACACACAAGTGAACACATCAGAATGTTAGGTGGCTGTGATGTCATCAAAGGCAACGTGATGACGTCACAGACACTGTGCTTTGATCTAGCATGGGCTCTGTGATGCCATCAGTGTTAGGTTATAACCCTAGCACCATGTCATTATCATACCTCCACTGGTTTTCGGGGGATAACTTTTGAAGGGATGGTGGTAGAGACGTGAAACTAAGCTCTGCACCCCCATTTTTGGACATTCCGGATCCAAGGGTACCACCATCGAGTCTCTACAAGGTTGGGAAGTGGGTCAACTAGAACCTCGAGGACTCTGGTGCATACCTCGACGGGTTTTTGGAGGATAACGTTTGAAGGAAAGGTGGTAGAGACGTGAAACTAAGCTCTGCACCCCCATTTTTGGACATTCCGGATCCAAGGGTACCACCATCGAGTCTCTACAAGGTTGGGAAGTGGGTCAACTAGAACCTCGAGGACTCTGGTGCATACCTGGACGGGTTTTTGTGGAATAACTTTTGAAGTGAATGTGGTACAGACTTGAAAGCAGGCTCTGCACCCCCATGACTTTGTCTGCACACACACACACACTCACACACACACACCCACACCCACAACACACATACACACACACACAAGTGAACACATCAGAATGTTAGGTGGCTGTGATGTCATCAAAGGCAACGTAATGACGTCACAGACACTGTGCTTTGATCTAGCATGGGCTCTGTGATGCCATCAGTGTTAGGTTATAACCCTAGCACCATGTCATTATCATACCTCCACTGGTTTTCGGGGGATAACTTTTGAAGGGATGGTGGTAGATACTTGAAACCAAGCTCTGCACCCCCATTTTCAGACATTCCGGATCCAACGGTGCCACCCTCGAGTCTCTACGAGGTCGGGAAGTGGGTCAACCAGAACCTCGAGGACTCTGGTGCATACCTCGACAGGTTTTGGGGGATAACTTTTGAAGGGATGGTGGTAGAGACTTGAAACCAAGCTCTGCACCCCCATTTTCGGACATTCTGGATCCAACGGTGCCACCATCGAGTCTCTACGACGTCGGCAAGTGGGTCAACCAGAACCTCGAGGACTCTGGTGCATACCTCGACGGGTTTTTGGAGGATAACGTTTGAAGGAAAGGTGGTAGAGACGTGAAACTAAGCTCTGCACCCCCATTTTTGGACATTCCGGATCCAAGGGTGCCACCATCGAGTCTCTACAAGGTTGGGAAGTGGGTCAACTAGAACCTCGAGGACTCTGGTGCATACCTGGATGGGTTTTTGTGGAATAACTTTTGAAGTGAATGTGGTACAGACTTGAAAGCAGGCTCTGCACCCCCATAACTTTGTCTGCACACACACACACACACACACACACACACACACACACCCACAACACACATACACACACACACACAAGTGAACACATCAGAATGTTAGGTGGCTGTGATGTCATCAAAGGCAACGTGATGACGTCACAGACACTGTGCTTTGATCTAGCATGGGCTCTGTGATGCCATCAGTGTTAGGTTATAACCCTAGCACCATGTCATTATCATACCTCCACTGGTTTTCGGGGGATAACTTTTGAAGGGATGGTGGTAGAGACTTGAAACTAAGCTCTGCACCCCCATTTTCGGACATTCCGGATCCAACGGTGCCACCCTCGAGTCTCTACGAGGTCGGGAAGTGGGTCAACCAGAACCTCGAGGACTCTGGTGCATACCTCGACAGGTTTCGGGGGATAACTTTTGAAGGGATGGTGGTAGAGACTTGAAACCAAGCTCTGCACCCCCATTTTCGGACATTCCGGATCCAGCGGTGCCACCCTGGAGTCTCTACGAGGTCGGGAAGTGGGTCAACCAGAACCTCGAGTACTCTGGTGCATACCTCGACAGGTTTCGGGGGATAACTTTTGAAGGGATGGTGGTAGAGACTTGAAACCAAGCTCTGCACCCCTATTTTCGGACATTCCGGATCCAACGGTGCCACCCTCGCGTCTCTACGAGGTCGGGAAGTGGGTCAACCAGAACCTTGAGGACTCTGGTGCATACCTCGACGGGTTTTTGGAGGATAACGTTTGAAGGAAAAGTGGTAGCGACGTGAAACTAAGCTCTGCACCCCCATTTTTGGACATTCCGGATCCAAGGGTACCACCATCGAGTCTCTACAAGGTTGGGAAGTGGGTCAACTAGAACCTCGAGGACTCTGGTGCATACCTGGACGGGTTTTTGTGGAATAACTTTTGAAGTGAATGTGGTACAGACTTGAAAGCAGGCTCTGCACCCCCATAACTTTGTCTGCACACACACACACACACACACACACACACACACACCCACACCCACAACACACATACACACACACACAAGTGAACACATCAGAATGTTAGGTGGCTGTGATGTCATCAAAGGCAACGTGATGACGTCACAGACACTGTGCTTTGATCTAGCATGGGCTCTGTGATGCCATCAGTGTTAGGTTATAACCCTAGCACCATGTCATTATCATACCTCCACTGGTTTTCGGGGGATAACTTTTGAAGGGATGGTGGTAGAGACTTGAAACCAAGCTCTGCACCCCCATTTTCGGACATTCCGGATCCAACGGTGCCACCCTCGAGTCTCTACGAGGTCGGGAAGTGGGTCAACCAGAACCTCGAGGACTCTGGTGCATACCTCGACAGGTTTCGGGGGATAACTTTTGAAGGGATGGTGGTAGAGACTTGAAACCAAGCTCTGCACCCCCATTTTCGGACATTCCGGATCCAACGGTGCCACCATCGAGTCTCTACGACGTCGGTAAGTGGGTCAACCAGAACCTCGAGGACTCTGGTGCATACCTCGACAGGTTTCGGGGGCTAACTTTTGAAGGGATGGTGGTAGAGACTTGAAACCAAGCTCTGCACCCCCATTTCTGGACATTCCGGATCCAACGGTGCCACCCTCGCGTCTCTACGAGGTCGGGAAGTGGGTCAACCAGAACCTTGAAGACACTGGTGCATACCTCGACGGGTTTTTGGAGGATAATGTTTGAAGGAAAGGTGGTAGAGACGTGAAACTAAGCTCTGCACCCCCATTTTTGGACATTCCGGATCCAAGGGTACCACCATCGAGTCTCTACAAGGTTGGGAAGTGGGTCAACTAGAACCTCGAGGACTGTGGTGCATACCTCGACGGGTTTTTGTGGAATAACTTTTGAAGTGAATGTGGTACAGACTTGAAAGCAGGCTCTGCACCCCCATAACTTTGTCTGCACAAACACACATACACACACACACACACACACACCCACAACACACATACACACACACACACAAGTGAACACATCAGAATGTTAGGTGGCTGTGATGTCATCAAAGGCAACGTGATGACGTCACAGACACTGTGCTTTGATCTAGCATGGGCTCTGTGATGCCATCAGTGTTAGGTTATAACCCTAGCACCATGTCATTATCATACCTCCACTGGTTTTCGGGGGATAACTTTTGAAGGGATGGTGGTAGAGACTTGAAACTAAGCTCTGCACCCCCATTTTCGGACATTCCGGATCCAACGGTGCCACCCTCGAGTCTCTACGAGGTCGGGAAGTGGGTCAACCAGAACCTCGAGGACTCTGGTGCATACCTCGACAGGTTTCGGGGGATAACTTTTGAAGGGATGGTGGTAGAGACTTGAAACCAAGCTCTGCACCCCCATTTTCGGACATTCCGGATCCAACGGTGCCACCATCGAGTCTCTACGACGTCGGTAAGTGGGTCAACCAGAACCTCGAGGACTCTGGTGCATACCTCGACAGGTTTCGGGGGCTAACTTTTGAAGGGATGGTGGTAGAGACTTGAAACCAAGCTCTGCACCCCCATTTCTGGACATTCCGGATCCAACGGTGCCACCCTCGCGTCTCTACGAGGTCGGGAAGTGGGTCAACCAGAACCTTGAAGACTCTGGTGCATACCTCGACGGGTTTTTGGAGGATAATGTTTGAAGGAAAGGTGGTAGAGACGTGAAACTAAGCTCTGCACCCCCATTTTTGGACATTCCGGATCCAAGGGTACCACCATCGAGTCTCTACAAGGTTGGGAAGTGGGTCAACTAGAACCTCGAGGACTGTGGTGCATACCTCGACGAGTTTTTGTGGAATAACTTTTGAAGTGAATGTGGTACAGACTTGAAAGCAGGCTCTGCACCCCCATAACTTTGTCTGCACACACACACACACACACACACCCACACCCACAACACACATACACACACACACAAGTGAACACATCAGAATGTTAGGTGGCTGTGATGTCATCAAAGGCAACGTGATGACGTCACAGACACTGTGCTTTGATCTAGCATGGGCTCTGTGATGCCATCAGTGTTAGGTTATAACCCTAGCACCATGTCATTATCATACCTCCACTGGTTTTCGGGGGATAACTTTTGAAGGGATGGTGGTAGAGACTTGAAACCAAGCTCTGCACCCCCATTTTCGGACATTCCGGATCCAACGGTGCCACCCTGGAGTCTCTACGAGGTCGGGAAGTGGGTCAACCAGAACCTCGAGTACTCTGGTGCATACCTCGACAGGTTTCGGGGGATAACTTTTGAAGGGATGGTGGTAGAGACTTGAAACCAAGCTCTGCACCCCCATTTTCGGACATTCCGGATCCAACGGTACCACCCTCGCGTCTCTACGAGGTCGGGAAGTGGGTCAACCAGAACCTCGAGGACTCTGGTGCATACCTCGATGGGTTTTTGGAGGATAACGTTTGAAGGAAAGGTGGTAGAGACGTGAAACTAAGCTCTGCACCCCCATTTTTGGACATTCCGGATCCAAGGGTACCACCATCGAGTCTCTACAAGGTTGGGAAGTGGGTCAACTAGAACCTCGAGGACTCTGGTGCATACCTGGACGGGTTTTTGTGGAATAACTTTTGAAGTGAATGTGGTACAGACTTGAAAGCAGGCTCTGCACCCCCATAACTTTGTCTGCACACACACACACACACACACACACACACACACCCACACCCACAACACACATACACACACACACAAGTGAACACATCAGAATGTTAGGTGGCTGTGATGTCATCAAAGGCAACGTGATGACGTCACAGACACTGTGCTTTGATCTAGCATGGGCTCTGTGATGCCATCAGTGTTAGGTTATAACCCTAGCACCATGTCATTATCATACCTCGACTGGTTTTCGGGGGATAACTTTTGAAGGGATGGTGGTAGAGACTTGAAACCAAGCTCTGCACCCCCATTTTCGGACATTCCGGATCCAACGGTGCCACCCTCGCGTCTCTACGAGGTCGGGAAGTGGGTCAACCAGAACCTTGAAGACTCTGGTGCATACCTCGACGGGTTTTTGGAGGATAACGTTTGAAGGAAAGGTGGTAGAGACGTGAAACTAAGCTCTGCACCCCCATTTTTGGACATTCCGGATCCAAGGGTACCACCATCGAGTCTCTACAAGGTTGGGAAGTGGGTCAACTAGAACCTCGAGGACTCTGGTGCATACCTGGACGGGTTTTTGTGGAATAACTTTTGAAGTGAATGTGGTACAGACTTGAAAGCAGGCTCTGCACCCCCATAACTTTGTCTGCACACACACACACACACACACACACACACACCCACACCCACAACACACATACACACACACACAAGTGAACACATCAGAATGTTAGGTGGCTGTGATGTCATCAAAGGCAACGTGATGACGTCACAGACACTGTGCTTTGATCTAGCATGGGCTCTGTGATGCCATCAGTGTTAGGTTATAACCCTAGCACCATGTCATTATCATACCTCCACTGGTTTTCGGGGGATAACTTTTGAAGGGATGGTGGTAGAGACTTGAAACCAAGCTCTGCACCCCCATTTTCGGACATTCCGGATCCAACGGTTCCACCCTCGAGTCTCTACGAGGTCGGGAAGTGGGTCAACCAGAACCTCGAGGACTCTGGTGCATACCTCGACAGGTTTCGGGAGATAACTTTTGAAGGGATGGTGGTAGAGACTTGAAACCAAGCTCTGCACCCCCATTTTCGGACATTCCGGATCCACCGGTGCCACCATCGAGTCTCTACGACGTCGGGAAGTGGGTCAACCAGAACCTCGAGTACTCTGGTGCATACCTCGACAGGTTTCGGGGGATAACTTTTGAAGGGATGGTGGTAGAGACTTGAAACCAAGCTCTGCACCCCCATTTTCGGACATTCCGGATCCAACGGTGCCACCCTCGCGTCTCTACGAGGTCGGGAAGTGGGTCAACCAGAACCTTGAAGACTCTGGTGCATACCTCGACGGGTTTTTGGAGGATAACGTTTGAAGGAAAGGTGGTAGAGACGTGAAACTAAGCTCTGCACCCCCATTTTTGGACATTCCGGATCCAAGGGTACCACCATCGAGTCTCTACAAGGTTGGGAAGTGGGTCAACTAGAACCTCGAGGACTCTGGTGCATACCTGGACGGGTTTTTGTGGAATAACTTTTGAAGTGAATGTGGTACAGACTTGAAAGCAGGCTCTGCACCCCCATAACTTTGTCTGCACACACACACACACACACACACACACACACACACACCCACACCCACAACACACATACACACACACACAAGTGAACACATCAGAATGTTAGGTGGCTGTGATGTCATCAAAGGCAACGTGATGACGTCACAGACACTGTGCTTTGATCTAGCATGGGCTCTGTGATGCCATCAGTGTTAGGTTATAACCCTAGCACCATGTCATTATCATACCTCCACTGGTTTTCGGGGGATAACTTTTGAAGGGATGGTGGTAGAGACTTGAAACCAAGCTCTGCACCCCCATTTTCGGACATTCCGGATCCAACGGTGCCACCCTGGAGTCTCTACGAGGTCGGGAAGTGGGTCAACCAGAACCTCGAGTACTCTGGTGCATACCTCGACAGGTTTCGGGGGATAACTTTTGAAGGGATGGTGGTAGAGACTTGAAACCAAGCTCTGCACCCCCATTTTCGGACATTCCGGATCCAACGGTGCCACCCTCGCGTCTCTACGAGGTCGGGAAGTGGGTCAACCAGAACCTTGAGGACTCTGGTGCATACCTCGACGGGTTTTTGGAGGATAACGTTTGAAGGAAAGGTGGTAGAGACGTGAAACTAAGCTCTGCACCCCCATTTTTGGACATTCCGGATCCAAGGGTACCACCATCGAGTCTCTACAAGGTTGGGAAGTGGGTCAACTAGAACCTCGAGGACTCTGGTGCATACCTGGACGGGTTTTTGTGGAATAACTTTTGAAGTGAATGTGGTACAGACTTGAAAGCAGGCTCTGCACCCCCATAACTTTGTCTGCACACACACACACACACACACACACACACCCACACCCACAACACACATACACACACACACAAGTGAACACATCAGAATGTTAGGTGGCTGTGATGTCATCAAAGGCAACGTGATGACGTCACAGACACTGTGCTTTGATCTAGCATGGGCTCTGTGATGCCATCAGTGTTAGGTTATAACCCTAGCACCATGTCATTATCATACCTCCACTGGTTTTCGGGGGATAACTTTTGAAGGGATGGTGGTAGAGACTTGAAACCAAGCTCTGCACCCCCATTTTCGGACATTCCGGATCCAACGGTGCCACCCTCGAGTCTCTACGAGGTCGGGAAGTGGGTCAACCAGAACTTCGAGGACTCTGGTGCATACCTCGACGGGTTTTTGGAGGATAACGTTTGAAGGAAAGGTGGTAGAGACGTGAAACTAAGCTCTGCACCCCCATTTTTGGACATTCCGGATCCAAGGGTACCACCATCGAGTCTCTACAAGGTTGGGAAGTGGGTCAACTAGAACCTCGAGGACTCTGGTGCATACCTGGACGGGTTTTTGTGGAATAACTTTTGAAGTGAATGTGGTACAGACTTGAAAACAGGCTCTGCACCCCCATAACTTTGTCTGCACACACACAAACACACACACACACACACCCACACCCACAACACACATACACACACACACAAGTGAACACATCAGAATGTTAGGTGGCTGTGATGTCATCAAAGGCAACGTGATGACGTCACAGACACTGTGCTTTGATCTAGCATGGGCTCTGTGATGCCATCAGTGTTAGGTTATAACCCTAGCACCATGTCATTATCATACCTCGACTGGTTTTCGGGGGATAACTTTTGAAGGGATGGTGGTAGAGACTTGAAACCAAGCTCTGCACCCCCATTTTCGGACATTCCGGATCCAACGGTGCCACCCTGGAGTCTCTACGAGGTCGGTAAGTGGGTCAACCAGAACCTCGAGGACTCTGGTGCATACCTCGACAGG
Source organism: Lutjanus erythropterus (assembly GCF_056507025.1). Lineage (NCBI taxonomy): Eukaryota > Metazoa > Chordata > Actinopteri > Lutjaniformes > Lutjanidae > Lutjanus > Lutjanus erythropterus. The sequence continues at coordinate 34,510,650 of NC_139333.1, read as the reverse complement.
TTTCGGGGGCTAACTTTTGAAGGGATGGTGGTAGAGACTTGAAACCAAGCTCTGCACCCCCATTTCTGGACATTCCGGATCCAACGGTGCCACCCTCGCGTCTCTACGAGGTCGGGAAGTGGGTCAACCAGAACCTTGAAGACTCTGGTGCATACCTCGACGGGTTTTTGGAGGATAACGTTTGAAGGAAAGGTGGTAGAGACGTGAAACTAAGCTCTGCACCCCCATTTTTGGACATTCCGGATCCAAGGGTACCACCATCGAGTCTCTACAAGGTTGGGAAGTGGGTCAACTAGAACCTCGAGGACTCTGGTGCATACCTCGACGGGTTTTTGGAGGATAACGTTTGAAGGAAAGGTGGTAGAGACGTGAAACTAAGCTCTGCACCCCCATTTTTGGACATTCCGGATCCAAGGGTACCACCATCGAGTCTCTACAAGGTTGGGAAGTGGGTCAACTAGAACCTCGAGGACTCTGGTGCATACCTCGACGGGTTTTTGTGGAATAACTTTTGAAGTGAATGTGGTACAGACTTGAAAGCAGGCTCTGCACCCCCATAACTTTGTCTGCACACACACACACACACACACACACACACCCACACCCACAACACACATACACACACACACAAGTGAACACATCAGAATGTTAGGTGGCTGTGATGTCATCAAAGGCAACGTGATGACGTCACAGACACTGTGCTTTGATCTAGCATGGGCTCTGTGATGCCATCAGTGTTAGGTTGTAACCCTAGCACCATGTCATTATCATACCTCCACTGGTTTTCGGGGGATAACTTTTGAAGGGATGGTGGTAGAGACTTGAAACCAAGCTCTGCACCCCCATTTTCGGACATTCCGGATCCAACGGTGCCACCCTGGAGTCTCTACGAGGTCGGTAAGTGGGTCAACCAGAACCTCGAGGACTCTGGTGCATACCTCGACAGGTTTCGGGGGCTAACTTTTGAAGGGATGGTGGTAGAGACTTGAAACCAAGCTCTGCACCCCCATTTCTGGACATTCCGGATCCAACGGTGCCACCCTCGCGTCTCTACGAGGTCGGGAAGTGGGTCAACCAGAACCTTGAAGACTCTGGTGCATACCTCGACGGGTTTTTGGAGGATAACGTTTGAAGGAAAGGTGGTAGAGACGTGAAACTAAGCTCTGCACCCCCATTTTTGGACATTCCGGATCCAAGGGTACCACCATCGAGTCTCTACAAGGTTGGGAAGTGGGTCAACTAGAACCTCGAGGACTCTGGTGCATACCTCGACGGGTTTTTGGAGGATAACGTTTGAAGGAAAGGTGGTAGAGACGTGAAACTAAGCTCTGCACCCCCATTTTTGGACATTCCGGATCCAAGGGTACCACCATCGAGTCTCTACAAGGTTGGGAAGTGGGTCAACTAGAACCTCGAGGACTCTGGTGCATACCTCGACGGGTTTTTGTGGAATAACTTTTGAAGTGAATGTGGTACAGACTTGAAAGCAGGCTCTGCACCCCCATAACTTTGTCTGCACACACACACACACACACACACACACACCCACACCCACAACACACATACACACACACACAAGTGAACACATCAGAATGTTAGGTGGCTGTGATGTCATCAAAGGCAACGTGATGACGTCACAGACACTGTGCTTTGATCTAGCATGGGCTCTGTGATGCCATCAGTGTTAGGTTGTAACCCTAGCACCATGTCATTATCATACCTCCACTGGTTTTCGGGGGATAACTTTTGAAGGGATGGTGGTAGAGACTTGAAACCAAGCTCTGCAACCCCATTTTCGGACATTCCGGATCCAACGGTGCCACCCTCGAGTCTCTACGAGGTCGGTAAGTGGGTCAACCAGAACCTCGAGGACTCTGGTGCATACCTCGACAGGTTTCGGGGGATAACTTTTGAAGGGATGGTGGTAGAGACTTGAAACCAAGCTCTGCACCCCCATTTTTGGACATTCCGGATCCAACGGTGCCACCATCGAGTCTCTACGACGTCGGGAAGTGGGTCAACCAGAACCTCGAGGACTCTGGTGCATACCTCGACAGGTTTCGGGGGATAACTTTTGAAGGGATGGTGGTAGAGACTTGAAACCAAGCTCTGCACCCCCATTTCTGGACATTCCGGATCCAACGGTGCCACCCTCGCGTCTCTACGAGGTCGGGAAGTGGGTCAACCAGAAACTTGAAGACTCTGGTGCATACCTCGACGGGTTTTTGGAGGATAACGTTTGAAGGAAAGGTGGTAGAGACGTGAAACTAAGCTCTGCACCCCCATTTTTGGACATTCCGGATCCAAGGGTACCACCATCGAGTCTCTACAAGGTTGGGAAGTGGGTCAACTAGAACCTCGAGGACTCTGGTGCATACCTGGACGGGTTTTTGTGGAATAACTTTTGAAGTGAATGTGGTACAGACTTGAAAGCAGGCTCTGCACCCCCATAACTTTGTCTGCACACACACACACACACACACACACACACACACACACCCACAACACACATACACACACACACAAGTGAACACATCAGAATGTTAGGTGGCTGTGATGTCATCAAAGGCAACGTGATGACGTCACAGACACTGTGCTTTGATCTAGCATGGGCTCTGTGATGCCATCAGTGTTAGGTTATAACCCTAGCACCATGTCATTATCATACCTCCACTGGTTTTCGGGGGATAACTTTTGAAGGGATGGTGGTAGAGACTTGAAACCAAGCTCTGCACCCCCATTTTCGGACATTCCGGATCCAACGGTGCCACCCTCGAGTCTCTACGAGGTCGGGAAGTGGTTCAACCAGAACCTCGAGGACTCTGGTGCATACCTCGACAGGTTTCGGGGGATAACTTTTGAAGGGATGGTGGTAGAGACTTGAAACCAAGCTCTGCACCCCCATTTTCGGAAATTCCGGATCCAACGGTGCCACCATCGAGTCTCTACGACGTCGGGAAGTGGGTCAACCAGAACCTCGAGGACTCTGGTGCATACCTCGACAGGTTTCGGGGGCTAACTTTTGAAGGGATGGTGGTAGAGACTTGAAACCAAGCTCTGCACCCCCATTTCTGGACATTCCGGATCCAACGGTGCCACCCTCGCGTCTCTACGAGGTCGGGAAGTGGGTCAACCAGAACCTTGAAGACTCTGGTGCATACCTCGACGGGTTTTTGGAGGATAACGTTTGAAGGAAAGGTGGTAGAGACGTGAAACTAAGCTCTGCACCCCCATTTTTGGACATTCCGGATCCAAGGGTACCACCATCGAGTCTCTACAAGGTTGGGAAGTGGGTCAACTAGAACCTCGAGGACTCTGGTGCATACCTCGACGGGTTTTTGGAGGATAACGTTTGAAGGAAAGGTGGTAGAGACGTGAAACTAAGCTCTGCACCCCCATTTTTGGACATTCCGGATCCAAGGGTACCACCATCGAGTCTCTACAAGGTTGGGAAGTGGGTCAACTAGAACCTCGAGGACTCTGGTGCATACCTCGACGGGTTTTTGTGGAATAACTTTTGAAGTGAATGTGGTACAGACTTGAAAGCAGGCTCTGCACCCCCATAACTTTGTCTGCACACACACACACACACACACACACACACCCACATCCACAACACACATACACACACACACAAGTGAACACATCAGAATGTTAGGTGGCTGTGATGTCATCAAAGGCAACGTGATGACGTCACAGACACTGTGCTTTGATCTAGCATGGGCTCTGTGATGCCATCAGTGTTAGGTTGTAACCCTAGCACCATGTCATTATCATACCTCCACTGGTTTTCGGGGGATAACTTTTGAAGGGATGGTGGTAGAGACTTGAAACCAAGCTCTGCACCCCCATTTTCGGACATTCCGGATCCAACGGTGCCACCCTGGAGTCTCTACGAGGTCGGTAAGTGGGTCAACCAGAACCTCGAGGACTCTGGTGCATACCTCGACAGGTTTCGGGGGCTAACTTTTGAAGGGATGGTGGTAGAGACTTGAAACCAAGCTCTGCACCCCCATTTCTGGACATTCCGGATCCAACGGTGCCACCCTCGCGTCTCTACGAGGTCGGGAAGTGGGTCAACCAGAACCTTGAAGACTCTGGTGCATACCTCGACGGGTTTTTGGAGGATAACGTTTGAAGGAAAGGTGGTAGAGACGTGAAACTAAGCTCTGCACCCCCATTTTTGGACATTCCGGATCCAAGGGTACCACCATCGAGTCTCTACAAGGTTGGGAAGTGGGTCAACTAGAACCTCGAGGACTCTGGTGCATACCTCGACGGGTTTTTGGAGGATAACGTTTGAAGGAAAGGTGGTAGAGACGTGAAACTAAGCTCTGCACCCCCATTTTTGGACATTCCGGATCCAAGGGTACCACCATCGAGTCTCTACAAGGTTGGGAAGTGGGTCAACTAGAACCTCGAGGACTCTGGTGCATACCTCGACGGGTTTTTGTGGAATAACTTTTGAAGTGAATGTGGTACAGACTTGAAAGCAGGCTCTGCACCCCCATAACTTTGTCTGCACACACACACACACACACACACACACACCCACACCCACAACACACATACACACACACACAAGTGAACACATCAGAATGTTAGGTGGCTGTGATGTCATCAAAGGCAACGTGATGACGTCACAGACACTGTGCTTTGATCTAGCATGGGCTCTGTGATGCCATCAGTGTTAGGTTGTAACCCTAGCACCATGTCATTATCATACCTCCACTGGTTTTCGGGGGATAACTTTTGAAGGGATGGTGGTAGAGACTTGAAACCAAGCTCTGCAACCCCATTTTCGGACATTCCGGATCCAACGGTGCCACCCTCGAGTCTCTACGAGGTCGGGAAGTGGGTCAACCAGAACCTCGAGGACTCTGGTGCATACCTCGACAGGTTTCGGGGGATAACTTTTGAAGGGATGGTGGTAGAGACTTGAAACCAAGCTCTGCACCCCCATTTTCGGACATTCCGGATCCAACGGTGCCACCATCGAGTCTCTACGACGTCGGGAAGTGGGTCAACCAGAACCTCGAGGACTCTGGTGCATACCTCGACAGGTTTCGGGGGATAACTTTTGAAGGGATGGTGGTAGAGACTTGAAACCAAGCTCTGCACCCCCATTTCTGGACATTCCGGATCCAACGGTGCCACCCTCGCGTCTCTACGAGGTCGGGAAGTGGGTCAACCAGAAACTTGAAGACTCTGGTGCATACCTCGACGGGTTTTTGGAGGATAACGTTTGAAGGAAAGGTGGTAGAGACGTGAAACTAAGCTCTGCACCCCCATTTTTGGACATTCCGGATCCAAGGGTACCACCATCGAGTCTCTACAAGGTTGGGAAGTGGGTCAACTAGAACCTCGAGGACTCTGGTGCATACCTGGACGGGTTTTTGTGGAATAACTTTTGAAGTGAATGTGGTACAGACTTGAAAGCAGGCTCTGCACCCCCATAACTTTGTCTGCACACACACACACACACACACACACACACACACACACACCCACACCCACAACACACATACACACACACACAAGTGAACACATCAGAATGTTAGGTGGCTGTGATGTCATCAAAGGCAACGTGATGACGTCACAGACACTGTGCTTTGATCTAGCATGGGCTCTGTGATGCCATCAGTGTTAGGTTATAACCCTAGCACCATGTCATTATCATACCTCCACTGGTTTTCGGGGGATAACTTTTGAAGGGATGGTGGTAGAGACTTGAAACCAAGCTCTGCACCCCCATTTTTGGACATTCCGGATCCAACGGTGCCACCCTCGAGTCTCTACGAGGTCGGGAAGTGGGTCAACCAGAACCTCGAGGACTCTGGTGCATACCTCGACAGGTTTCGGGAGATAACTTTTGAAGGGATGGTGGTAGAGACTTGAAACCAAGCTCTGCACCCCCATTTTCGGACATTCCGGATCCACCGGTGCCACCATCGAGTCTCTACGACGTCGGGAAGTGGGTCAACCAGAACCTCGAGTACTCTGGTGCATAGTCGACAGGTTTCGGGGGATAACTTTTGAAGGGATGGTGGTAGAGACTTGAAACCAAGCTCTGCACCCCCATTTTCGGACATTCCGGATCCAACGGTGCCACCCTCGAGTCTCTACGACGTCGGGAAGTGGGTCAACCAGAACTTCGAGGACTCTGGTGCATACCTCGACGGGTTTTTGGAGGATAACGTTTGAAGGAAAGGTGGTAGAGACGTGAAACTAAGCTCTGCACCCCCATTTTTGGACATTCCGGATCCAAGGGTACCACCATCGAGTCTCTACAAGGTTGGGAAGTGGGTCAACTAGAACCTCGAGGACTCTGGTGCATACCTGGACGGGTTTTTGTGGAATAACTTTTGAAGTGAATGTGGTACAGACTTGAAAGCAGGCTCTGCACCCCCATAACTTTGTCTGCACACACACACACACACACACACACACACACACCCACACCCACAACACACATACACACACACACAAGTGAACACATCAGAATGTTAGGTGGCTGTGATGTCATCAAAGGCAACGTGATGACGTCACAGACACTGTGCTTTGATCTAGCATGGGCTCTGTGATGCCATCAGTGTTAGGTTATAACCCTAGCACCATGTCATTATCATACCTCGACTGGTTTTCGGGGGATAACTTTTGAAGGGATGGTGGTAGAGACTTGAAACCAAGCTCTGCACCCCCATTTTCGGACATTCCGGATCCAACGGTGCCACCCTCGCGTCTCTACGAGGTCGGGAAGTGGGTCAACCAGAACCTTGAAGACTCTGGTGCATACCTCGACGGGTTTTTGGAGGATAACGTTTGAAGGAAAGGTGGTAGAGACGTGAAACTAAGCTCTGCACCCCCATTTTTGGACATTCCGGATCCAAGGGTACCACCATCGAGTCTCTACAAGGTTGGGAAGTGGGTCAACTAGAACCTCGAGGACTCTGGTGCATACCTGGACGGGTTTTTGTGGAATAACTTTTGAAGTGAATGTGGTACAGACTTGAAAGCAGGCTCTGCACCCCCATAACTTTGTCTGCACACACACACACACACACACACACACACACCCACACCCACAACACACATACACACACACACAAGTGAACACATCAGAATGTTAGGTGGCTGTGATGTCATCAAAGGCAACGTGATGACGTCACAGACACTGTGCTTTGATCTAGCATGGGCTCTGTGATGCCATCAGTGTTAGGTTATAACCCTAGCACCATGTCATTATCATACCTCCACTGGTTTTCGGGGGATAACTTTTGAAGGGATGGTGGTAGAGACTTGAAACCAAGCTCTGCACCCCCATTTTCGGACATTCCGGATCCAACGGTTCCACCCTCGAGTCTCTACGAGGTCGGGAAGTGGGTCAACCAGAACCTCGAGGACTCTGGTGCATACCTCGACAGGTTTCGGGAGATAACTTTTGAAGGGATGGTGGTAGAGACTTGAAACCAAGCTCTGCACCCCCATTTTCGGACATTCCGGATCCACCGGTGCCACCATCGAGTCTCTACGACGTCGGGAAGTGGGTCAACCAGAACCTCGAGTACTCTGGTGCATACCTCGACAGGTTTCGGGGGATAACTTTTGAAGGGATGGTGGTAGAGACTTGAAACCAAGCTCTGCACCCCCATTTTCGGACATTCCGGATCCAACGGTGCCACCCTCGCGTCTCTACGAGGTCGGGAAGTGGGTCAACCAGAACCTTGAAGACTCTGGTGCATACCTCGACGGGTTTTTGGAGGATAACGTTTGAAGGAAAGGTGGTAGAGACGTGAAACTAAGCTCTGCACCCCCATTTTTGGACATTCCGGATCCAAGGGTACCACCATCGAGTCTCTACAAGGTTGGGAAGTGGGTCAACTAGAACCTCGAGGACTCTGGTGCATACCTGGACGGGTTTTTGTGGAATAACTTTTGAAGTGAATGTGGTACAGACTTGAAAGCAGGCTCTGCACCCCCATAACTTTGTCTGCACACACACACACACACACACACACACACACACACACCCACACCCACAACACACATACACACACACACAAGTGAACACATCAGAATGTTAGGTGGCTGTGATGTCATCAAAGGCAACGTGATGACGTCACAGACACTGTGCTTTGATCTAGCATGGGCTCTGTGATGCCATCAGTGTTAGGTTATAACCCTAGCACCATGTCATTATCATACCTCCACTGGTTTTCGGGGGATAACTTTTGAAGGGATGGTGGTAGAGACTTGAAACCAAGCTCTGCACCCCCATTTTCGGACATTCCGGATCCAACGGTGCCACCCTGGAGTCTCTACGAGGTCGGGAAGTGGGTCAACCAGAACCTCGAGTACTCTGGTGCATACCTCGACAGGTTTCGGGGGATAACTTTTGAAGGGATGGTGGTAGAGACTTGAAACCAAGCTCTGCACCCCCATTTTCGGACATTCCGGATCCAACGGTGCCACCCTCGCGTCTCTACGAGGTCGGGAAGTGGGTCAACCAGAACCTTGAGGACTCTGGTGCATACCTCGACGGGTTTTTGGAGGATAACGTTTGAAGGAAAGGTGGTAGAGACGTGAAACTAAGCTCTGCACCCCCATTTTTGGACATTCCGGATCCAAGGGTACCACCATCGAGTCTCTACAAGGTTGGGAAGTGGGTCAACTAGAACCTCGAGGACTCTGGTGCATACCTGGACGGGTTTTTGTGGAATAACTTTTGAAGTGAATGTGGTACAGACTTGAAAGCAGGCTCTGCACCCCCATAACTTTGTCTGCACACACACACACACACACACACACACACCCACACCCACAACACACATACACACACACACAAGTGAACACATCAGAATGTTAGGTGGCTGTGATGTCATCAAAGGCAACGTGATGACGTCACAGACACTGTGCTTTGATCTAGCATGGGCTCTGTGATGCCATCAGTGTTAGGTTATAACCCTAGCACCATGTCATTATCATACCTCCACTGGTTTTCGGGGGATAACTTTTGAAGGGATGGTGGTAGAGACTTGAAACCAAGCTCTGCACCCCCATTTTCGGACATTCCGGATCCAACGGTGCCACCCTCGAGTCTCTACGAGGTCGGGAAGTGGGTCAACCAGAACTTCGAGGACTCTGGTGCATACCTCGACGGGTTTTTGGAGGATAACGTTTGAAGGAAAGGTGGTAGAGACGTGAAACTAAGCTCTGCACCCCCATTTTTGGACATTCCGGATCCAAGGGTACCACCATCGAGTCTCTACAAGGTTGGGAAGTGGGTCAACTAGAACCTCGAGGACTCTGGTGCATACCTGGACGGGTTTTTGTGGAATAACTTTTGAAGTGAATGTGGTACAGACTTGAAAACAGGCTCTGCACCCCCATAACTTTGTCTGCACACACACAAACACACACACACACACACCCACACCCACAACACACATACACACACACACAAGTGAACACATCAGAATGTTAGGTGGCTGTGATGTCATCAAAGGCAACGTGATGACGTCACAGACACTGTGCTTTGATCTAGCATGGGCTCTGTGATGCCATCAGTGTTAGGTTATAACCCTAGCACCATGTCATTATCATACCTCGACTGGTTTTCGGGGGATAACTTTTGAAGGGATGGTGGTAGAGACTTGAAACCAAGCTCTGCACCCCCATTTTCGGACATTCCGGATCCAACGGTGCCACCCTCGCGTCTCTACGAGGTCGGGAAGTGGGTCAACCAGAACCTTGAAGACTCTGGTGCATACCTCGACGGGTTTTTGGAGGATAACGTTTGAAGGAAAGGTGGTAGAGACGTGAAACTAAGCTCTGCACCCCCATTTTTGGACATTCCGGATCCAAGGGTACCACCATCGAGTCTCTACAAGGTTGGGAAGTGGGTCAACTAGAACCTCGAGGACTCTGGTGCATACCTGGACGGGTTTTTGTGGAATAACTTTTGAAGTGAATGTGGTACAGACTTGAAAGCAGGCTCTGCACCCCCATAACTTTGTCTGCACACACACACACACACACACACACACACACCCACACCCACAACACACATACACACACACACAAGTGAACACATCAGAATGTTAGGTGGCTGTGATGTCATCAAAGGCAACGTGATGACGTCACAGACACTGTGCTTTGATCTAGCATGGGCTCTGTGATGCCATCAGTGTTAGGTTATAACCCTAGCACCATGTCATTATCATACCTCCACTGGTTTTCGGGGGATAACTTTTGAAGGGATGGTGGTAGAGACTTGAAACCAAGCTCTGCACCCCCATTTTCGGACATTCCGGATCCAACGGTTCCACCCTCGAGTCTCTACGAGGTCGGGAAGTGGGTCAACCAGAACCTCGAGGACTCTGGTGCATACCTCGACAGGTTTCGGGAGATAACTTTTGAAGGGATGGTGGTAGAGACTTGAAACCAAGCTCTGCACCCCCATTTTCGGACATTCCGGATCCACCGGTGCCACCATCGAGTCTCTACGACGTCGGGAAGTGGGTCAACCAGAACCTCGAGTACTCTGGTGCATACCTCGACAGGTTTCGGGGGATAACTTTTGAAGGGATGGTGGTAGAGACTTGAAACCAAGCTCTGCACCCCCATTTTCGGACATTCCGGATCCAACGGTGCCACCCTCGCGTCTCTACGAGGTCGGGAAGTGGGTCAACCAGAACCTTGAAGACTCTGGTGCATACCTCGACGGGTTTTTGGAGGATAACGTTTGAAGGAAAGGTGGTAGAGACGTGAAACTAAGCTCTGCACCCCCATTTTTGGACATTCCGGATCCAAGGGTACCACCATCGAGTCTCTACAAGGTTGGGAAGTGGGTCAACTAGAACCTCGAGGACTCTGGTGCATACCTGGACGGGTTTTTGTGGAATAACTTTTGAAGTGAATGTGGTACAGACTTGAAAGCAGGCTCTGCACCCCCATAACTTTGTCTGCACACACACACACACACACACACACACACACACACACCCACACCCACAACACACATACACACACACACAAGTGAACACATCAGAATGTTAGGTGGCTGTGATGTCATCAAAGGCAACGTGATGACGTCACAGACACTGTGCTTTGATCTAGCATGGGCTCTGTGATGCCATCAGTGTTAGGTTATAACCCTAGCACCATGTCATTATCATACCTCCACTGGTTTTCGGGGGATAACTTTTGAAGGGATGGTGGTAGAGACTTGAAACCAAGCTCTGCACCCCCATTTTCGGACATTCCGGATCCAACGGTGCCACCCTGGAGTCTCTACGAGGTCGGGAAGTGGGTCAACCAGAACCTCGAGTACTCTGGTGCATACCTCGACAGGTTTCGGGGGATAACTTTTGAAGGGATGGTGGTAGAGACTTGAAACCAAGCTCTGCACCCCCATTTTCGGACATTCCGGATCCAACGGTGCCACCCTCGCGTCTCTACGAGGTCGGGAAGTGGGTCAACCAGAACCTTGAGGACTCTGGTGCATACCTCGACGGGTTTTTGGAGGATAACGTTTGAAGGAAAGGTGGTAGAGACGTGAAACTAAGCTCTGCACCCCCATTTTTGGACATTCCGGATCCAAGGGTACCACCATCGAGTCTCTACAAGGTTGGGA